>NC_057808.1:155963473-156322787 GCF_018294505.1 Triticum aestivum | reverse complement strand
CCTGCGGGCCTGCGACGGTGGACGGCGGCGGGGGGCCACGTGGCGCAGTGTGGGTGGACGAGGGCAGCGGCGCGGGCTTCGTCCGGCGCGGACCGGACGCGTCCGGCGGCGGAGAGGGAGCGGGGCTAGGGTTGGACTGCGCATGTTTTCGGGAGGGGATGCAAATATATAGGTAGAGGGAGCTAGGAGAGTCCAAATGAGGTGCGGTTTTCGCCCACACGATCGTGATCGAACGACCTAGAGCATGGAAGAGAGTTTGGTGGGTTTTGGGCTGGTTTTAAGGGGGGTTTTGCTGCAACACACAAACGGACTTTGCGGTTACCCGGTTAACCGTTGGAGTACCAAACGACCTCCAAATGGAACGAAACTTGACCGGTGGTCTCCCGGTGGTATAGCAAGGCCACTTGACAAGCCTCGGTCCATTCCAAGAACGTTCAACACCCGCTCACGAAAAGAAACAAGAGGGGTGCGCCGGAGGAGGTGGGAATGTCGGATTGCAAAACAGACAACGGGGAAAATGCTCGGATGCATGAGACGAACACGTATGCAAATGCAATGCACATGATGACATGATATGAAATGCATGACATGAACAAAATACAAAACGACAAACAAAACCCAACCACGAAGGGAATATCATAACACATTGCCGAAAATGGCAAGAGTTGGAGTTACAAATATGGAAAGTTACATCCGGGGTGTTACACCTTGACAGCAGCCGGGTGCTCGATGCGGAGCTTCGCCAACTCCTGCTTCTGTTCCATGACGAGGGCCTGCAACATCTTCATCGAGGAACTACTATTCTCATGCAGCTTCTTCCAGCCGGCATTCTCCTCCTTCAGCAGGTCGAGCTCGTGGCAGAGCTTCGCCTTGTCCTCCTGAAGTTGCAGGATTTCGCCGGTCGCCTTCTTCTTCGAGGCAATGCTCTTCTTCAGCAGCATCACCAAGCCGGCTGTCAACTCCCCCTGCTCATTGAGCTCAGCGGGCATGTCATCGAGGCACTCCTTCAGAAGCTCCACCAAGCCGTGGATGAACTCCTTCTGCTTATTGAGGTGCTTATTAAGCTGATCGGGCATGCCGTCGAGGGATAACGACTCCAGCGCCGCCAGCTCGGCTTGTTCGCCTCCACGTCTAGGGCGCTCCCCGGAGCCATCGCATGCCCGTGAGAGATCTTTCGAGGTCTCTGCGTGGCGGCGAGCCCTCCCTTTTTTTCCGCAGCCTTGGTTGCCGCTCCCTTGTTACGAGTAGTTCTCGACCTAGAGCTCTCCACACCGGCCATGGCAAGGACGGACGAAGAAGGAGGACTTATGATGATGTAGGGTGGAACCCTATACGGCCGATCTTTCACGAAAGGAGCGGATCTAAGAACACGAAGAACACGAGGGGAAACACGAGAGAATCACTCAAACCAACAAGAACAATCACACATGTGCTAGATCCTCGAAACACGAGAGGAGATACAAGATCCACGATCAACAAAGGACGATACAAAGGGTAACCGGTTCTTCTCCGTGAGGAGGTCTTGATGGGGCCACCCAAGGGGGGGTCTTGAATCCAACGTGGATCGTCTCCGTAGAGGGGTCGCGGTCTCTCTCGTGGAGCAGATCCGTATGGATGAGCAATGCTCTATCTCACATATGAGCTAAACCAATGCTAACACTAACTAGGAGGAGGTGGGGGAGTATATATAGTGTTAGCCCCCGAAGGGGTAAGTGAGAGGGGGATACATGGGCCCTTTGCCCGATCTCTGCGCACAGGCAAGTGCCGGATGTCCAGCGGCTCACGAAGAGCCGGATGTCTGGGCTGACGGGGTTCAGCTTCGGGTGCGTTCTGTGATGGGCGCCAGATTTCCGGGGGTCGGGCCGGATGTCCGGGCTGGTCCGGATGTCCGGGCCGGAGCCGGATGTCCGGGGCCTGTAGCAGCTGGCTCTTGTTCCTTCTCCTTCCTTCGGCCCCGCGCACACTTGGCCTTGGTCCTTGGGCTCTCCATGGTCTCCTCGGGTGTACCTGAGTATGGACAAGGTCCGCGCTTGAAGTAGCATCCATGTCTCACATGCGGAAAGGGAAGATTCGGAAAGGAGTGAGTTCACCTTAGGTCCAATGGCGTAGGCTCGAGTGTACATGGGGATGATCGTAGGATGCTCCGCATCATCTCCCCTCCCTTGGGAAAGATCCGACCTCGGATCGAAAACCTCATCACCATGGAAACGGTTGTCGTGGACGGACTTGTATTTGGACGAAGTGGAAAACATGGCACAATCCAAGTACTCCAAGGTGTCTCCGGAGTGGTACACATGCAAAAAGAGCAAACACAAACAACCCTTGGAAATACAATGGTTAGCGCACACAAAGTGTCCATCATGTAAGAATGAGTCTGTGAGGCAAGATTGTACATGACAAAGCACATGAAGCTTAGCAAGATGATATGGAATGAGATGTAAAGCATTCATGGGAGCAAAAACATTCATTGTGCACACAAATGTTGGAAATATGCCCTAGAGGCAATAATAAAATGGTTATTATTGTATTTCCTTGTTCATGATAATTGTCTGTTGTTCATGCTATAATTGTATTAACTGGAAACCGTAATACATGTGTGAATACATAGACCACAACATGTCCCTAGTAAGCCTCTAGTTGACTAGCTCGTTGATCAATAGATGGTTATGGTTTCTTGACCATTGGACATTGATAACGGGATCACGTCATTAGGAGAATGATGTGATGGACAAGACTCAATCCTAAGCATAGCACAAGATCGTGTAGTTCGTTTGCTAGAGCTTTTCTAATGTCAAGTATCATTTCCTTAGACCATGAGATTGTGCCACTCCCGGATACCGTAGGAATGCATTGGGTGTACCAAACGTCACAACGTAACTGGGTGGCTATAAAGGTGCACTACAGGTATCTCCGAAAGTGTCTGTTGGGTTGGCACGAATCGAGACTAGGATTTGTCACTCCGTATGACGGAGAGGTATCTCTGGGCCCACTCGGTAATGCATCATCATAATGAGCTCAATGTGACTAAGGAGTTAGCCATGGGATCATGCGTTACGGTACGAGTAAAGTGACTTGCCGGTAACGAGATTGAACAAGGTATTGGGATACCGACGATCGAATCTCGGGCAAGTAACGTACCGATTGACAAAGGGAATTGTATACGGGATTGATTGAATCCTCGACATCGTGGTTCATCCGATGAGATCATCATGGAACATGTGGGAGCCAACATGGGTATCCAGATCCCGTTGTTGGTTATTGACCGGAGAGTCATCTCGGTCATGTCTGCATGTCTCCCGAACCCGTAGGGTCTACACACTTAAGGTTCGGTGACGCTAGAGTTGTAGAGATATTTGTATGCGGTTCACCGAAAGTTGTTCGGAGTCCCGGATGAGATCCCGGACGTCACGAGGAGTTCCGGAATGGTACGGAGGTAAAGATTTATATATGGGAAGTCCTATTTTGGCCACCGGAAAATGTTTGGGATTTTTCGGTATTGTACCGGGAAGGTTCTAGAAGGTTCCGAAGTGGGGCCTACCTGCATGGGGGGACCCACATGAACGTGGGTAGTGGGGGCAAGGCCCCACACCCCTGGTCAAGGCACACCAAGATCCCACCTTAGAAGGAATAAGATCATATCCCGAAGGGATAAGATCAAGATCCCTAAAAAAGGGGGATAACAATCGGTGGGGAAGGGAAATGATGGGATTTCTTTCCCCCAGCTTTGCCAACGCCCCAATGGACTTGGCGGGCAAGAAACCAGCCCCCTCCACCCCTATATATAGTGGGGAGGCGCATGGGAGCAGCTCCCCAAGCCCTGGCGCCTCCCTCCCTCCCGTGACACCTCTTCCTCCCCGCTTGCGCTTGGCGAAGCCCTGCCGGGATCCCGCTACTTCCACCACCACGCCGTCGTGCTGCTGGATCTCCATCAACTTCTCCTCCCCCCTTGCTGGATCAAGAAGGAGGAGACATCCCCGCTCCGTACGTGTGTTGAACGCGGAGGTGCCGTCCGTTCGGCGCTAGGATCATCGGTGATTTGGATCACGACGAGTACGACTCCATAAACCCCGTTCTCTTGAACGCTTCCGCGCGCGATCTACAAGGGTATGTAGATGCACTCCCCTCTCTCTCATTGCTAGATGACTCCATAGATTGATCTTGGTGATACATAGAAAATTTTAAATTTCTGCTACGTTCCCCAACAGTGGTATAATGAGCCAGGTTTATGCGTAGATTCTATGCACGAGTAGAACACAAAGTAGTTGTGGGCGATGATTTGTTCAATTTGCTTGCCGTTACTAGTCTTATCTTGATTCGGCGGCATTGTGGGATGAAGCGGCCCGGACCGACCTTACACGTATTCTTACGTGAGACAGGTTCCACCGACTGACATGCACTTGATGCATAAGGTGGCTAGCGGGTGTCTGTCTCTCCCACTTTAGTCAGATCGGATTCGATGAAGAGGGTCCTTATGAAGGGTAAATAGCAATTGACATATCACCGTTGTGGCTTTTGCGTAGGTAAGAAACGTTCTTGCTAGAAACCCATAGCAGCCACGTAAAACATGCAACAACAATTAGAGGACGTCTAACTTGTTTTTGCAGGGTATGCTATGTGATGTGATATGGCCAAAAGGATGTGATGAATTATATATATGTGATGTATGAGATTGATCATGTTCTTGTAATAGGAATCACGACTTGCATGTCGATGAGTATGACAACCGGCAGGAGCCATAGGAGTTGTATTAATTTATTGTATGACCTGCGTGTCAATGAAAAAGGCCATGTAATTACTTTACTTTATTACTAACCGTTAGCCATAGTAGTAGAAGTAATAGTTGGCGAGACAACTTCATGAAGACACGATGATGGAGATCATGGTGTCATGCCGGTGACGAAGGTGATCATGCCGCGCCTCGAAGATGGAGATCAAAAGGCGCAAGATGATATTGGCCATATCATGTCACTTTATGATTTGCATGTGATGTTTGTCATGTTTACATCTTATTTGCTTAGAACGACGGTAGCATAAATAAGATGATCCCTCTCTAAAATTTCAAGAATGTGTTCCCCCTAACTGTGCACCGTTGCGAAGGATCGTTGTTTCGAAGCACCACGTGATGATCGGGTGTGATAGATTCTAACGTTCGCATACAACGGGTGTAAGCCAGATTTACACATGCGAAACACTTAGGTTGACTTGACGAGCCTAGCATGTACAGACATGGCCTCGGAACACAAGAGACTGAAAGGTCGAACATGAGTCGTATAGAAGATACGATCAACATGAAGATGTTCACCGATGATGGCTAGTCCGTCTCACGTGATGATCGGACACGGCCTAGTTGACTCGGATCATGTATCACTTAGATGACTAGAGGGATGTCTATCTGAGTGGGAGTTCATGAAGTAATTTGATTAGATGAACTTAATTATCATGAACATAGTCAAAAGGTCTTTGCAAATTATGTCGTAGCTTACGCTTTAGTTCTACTAAGATATGTTCCTAGAGAAAATTTAGTTGAAAGTTGATAGTAGCAATTATGCGGAATGGGTCCGTAAACTACGGATTGTCCTCATTGCTGCACAGAAGGCTTATGTCCTTAATGCACCGCTCGGTGTGCTGAACCTCGATCGTAGTTTGTGGATGTTGCGAACATCTGACATACACGTTTTGATGACTACGTGATAGTTCAGTGCGTAATGTTGAACGGTTTAGAATTGAGGCACTGAAGACATTTTGAAACGTCACGGAACATATGAGATGTTCCAAGAGCTGAAATTGGGATTTTAGGCTCGTGCCCACGTCAAGAGGTATGAGACGTCTGACAAGTTTCTTAAGCCTGCAAACTAAGGGAGAAAAGCTCAACTATTGGGCATGTGCTCAGATTGTCTGAGTACTACAATCGCTTGAATCAAGTGGGAGTTAATCTTCTAGATGAGATAGTGATGGTTCTCCAAAGTCACTGCCACCAAGCTACTAGAGCTTCGTGATGAACTATAACAAATCAGGGATAGATATGATGATCCTTGAGCTATTCGCGATGTTTGACACCACGAAAGTAGAAATCAAGTAGGAGCATCACTTGTTGATGGTTAGTAAAACCACTAGTTTCAAGAAGGGCAAGGGAAAGAAGGGATACTTCATGAAACGGCAAATCAGTTGCTGCTCTAGTGAAGAAACCCAAGGTTGAACCCAAACCCGAGACTAAGTGCTTCTGTAATGAGGGGAACGGTCACTGAGCAGAACTACCCTAGATACTTGGTAGATGAGAAGGTAGGCAAGGTCGACAGGAGTATATTGGATATACATTATATTAATGTGTACTTTACTAGTACTCCTAGTAACACCAGGGTATTAGATACCGGTTCGGTTGCTAAGTGTTGGTAACTCAAAATAAAACTGCGGAATAAACGGAGACTAGCTAAAGATGAGATGACGGTATGTGTTGGAAGTGTTTCCAAGGTTGATGTGATCAAGCATCGCATGCTCCCTCTACCATCGAGATTGGTGTTAAACCTAAATAATTGTTATTTGGTTTTTGCGTTGAGCATAGACATGATTGGATTATGTTTATCGCAATACGGTTATTCATTTAAGGAAAATAATGGTTACTCTTTTTATTTGAATAATACCTTCAATGGTCTTGCACCTAAAATGAATGGTTTATTGAATCTCGATCGTAGTGATACACATGTTCATGCCAAAAGATATAAGATAGTAATGATAGTACCACATACTTGTGGCACTGCTATTTGAGTCATATTGGGATAAAACGCATGAAGAAGCTCCATGTTGATGGATCTTTGGACTCACTCGTTTTTGAAAAGTTTGAGACATGCGAACCATGTCTATTGGTTTATACGCATGAAGAAACTCCATGCAGATGGATCGTTTGGACTCACTTGATTTTGAGTCACATGGGACATGCAAATCATACCACATGGGCAAGATGACTGAAAGACCTCGTTTTCAGTGAGATGGAACAAGAAAGCAACTTGTTGGAAGTAATACATTTTGATGTGTGCAGTCCAATGAGTGCTGAGGCACGCGGTGGATATCGTTATGTTCTTACTTCACAGATGATTTGAGTAGATGCTGAGAATATTTACTTGATGAAACACAAGTCTGAATTATTGAAAGGTTCAAGTAATTTCAGAGTGAAGTTGAAGATCGTCGTGACAAGAGGATAAAATGTCTGTGATATGATCATAGAGATGAATATCTGAGTTACGAGTTTGGCACACAATTAAGAAATTGTGGAAATTGTTTCACGACTAATACCGCCTGGAACACCATATTGTGATGGTGTGTCCGAACATCATAACTGCACCCTATTGGATATGGTGCATACGATGATGTCTCTTATCGAATAACAACTATCGTTTATGGGTTAGGCATTAGAGACAACCGCATTCACTTTAAATAGGGCACCACGCAATTTCGTTAAGACAACACCGTATGAACTATGGTTTAGAGAAACCTAAGCTGTCGTTTCTTAAAAGTTTGGGGCTGCGACGCTTATGTGAAAAAAGTTTCAGGCTGATAAGCTCGAACCCAAAGCGGATAAATGCATCTTCATAGAATACCCAAAACAGTTGGGTATACCTCCTATTTCAGATCTGGAAGCAAAAGTGATTGTTTCTAGAAACGGGTCCTTTCTCAAGGAAAAGTTTCTCTCGAAAGAATTGAGTGGGAGGATGGTGGAGACTTGATGAGGTTATTGAACCGTCACTTCAACTAGTGTGTAGCAGGGCACAAGAAGTTGTTCCTGTGGCACCTACACCAATTGAAGTGGAGGCTTATGATAGTGATCATGAAACTTCGGATCAAGTCACTACCAAACCTCGTAGGACGACACGGATGTGTACTACTTCAGAGTGGTACGTAATCCTGTCTCAGAAGTCATGTTGCTAGACAACAATGAACCTACGAGCTATGGAGAAGCGATGGTGGGCCCAGATTCCAACGAATGGCTCGAGGCCATAAAATCCGAGAGAGGATCCATGTATAAAACCAAAGTATAGACTTTGGAAGAACTACTTGATGGTCGTAAGGCTGTTGGGTGCAGATGGATTTTAAAAGGAAGACGGACAATGATGGTAAATGTCACCATTAAGAAAGCTCGACTTGTCGTTAAGATGTTTTCCGACAAGTTCAAGGAGTTGACTACGACAAGGCTTTCTCACTCGTAGCGATGCTAAGAGTCTGTTGGAATTATATTAGCAGTTACTACATTATTTATGAAATCTTGCAGATAGGATGTCAAAACATTGTTTCCTTGACGATTTTCTTGAGGAAAGGTTGTATGTGAACAAACAGAAGGTTTTGTCAATCCTGAAATATGCTAACAAGTATGCTAAGCTCCAGTAATCCTTCTAAGGACTGGAGTAAGCATCTCGGAGTTGGAATGTACGCTTTGATGAGATGAACAAAGATTTTGGGTTTATACAAAGTTTAAGAGAAACTTGTATTTCCAAAGAAGTGAGTGGGAGCACTATAGAATTTTTGATGAGTATATGTTGTTAACATATTGTTGACCAGAAATGATGTGGAATTTCTGGAAAGCATCCAGGGTTATTTGAAAAGTGTTTTTCAATGGAATGTCCGGGCTAGGGCCGGATGTCCGGGGCCTGTAGCAGCTGGCTCTTCTTCCTTCTCCTTCCTTCGGCCCCGCGCACACTTGGCCTTGGTCCTTGGGCTCTCCATGGTCTCCTCGGGTGTACCTGAGTATGGACAAGGTCCGCGCTTGAAGTAGCATCCATGTCTCACATGCGGAAAGGGAAGATTCGAAATGGAGCGAGTTCACCTTAGGTCCAATGGCGTAGGCTCGAGTGTACATGGGGATGATCGTAGGATGCTCCGCATCATCTCCCCTCCCATTGGGAAAGATCCGACCTCGGATCGAAAACCTCATCACCATGGAAACGGTTGTCGTGGACGGACTTGCAGTTGGACGAAGTGGAAAACATGGCACAATCCAAGTACTCCAAGGTGTCTCCGGAGTGGTACACATGCAAAAAGAGCAAACAAAAAAACCCTTGGAAATACAATGGTTAGCGCACACAAAGTGTCCATCATGTAAGAATGAGTCTGTGAGGCAAGATTGTTCATGACAAAGCACATGAAGCTTAGCAAGATGATATGGAATGCGATGTAAAGCATTCATGGGAGCAAAAACATTCATTGTGCACACAAATGTTGGAAATATGCCCTAGAGGCAATAATAAAATGGTTATTATTGTATTTCCTTGTTCATGATAATTGTCTGTTGTTCATGCTATAATTGTATTAACTGGAAACCATAATACATGTGTGAATACATAGACCACAACTTGTCCCTATTAAGCCTCTAGTTGACTAGCTCGTTGATCAATAGAAGGTTATGGTTTCCTGACCATGGACATTGGATGTCATTGATAACGGGATCACGTCATTAGGAGAATGATGTGATGGACAAGACCCAATCCTAAGCATAGCACAAGATCGTGTAGTTCGTTTGCCAGAGCTTTTCTAATGTCAAGTATCATTTCCTTAAGCCATGAGATTGTGCAACTCCCGGATACCATAAGAATGCTTTGGGTGTACCAAACGTCACAACGTAACTGGGTGGCTATAAAGGTGCACTACAGGTATTTCCGAAAGTGTCTGTTGGGTTGGCACGAATCGAGACTGGGATTTGTCACTCCGTATGACGGAGAGGTATCTCTGGGCCCACTCGGTAATGCATCATCATAATGAGCTCAATGTGACTAAGGAGTTAGCCATGGGATCATGCGTTACAGTACGAGTAAAGTGACTTGCCGGTAACGAGATTGAACAAGGTATTGGGATACCGACGATCGAATCTCGGGCAAGTAACATACCGATTGACAAAGGGAATTGTATACGGGATTGATTGAATCCTCGACATCGTGGTTCATCCGATGAGATCATCGTGGAACATGTGGGAGCCAACATGGGTATCCAGCTCCTGCTGTTGGTTATTAACCGGAGAGTCGTCTCGGTCATGTCTGCATGTCTCCCGAACCCATAGGGTCTACACACTTAAGGTTCGGTGACGCTAGAGTTGTAGAGATATTAGTATGCAGTTAACCAAAAGTTGTTCGGAGTACCAGATGAGATCCCGGACGTCACGAGGAGTTCCGGAATGGTCCGGAGGTAAAGATTTATATATGGGAAGTCCTATTTTGGCCACCGGAAAATGTTCGGGATTTTTCGGTATTGTACCGGGAAGGTCCTAGAAGGTTCTGAAGTGGGGCCCACCTGCATGGGGGGACCCACATGAACGTGGGTAGTGGGGGCAAGGACCCACACCCCTGGTCAAGGCGCACCAAGATCCCACCTTAGAAGGAATAAGATCATATCCCGAAGGGATAAGATCAAGATCCCTAAAAATGGGGGATAACAATCGGTGGGAAGGGAAATAATGGGATTTCTTTCCCCCAGCTTTGCCAACTCCCCAATGGACTTGGAGGGCAAGAAACCAGCCCCCTCTACCCCTATATATAGTGGGGAGGCACATGGGAGCAGCACCCCAAGCCCTGGCGCCTCCCTCCCTCCCGTGACACCTCTTCCTCCCCGCTTGCGCTTGGCGAAGCCCTGCTGGGATCCCGCTACTTCCACCACCACGCCGTCGTGCTGCTGGATCTCCATCAACTTCTCCTCCCCCCTTGCTGGATCAAGAATGAGGAGACGTCCCCGCTCCGTACGTGTGTTGAACGCGGAGGTGCCGTCCGTTCGGCGCTAGGATCATCGGTGATTTGGATCACGACGAGTACGACTCCATCAACCCCGTTCTCTTGAACGCTTACGCGCGCGATCTACAAGGGTATGTAGATGCACTCCCCTCTCTCTTGTTGCTAGATGACTCCATAGATTGATCTTGGTGATACGTAGAAAATTTTAAATTTCTGCTACGTTCCCCAACAACAAATGTATTATGAATGTGATCAATGCAACCACGGTGCAATATGATGTCATAGTGAGACGGTTTATCAATAGAATGAATATGGCAATGGATGCTCAATGTGGATAAGTTACCATGCAATTGATGGTAGGCAATATGATCATGATGTATGAATATGCCATCAAGAAAGATCACAACAAATTTGCTAAGGAAATGCACAAGCTCATATATCATGGAAGACAAGGTAATACAAGATGCAACAAGGCAATCATAATTTGAGTCAATCCATGCATAGGGTGCAAACTTGTGGTGAGTATGATATGTCCATCGAGCATGACATGTGTGAGCACAACCAACAAATATGAAGGTGTCGGTGAAATGTGTCAAAGGAGTGTTGATGTACCAATGCTCGATGTCGTGGTAGAAATGGTGGTCCGGTGGTGAATCGACTAAGTTCGAGCACTCCTCAACTTGAAGGTCCATAGAGCCAATCTCCAATGTCGCTCCTCCGTTCGCGAGATGTATGATGTAGACAACAAGATGGAAACAACAATGAAAGAATGACCCATCCAAAATGCGTATTTGAGAATGGCTCAAAGGGAAGGAGTTCACCCTTATGAGAATGTCAAAAATGTTGGTGTCGCGCATCGTGTACGCCTTCACATGACCAAGTTGTCTCGTGATGGTACCACCTTGTGAATCCTTCAAAACAAAAGAACATGACAAACACTCGAAAAAAAATGAGGTTAGTGCAAATGCAAGACCTATCATTCGAGGGGCGAGATACCCAACAAGTGTTTTCATCATTCTTATCATAAGAAGGGACAAGGTGTGGTATGGCATGAAAGCATGTGATGCAACTACAACCAAAGACAGTAGGCTTAAACAAGCAAGCATGCATCACAAGTAATATGTCCAAGTCTCCACGATCAATAAGCATAGCATGGGTGCACTCACTACAATGGCATATGAGAGGTGCAACTAATGGAGACAAGTGACAAAGATCAAGATATATCACGTGAGAGACATGAGCATATATGTCATCAACCCAAGAAAGTGAGTAAGAATGGAACATGGGTGATGCAACATAGCAAGTAATCATATGAATCAAGTCATGCAAGCTAGTAGTGCGAAGATGCAACGTACTAGAAGGAATCATGGCAATCATGTCATGTGTGCAGATAGTGTTCATGAAGAATTCACATGACATAGCACAAGCATGAAAGAAAGATATGAGGAAAGTATCATCATTGTATTGGCAAGAAGTCATAGGTAAATAGTAATGTAACATCATGACTCTCCCAACACAAGAATCAACAATAGCATGAGGCACATGATAAACATGGCAATAGCAACAAGGATCCCTAGCAAGCATGCAAATACACATAGGAGTATCATAATTGTGAATCATGGGTAGATGCAAGCAAGGGTCACAATTGCATGGCAAAATCATATAAATAGGCATAGCATGCAAAGTGAACACGAATGTATGGGAATAAGGTAACAAGTGATATATAGCTCATAGCCGTGTGAGAGACAAGTAAAAGAGATGCGCGTAGTCGTTGCGCGAAGAGAACGGTGGTAAGGACAATCCACGTGATCCCAAATCATTGTTGCTCTCAAGAGCTCATTTCGTCAACTCTTGGGATTGAGAGGTTGGTGAGTATACGTGAGTACCTACACAAAACAAAGGCAAAGGGAAAATTGTGTGTGCGTGGCATATGTACACATCATCCATCATGATGCATACGTGCATGTGTTGGTTAGCACAAAATATCCAATGCTCAAATAGGTGAGATGCGTGATATAGAAACATGTCATCCATCATGAGAGGTTTATTGTTATGCATAGCATAATGGAGACTCAAATTATGTAATGCATCATGAGAAATATGTAGAGCATTGTTATTCATGGAATGCATATGGTGCAAGCTATAATGGGAATCATGCAAAGTATGGAATGCATCAAAATCTCATAATATGTATGAGGAAACTATGGGGGTCTCCTCATGAGCATTTGTAGAAACATCACATGGAGAATATTGACAACATCCAAAACAATGCATATTTGGAACAATGTGATCATGGCATGGCATGGCATAGTAGATGAATTGCGCAAATCATGTAAAGGAAGCATGGAAATATCATCACATGAAAAACAAAAGCCAATGACCATCATCTTGTCATCTATGCCATAAGTGCAAATGGGATTTATTTTAATGGGGCATGCATAGTTACTATGTTGAGATTGAAATGATGCTATATGGGAGATCTCACTCAGAGCATATGACAAGTTCAATGGATTGTCAAACATGAAGTGACCAATAGAATTTTCACAAGATATCCTATGGAGCATAGCATCACAACTAGGCAACTCAACATGCTCATCATCATATTCATCATAAATGGGTAAGTCATGACATGAAGAAGTCGCACTAGCATGAAGCATGGGAATAGGTGGATCAACATCATGCAAGCACTCATTGGTGAGATAGTCCACTAGTGGGACAAGAGAAGCACCATCACCTATGTTACCGTTGGAGCATCGCTCATGTGTTGTAGGTGAGGTGTCGAAGATCCACTCGTTGTCATCTTCATCTTGAGGGAACCATGTGGGGAGGGGCATCATCATCCACCATGGCCATCGTCATCTCCATTGAAGGTATGGACTCGTCGAGGATAGGCATGTCGTCATGTAGGAGACCTAGCACGTGCCCTCTCACGTGCCCTCTAAAATACCTCACTCACTAAGTGTTGTGGCTCACTCCCTCCCTCTTGGATGCTCTCACTCGTATGGTTGGTGGAGTCACACAAATGGCTCTCAACCTCACATAGGATGTGTGGCATGCTCTCATGTGTGGGGCTAGTGGTGGTCACACTCATCCTCTCATAGGAAATGCACTCAAAGTCACATATGGTGGAGTCACTCATATCACTCATGGTGGGGTGGCTCTCCTCACATGGGAATTGGGGCACATATGTGGGTGTCGGATAGATGTTGGTGCGAATGTCTCCATGCTCAATCATGTCGCAATCGTAGCCGTGGATGAAGGCCGAAGATGGCACATCATTACTCTCCTCCAAGATCATAGATAAGGTCTCATGTGCGGTCTCGTAGCTTGACTCGGAGTATGAGTCCAATATGGGCGCCATCTTCATGTTGTTGAAGAGGATCATGCTCGTCGCCGTGGTCGAAGGGGATGGCCCTTGCTCGACCTTCTTGTCACCGTCTTGTTGTTGGAGGCCCATATGATGTGGCACCTCATAGCTCGTCTCCATGACCGAAGGGAATTTCCCATACTCGGCCATCTTTCTTGAGGGGCTTCCGAAGATGGAAGTGTCGCCCTCGCTCGTAGGTGGTCTCCTTGTTGTTGAAGATGTCAATGTAGGCGAACTCATGGGAAGTAGGCGAAGATGCCGTATGTCCAAAGCCTAAGATGCCTTGATAGCACTTGGCGAAGATGCCGAAGTGGTGGTGGTAGTAGCCGTAGTGTCCTCTTGGTAGTGCTTGTCTCGCAATCTTCTCTTTTGCTCATGAAGCTTGGACGTAGCTTGATGTAGAGCTTGTTGGGACTTGTAGGTAGGCGCATCTCGAGCATCTTCATGTTGATGGTGTCGTTGTCGTACTTGAGCTCGTAGTAGATGTCGTTCGTCATCGTCGTGCACATGTTGCTTGGAGGTGACTTGCCCTTCCTGACGATGTGGATCACGAATGTGATGATGGTCGCCATGTAGATGTGGACGTGGAAGAATGGCGCTTGCATCACTTGGGCGCTTCGAAGATGATCGATTTGGTCGCCGCTGCCTTGAAGATGACGAATTGGAAGTAGACTTGATCAAGGCCCGAATCTCCTTCATCCTTGCATCTTGCTCATCCTTTTGTGTGGAAAACTTGTTGTCAAAGTAGTCCCTTTTCCGTGCTTCAGAGTGGTGAATGTCGATGGAGAGGTTCTCGATGTGCTCTTGCAAGGTAGAATGTTTGGCTTTCGATGCTCGTTGTAGTTCGAAGATGGACGCTTTGGTGATGTAGTCGTTCACGCCGTCGGTCTTGTTGAAGACCGGAGATGAAATGCCTTGCCTATCCATCACAAAACTTGAGCAAATATGAGTGGGAGAAAGAGAAGAACTTATACCAAATGTACCTTGACCGATGTTGAAGATGGATCAATGATCACTCAATGTGTAACAAGGAAATAGCACAATTGGTACCAATTCTTGTCGGTTTCTCACACCTACACAAGTAAGGCTTATGGTGGAGCTCGGTGAGGATAGTGGCACAAAAAAATTGATGCAAAATGTTAGCAAGAGTCAATAATGGTAAAAGAGATTCATAAATTCGCAAGTGAAACAAGTAGACCAATAGCAATATGTGGCACACGGAAACACACACACGGATAGATAAATGGGGTCATGCAACCAAGGAATGAGCACAAAATGTGGAGTCCACGGAAAATGCTCTTGTTGCACAACTCTAGAGAGACGCTAGCACGATTGCACAATAGGCGGATACGAAACTTGTGCACAACCTACTATGCAAAAATGCAACGACTTCTATCCCAAGTATGCTATATGTATGGTATTCCGATGATATGATCCAAGATGATCGAGTATGACAATCTTAATGTAGTAGGATGCTATGGTTCTTGCTTATAAGCTCTTTTGCTTATCTTTCCCTTTTGCTTAAAAGCTTTGTTGGCTCTTTATCTTTTGAGCTCTTTTCTCATGCAAAACTTCACGAACCAAGATAGCAATTGAGTATATGCGATGACAACTTTGTTACACAAAAGATGATACCAAGATATGTACCAATGATGATATGGTAAGTATGCAATGGGAGCTATGATCACTAATGTGCACAAGTAATGTTGCCGGCAATACTCAAATGGCTAGTCTCGATAGGCAAGTGACACAAAATGGGCTAGGGGTTATCAATGCAATTGCAAGGGAATATACAATGGAGGGACACCACGATAACAAGATGATATGGAGGTTACCGTCGAGGGTTTCTCGTTTGTACACCAAGGACGGATGATGGTGAAGTGGTCAAAGTCGATGATGAGTTGCGGTGATCTTGATGGAGATACCAAGATGATGGAGACTCGTCCCTAAGTAGCCGAAACACCTTAGGAAACGGAAAAAAACCACGAACTCAAAATCTCAAAGACAAATTCAAATGGTGGTAGCGGGAAAGCGGTGGTGGTTGAGGAAGCTCAATGGGATTGCGGAAATGCAATAATGGGGTTTTGAGACACAATGCGGAAGTGGAGGGTAAGGTGGTGAACTATACATGGTGTCGGAGTTGGAAGCACGGTCCCTAAGTAGCTGAAACACCTTAGGAGACACAACTCACAACACAAACAAAATTGGGTTAAGTTGGGTTGGCAGGAGGAAGTGTATGGTGGGTAAGCCTAAGCGGAAGTTATGGTAGTGGTGGTGGTTGATGAAGAAGCAACCGTCCCTTTTTTTAGTTTACACATGCTTTGTGTGAATGCCACATGTTTAGTGTCTAATTACCATATATGTGAATTATGCAATGCCATCTTGTTGCAAGACATTATATATGTGAATTATGCAATGCTATCTTGTTGCAAGGCATTATATATGTGAATTATGCAATGCCATGCTATTTAGCCAAGCGTCATATATGTGAATTATATCATGCCATCCTTTTTTTGTATTTCTCATTGCTTTTGTCGACAATGTTTGTATATTCAACTGCTCTTCCTGTGCATCAGCCATTTGAATTGGTGATGTAGAAATCTGGAGTGAAAACAAGGTCTTCAGAGAAGACAATGCTACCTGGTGAAGCAGATATCTTGCTGGTTACAGATAGCTCTTCATAGGAGGATTCAGAGGCAGATGACCAGTCCTATTATCCCCCTGAGGTGTATGCTCAAACTTGGCAGGGTTATATTACTCATATCATGCATATGTTGTATTGCAATGCTTAGTTTTTACATCATATACACGATATTGAATGCCATCTCCTTAGTTGACACATCATATATGCGATTGCCCTCTGCTCACTTCCTTAGTATATAAATCATATATTTGAATTATGTCATGCCATGATGTTTACATAGACATCATGTATCTGAATTATGGCATGCCAACCCATTTTTTAAAGACATAATATAGTTATATCATCTCATCCTGTTCACATAGTCATCATATTTTGAATTATGTCATTCTATCCATGAATTATATCACGCCATCATGTTTCCATCGACGGCATGTTTGTGATTTATGGCATGCCAACCACTTTAATAGACACATCGTATAGTTATATCATGTCATCCTATTTACATAGTCATCATATTTTGAAGTATGTCATTCTATCCTGTTTAGTTAGCTATCATACACGTGAAATTGTGTCATGCTATCCTGTTTAATTAGCCATCATATATGTGAAATTATGTCCTGCTATTCTGTTTGGTTAGACAACATAAATGTGAATTATTTCATGCCCTGTTTTCTTCCCTACTATCCATTGCACCTGTCTATCTTACAATGTCTGTACATTCAATTACTTTTCTTGTTTATCAGCCATTTCAATTGGAGGGGGTGATGGCAGTATCTGTGGGAGTAAAAACACGGTCTTCAGAAAAGATCGTGCTACCTGTCGATGGAGATAGAACCACGGTTGTACTTGCCCAAGAACCAGCCCCACCACACATAACCCAAACTCACGCAGATTGTACCCCTACCCAGTTGGACAGAGAACCAGCTACACCCCTTCTAACCCCAACCCCAGCAGATAGTAACCCAGTTCCCGTTGACACAACACCGTCTCCACCACAGAGCAACCAAACACGAGCATTTAGTAAGGCAACTACAGTGCCCAAAGCACGAGGACCACCACTCCGAACCCCAAGTCAACGCTTAAAGCAGAAGAAGAATTGTTCTCAGGTCAGGTTCCGTAGCTATGGTTCATACTACTTTGCTCTTGCATCACTGTATTTACTCATACCAACTAATTTCAAATTTGAAGGATGCAATTGAAACTCCAATGGCGCAACAGGTATGTTTTAAACCTGTTTCTTTAACGTGTTTGCTGTTGTAACTTGCTCTATGTTGATTTCAGTTTCAATTGAATAAACAGTTATATTCTCATGCCATGCACCTTACAAGTGTTGTTATTGCTGTGTAGTTTCCCACACTTATATTCTGTCTAAGCTGCTTTGTCTTAAATAGATATGATTTGAACTGTATCTATCTTGATTTGGCAACATAAACTAGAATGATATAGACCATACAGTGACCATACTACATAGATATATGTTTGTTTCATGCTGTTATCCTGTACACCTTACTACTGAACTGGTTTACCAAAATGAGTTTCATATACTACATTGTAAACCTATGATGTGTTTGTTTGTTTCTCTTTTAAAATGCGGATAAAATATTGGAGAAGAGTACCCCGTTATGCAATGGTATAGGAAGTAATGTAGATAAGGTTCAAGATAGTGAGACATCCCTGTTGGTCTCCAAGAAAGCTGATAAAAACTATATTGAAGACACTGAGACAACCCCAAAGTCATGTCTTGATGTAGTGTTCGAGTTACTGGCTACTACTGCTGGCACCAGCTCTTCGAACTCGCTGCCTGAATCAGTTCGGCTTCTTGAGTCTCAACTTCAAGTTGAAAGACATCGATCATATGTTATGCAACAGGAAACCGAAGGACTGAGGAAGTCCGTGCAGAATTCAGATGCATAGTTTCCGGTGCAACAGCAAGTGCTGGAGGATTTAAGCGCCAAACAAGAGAAAGTTAATAAGCTTGCTAAGCATCTTGCCAGCATTATGGGTACCCAGGATATTGTTTCTTGAGCTCTTCTGAAGTGGTTTCAGTTCTGGACTTGTTTTGCTGCGGCGTTTATATGCTGCTTTCTTCCCTATATTTGCACTGGTGGCGGACTTTGATGCCCAGTGGATGTAATATGTGTAATAGCCGTGATAGCCTAGCGTAAGTTGCTTGCCTATTTATTTCCTTATTGTCTTGTTTATTTATTTTCTTCTAGTCAGTGCAGTTCTTTTTCCGCGGTTTGCTAGTGGCTGCAATAACCTATTTTTTAAAACTAGGCCACATTAACCATAGGCTACATATTTACTGTAGCTAACATGGGCCTCCTACGGGCCGTAGAAACAGTGGGCCTTCTAAGGGCCGTAGAAACAATGGGCCTTCTACGGGGCATAGAAACAATGGGCCTTATATGGGCCATAGACACAATGGGCCTTCTACGGGCCGTATCATCAATGGGCCTTCTACGGGCCGTATGATCGGTTGGCCAAACATAGGCCAATAATAGACCACATTATGGCCGTAAATGGGCTAGAGTTGTAATTGTCCGTTCATGGGCCAACCATAACGGGCCGTCGTTAATCGTCCGTATTTGATGACGCTATGAAAATGGCCCAACATATTAACGGGCCACAAACGGGCCGACTGTAACCACAGGCTGAATTTGGCCGACAAGCAGAAAATGACAGTAACGGGCTGAAAGTAAACGAATGCTGGAAATGAGCCGAAGAATAAATGGGCCCTGAGAAGGCCGAAAGATAACATGGGCTGGAAATGGCCCAATGGAATAATGGGGCGTTAATGGGTATAAAGTGATACACTATTCATTACGGGCCAGTTTTACCACGGGCCGTTAATGGGCCGAGGGTTACTAAGGGCCTCATATGGGCCGAAAGACGTCATGGGCCATACATGGGCCGGAAGTTAAAACGGGCTGGAATTATATTGGACGACCCAGATAACGCTACCGGGCCTAATTCGGCTAGGCCGTAAACGGGCCCTGGGTTAGTGGGCTATAAATGGGCTATATGCGAACAAGCCGTTAACAGGCTTGCCGTGGGCTGGCCCGCCACCTTTTGAGCAATTCAAACGGGTCGGCCTTTTCATAGGAATGGGCCTCTGTTGGGCCGTGCCATGTGTTGAAGTATCATAGGCGCTTTGGGTCCAATGAGTGGATGACATCTGTCCCAACGGCGAGCCAACACGTGTTCCCTCCAGCCAATGATGATTTTACACGTGGAAAATCCCCATTGGTTGGGGCTGTTAACGGGTTATCGGATCCAAAACCGGACCCGATAGCTTAACGGCGTTCCGTTACGGTGGATGCCATGTGTCGGTCACCCTTGACGAAAGCACTCCTGTGACGTGCGATTTATCGTCATGGAAGTGGACACTTCCGTGATGATAATTTTGGTAATGTCATGGAACACTTCTACGACAGCACAGGTATGACTATCTTGATTATGTCATAAAATTTTCATGGATGTACATGCATGACAAAATACGTGACCTACTGTGACAAACACGTATCATCACGGAAGTGTATTTTTTTGTAGTGTATTCAATAATTTATTTATGCTATCCAGAACAAAAATACTTCACACACTTTTCTGTTTTGTCTAATTATAGGTGTATGGGACATTTGTACAATCCAGATATGAAGATAAGGGAAAAGGAGAAGTTTAGGTTCTGTTCAAAAAGTCCTCTCACGTCACTTTTGGGCCAAGAGAAGATAGAGTCCAAGTCTCTCACGTTCTGGATTCAGATTCGGACTGCACAGACATACCTGACTCAAAACGCCAACAACTTTTTCATACGGACTCCGAATTGGGTGATTCTTTTTTTGTTGGAAAGTAGATTTCGTGCTCTCACTACTGGAATCAGCTAATTTGCCATCTGCCAGCTCTTTGCCGTCTGCTAGCTGACGGCAAAGAAGCTCTTTGCCATCAGCTACCCAAAAGCAGACGGGAAAGAACAGGCAGACGGCAAAGAAGCTCTTTGCCCTCTGCCAGCTCTTTGCCGTCTGCCAGCAGACGACAAAGAATCTTTGCCGTCCGCTGGCAGACGGCAAAGAGTGTGGTGGCCCCCACCCCCCGCTCGTTTGAAAAAATCTTAACGGCCCACCTCTTTGCCGTCCGCTAGCAGACGGCAAAGAGGCAAAAAGGCGGACGGCAAAGGCTGGCGGACGGCAAAGAGGGCACTTGACTAACGGCAGGTACCCCCCCGCCCGTTACTCACTTCCTCCTCGCCCTTCTCCACCCACCCCGCCGCCGCCGCCGCCCGCCGCGCGCCGCCGCCCCGTCGCCCCACCGCCCCGGCTCCCCGCCGGCCCACCGCCCGCCGCCCCCCGCCCCGTCGCCCCCCCCCGCCCCCCCGCCGCCCCGCGCCCCACCGCCGCCCCGGCCCCCCGCCGCCCCGCGCCCCCCGCCGCCCCACCGCCGCCCTGGCCCACAGCCGCCCCGGCCCACAGCCGCCCGGCCGCCCCGGCCCCCCGCCGCCCCGCCTCCTCCACCGCCCCGCCCCGGCCCCCCGCCGCCCCGGCCCCCCGCCGGCCGGGCCCCCGCCGCCCCGCCTCCTCCACCGCCCCGCCCCGGCCCCCCGTCGCCGGCCCCTCCCCGACCCGTCGCCGCCCCCCACAGTGAGCCCCTCCCATTTTTTTTTCTGTTTTTTGTTTTTCTTTTCTGTTTAGATAAGGTTTTTTAGTTTAAGTTTTTTCAGTTTAGAATTAATTAGTTTAGGTTATTTAGTTTAATTAGTTTAGGTTTAATTAGTTTAAATAGTTTAGTTTTAATTAGTTTAGGTTTTTAGTTTAGGTTAAGGTTAAGTAGAAGGGGGAAGAAGAAGAAGAAGAGGAGAAAGAAGAAGAAGAAGAAGAAGAAGAAGAAGAAGAGGAGGAGGAGGAGGAGGAGAAAGAAGAAGAAGAAGAAGAAGAAGAGGAGGAGGAGGAGGAGGAGGAGAAAGAAGAAGAAGAAGACGGGGGATGAGAAGAAGTAGAAGAATGAGAAGAAGTAGAAGAATGAGAAGAAGTAGAAGTAGTAGAAGAATGAGAAGACCCCCTGACCCCCCAACCCCGACACCACACCCCGACACCCGACCCCGACCCCGACTCCACCCCGACACCCGACCCCCTAACCCCCTGACCCCGACACGACACCCCGACCCCCCGACCCCCAAACCCCCTGACCCTGACACGACACCCCGACCCCGAAACAGCACCCCGACCCCGACACGGCACCCCGAGACCGACACGGCACCCCGACACCGACACGACACCCCGACCCCCGACACGACACCCCCGACACCCCGACCCCGAGACCCCGACCCAGACCCCGACCCCGACCCCGACCCCGACACCCCGACCCCGAGCCTGACCCGACACCCCGACCCCGACACCGACACGGCACCCCGACCCCGACCCGGCACCCCGACCCGACACCCCGACCCCGAGACCCCGACCCCGACACGGCACCCCGAGACCGACACGACACCCCGACCCCCGACACCTCCCGAAAAGGTGTTCTTTGGCCTTCCAGAAGCCGACGGGGTCATATATTTGTGAATTATTAGTTAGGTCATATATCTTTCGATTTTGTTATGAAAAACATCATATATAATTGTGTTGATCGGGTAGTTTTAAATGTGCAGTTGTTTCATCGCTGCGAGGTTTGGTGTTCGACGACCTCGCCGTGCGTTTGACGAGCTCTGCCCCTTCGTTCGTGGGTGAGCACAAATGACATGTCCTCCTCCCCCATTAATTATTTGATCTATTCCGATGAAACTTGATAGCTAGATATATATGTGTCTTGAATCATCAGTATGCGTAACCAATATGTGTCTCCCGTTCGAAAGCGTCATAGTTATAAATATGCATGCATTTGCATATTTATAACCTTGATTCTTTCGAATTGTCCAACGCTATCCATGGACAGCCCGAGTATGTTTAGATTGGGTTCGTTTTCCCATATGCTTTGCTCCGGATCCGACGCATAAATTTCGTCAGTGCCTCCCCTGTTGTTCTCCGGGTACACATCCTCTCTGTTTATTGCAGAGACGTGTATCAGGAGAACAGCGGGGAGGTGCTGCCGAAATTTTGCGTAGGATCCGGGGCATAGCATGGGAAAATGAACCCAATCTAAACATACTCGGGTGGGATTAGGACCTATCATTACCTATTAGAGTGTAGGTTGCATGGACGTAATAAAATTGACAAAGTAGATCAACTGATGAATACATACATGGTGAATTATATATATATATATATTTGTTGTGTGTCTAGTAGCTCTGAAAGTCAAGATGAGTGATCGTGCGTGGATGTACACCGGTCACACTGGTCAGAACAAATGGAGCACTGAATGGTTCACAAAAACCAAGGGGTTTGTGCGAGCCGCATTTGCAAATGGCCAGAGGAAAACCTGGTGCCCCTGTTTACGGTGCGGCAATTGGGAAAAGAGGACAGAGGCTGAAATGGGCAAACACCTGCAGAAGAGTGGTTTTACGCCCGATTATACGGTGTGGACATTTCATGGTGAGTCTGCCCAACGTGACCGAGCTGAGGTGGATCGTCGTCGCACCGACGAGCATGGTACCGGGATGGAAAACATGGTGCAAGACTTTGATGATGCTCGGGATTCGGACGAGGAGATGGAGGAATCTGCAAAGGCCTTCAATGAAATGTTGGAGTCTTCAAAACGTCCGCTCCATGAGCACACTGAGCTTTGTCAGTTGGATGCCATCTCACAAGTAATGGCTCTGAAGGCTCAGTTCAACTTGGGCAGAGAATGCTACGATGCAATGATGACAGTATTTGGACGCTTTCTACCCAAAGGCCATGTAATGCCTGCAAACCTGTACCAGTCGGACAAAATCCTCCGTGCACTGAAGATGCCCTATGATAAGATACATGCCTGTGAGAAAGGATGTGTCTTGTTTAGGCTTGACTATGCGGACTTGAACTATTGTCCCATTTGCAAGTCTTCCAGGTATGTTGTGGTAGACAACGGTATGGGTGAGAAGACACAGACCAAAATCCCCGTTAGTGTTCTTCGGTATATGCCAATCGTACCAAGACTTCAACGTCTTTTCATGGTCGAAGAGACGGCCAGACAGATGACATGGCACAAAACGGGCAAAAGAACCGAACTAGATGCAGATGGGAATCTGATGATTGTACACACATCGGATGGTGTTGCGTGGAAAAAGTTTGATGAATTACATGGTGACAAAGCGGCAGATCCGAGGCATCCTCGAGTCGGCATCAGCACGGATGGGTTCAGTGTGTTTGGTATGACGGCAGCCCAATACAGTTGTTGGCCCGTATTTGTCTTTCCACTCAATCTCCCCCCGGACAGATTATGCAAAGAAAGAACATTTTCCTGACGTTGATAATTCCAGGGCCCAACTATCCGGGGAAAAATATGAATGTGTACATGCAACCGCTTAAGGACGAATTGCAAGAAGCCTGGGATAATGGGTTCAAGACATACGATGCCTATAGCAAACGGAACTTCATAATGCGTGTCTGGTACATGTACTCGACGCATGACTTGCCGGCGTATGCGCTATTCGTTGGCTGGTGTGTGCATGGAAGGTTCCCGTGCCCCACATGCAAGGGAGCTCTTGAGTTTCGTTGGCTTCAGGCCGGTCGCAAGTTTTCTTGCTTCGACATGCATAGACAGTTCCTGAATCCTCGCCATAAGTTCAGGAAAGACAAGAAGAACTTCATCAGAGGTAGAGTTGTCAAAAACTCTGCACCACATGCATTGACAGGCCAACAGACCCTGGATCAGTTAAACGCTCTCGAGCCAGATCCAGAGCGTCCAGGGTACTTCAAGGGGTATAATTCTAAGCACGCCTGGACTCACAAAACATGCTTATGGGATCTGCCTTACTTCAAAGACCTCCTTTGCCCACACAACATCGACGTGATGCACACTGAGAAGAATATCGCCGAGGCACTTTTTGGTACATTGTTCGGCATAGATGGGAAGTCAAAGGATAATACTAAGGCTAGAGTCGATCTGGAGGCGCTATGTGATAGGCCGTTACAAAACATGAAAGAACCGAAAGGAAAGCAGAACTGGACGAAGCCAAAGGCATGGTTCAATCTTGGAAGGCCAGCTATGAGGGAAATTATCTTGTGGGTGAAAATGCAGTTGATGTTCCCCGATGGGTATGCAGCGAATCTACAGAGGGGAGCCAGTCTTGATAAATTGAAGATATTTGGTCTCAAGAGTCATGATTGGCACATATGGATTGAGCGGGTAATGCCGGTGATGTTGCGTGGCTTCATCCCTGAGGATGAATGGCTAGTACTGGCAGAACTCAGCTATTTCTTCCGTGTTCTTTGTGCGAAAGAACTATCGCCTGGCGTGCTAGAAGAAATGGAAGAGTTGGCGCCGGAGTTGATCTGCAAGTTAGAGAAGATCTTTCCACCGGGCTTCTTTAATCCAATGCAACATTTGATTTTGCATCTCCCGACCGAGGCAAGATTGGGGGGGCCCGTGCAAAATCGTTGGTGCTACCCAACTGAGAGGATGCAGAAGACGCTTCGACAAAAATGTAAAAATAAACGTAGAATTGAAGCATCGATGGCTGAGGCATTCATCACTGAGGAGGCGGCAAACTTCGTGACAGCACACTACGAAGCCAAAAATCGTCATTTGCATAATCCGAAGCCTCGGTACAATGCTGACGACCCTAAAAAGGGTGGATCCAACCTCAGCCTATTCAAAGGGAATCTCGCACCAGCCAGTGTTTCAAATCCAGTATCTTTGGATAACGAACAATGGCGGACCATTTCGTTGTATATCTTCAACAACCTGATAGAAGTGCGGCCGTACATCGAGTAAGTTCTCGGTACATAGTTTCGCAACTTCTATTTCCTTTGAACTGCTCTTATTCCTGGATATTTCATACAGTCGATACGTCGCCTTATTCTCGTATGGAGCGGTGATCCAAAAGGATTCTGTCGAAGAGTATGAGCTTCTCGCAAAGCAAGGAGGCGGCTATCCCGGTTTCATCTCTTGGTTCAAACAAACGGTAATTTCTATTAGACTTGTAGGCTAATTTGTAGGCGGCTATCCCGGTTTCATTCGCTAATTTGTGCGTAATGCAACAATCCTTTCATATTAAACTTGTAGGCTAATTCAGAGTCTATGGACGCCGAATTGAGACAAGTCGCTAATGGTTTTGACTATAAGGTCCGTTCATTTGACAAATACGACATCAACGGGTATCGCTTTCGTACCTATGGCAAAGAGCTATCTATGGCCGACCGAAAGTCTACAAATTGTTGTGTATCTGCTATCGGCGAAGGAGGTACCGAGTATTATGGGAGAGTTGAAGCAATTTATGAACTTCTATTCTATGGTGAAAACCCACCGAATGTCGTAGTCTTCAAATGTTATTGGTTTCAGCCGAAGGAGACTAGAAGGACTCATGAACATATAGGGCTAGTTGAAATCAACCAAAGCACCCATTTAGATGTTCCTGATGTCTATATTACGGCTCAACAGGCGACCCAAGTATTCTATCTACCGTGGGCCTGCCAAACTAATCCAAATCTGAAAGGTTGGGATGTCGTTTATGAAGTGCCGCCACGTGCTAGACTATCTCCCCCAAAGGAAGAGGATTATGAACCTCACATTAACCCAGACACATATGAAGGAGAATTCTTCCAAGAGACACGTCTTTCCAAAAAGCGTTTCAAGAACCGCTATACTTCACCCCAAAACATTGAAGTAGACAGCGACAGTGAATCCGACATCACCCCAGAGGAGGAACAAGAAGAGCCGGAACAAGAAGAGGTTACTGCTGCGGATGACCTGTCATTGCTTGACCGATTACGTCAAGGTGGCCTTGCACATGTTGATGCCACTGAACCCTATGAGCCCGTCATTGATTATAGTGATGATGATGATTATGCATTTATTGATGATACTGATCGAGATTATTAGTAGTGTCAGGTATTAAATTTTTTAATGTTGTACTTGATGATGATACACTTAAGTGATACACATATTATTATTCATGTCGGTCTTTTTTTTATGTTGTACTAATTTCGTTTACTGTTTGTCATGGCAGGTGTTGAAAGATGGTGGGCGCTGGTCGGGAGCGCGCCAAGGCCCCTTCTTCGTCGGCGCGTGGTCTGAGGTCTTCGATTCCAGACGTACCTCTCCGCCGAGCGTTGCTGGACAGTATGTCCACACCGCCGGGCCCTTCTTCGTCGACCGCGGTGCCCAGCAGGGGACGAGGTAGGAAGAGAGGAGGTGGGGCACGTGGTCGCGGGAGAGGAGGTAGGGTGACTGCTACGGCGCCTTCCTCGCCGCCACCCCCAGCTGTTTCACCCGAGCACGTGACTGCTAGGGTGGACTCGTCCGAGGAGGAGGCTACACGGACTCCGGTCCACGAGCCTCCGGTCCACGGGTCTTGGGCCCACGAGCCTCGGGTCGACTGGCCTTCGGCCCACGAGAGTTCGGCCCACGAGACCCCGGAGGAGCACACGTCCGGATGGGGTACCTGGCCGGATCAGCCCGAGGAGCCGAGTGGCCATGCTGATGATGGCGGGGAGCCGACTGATCTTGAGGAGGAGGGTGGCACCGTCTACCAGCGTGGTGCTACACGGCTCCCGTCCGTGCCGGCGACCCGCGAGCAGAGGTGGTTGATCTTCCCTGATGGGGAGAGGTACGTAAGTGCATTTAATATTTTTGTACCTTCTGCATTCACGTTTCTTCAAATAACTAATGCGTTGGCCTTGTCATGCTGCAGGGGTTGGGACCACCATCATAGTGTCCGCCGGCCCAACTCCGTCCTTGGAGTTCTTTGCCGGCAAAACTTCCCGGGGTTTGTCACGTTGCCTGGTGAGGGTCGGCTTCCAGAGCTTGGGTTGAGCTGGGAGCACTACGTGGCTGCCCCGGCCCCGCCGGATGTCATTATCGACGGTGTCGTGTGCGACACGAGGGCAGACATGGTGATCAGGACGTTCTGGGTAATTTCTCCTTTACACATTTCAAAATCTTCAACTAGCTAGTTATTAATTGTACTAATCAATATTGTCTCATTTGATTGCAGACATTCTACAGGTGTGAGGAGGGATACGAGGAGGACAGCGCAAATGTTATCCAGAACGTCTGCAAGCGCCTACTCCAGAACTTACGGCACGAGGCTCGGGTGCAGGCTGTTCGAGACTACTACGCCTTGCGTGGTATCAAGAAGACCAAGCCGGCGTGCCGCGATAAGTTCCTGAGTAAGGAGCAGTACATGAAGGTAATTCTTAAGGCCTTCTACTTAAGTTCCTTCATTTAGTAATTCTTAGCCGTAGCGCTCAAGTTTCTATTTGCTAACTTAGGCGCCTCCGAGATGGTGTGCGGATCGGATGGATTGTTGGGAGGTGTTGGTCGATGAGTGGTGCTCACAAGAATGGCTAGCCCTCCACAACCAGGCCAAGGACAAACGTGCCCAAATGGAAGGTGTGCCACACCATCAAGGCAGCTCCAACTTATATCAGTTCGGGCGCAACTGGGTATGTGGTTTGCTTCATGATTCATGCAATTCATTCATCATGCTAGCTTGAGCCCTTTAATTACTAATTTTCATTGTTTCTCTCTTTCAGGCACGCCACAATAAGGCGGATAAGGTGCCAGAGGTGTACGACCTGTATGCCATGGCCCACACTGGCTCTTTCAAGAAAGTCAAGGCTTTCTCTCAGTCTGACCTCGATGATGCAAACAACTTCACCAACATCTCCTCCCACAACAAGCTCGTGAGATATAGAGATGAGGGGAAGGCGAGGAAAGGGGAGGACTTTAACCCGAGCCAGGGTCCCATTGATCCAGAGCTGGTGATGATATCTGGTGGCGGGAGGTCCCATGGCTCCATAGCCATTGGAGATGGACTTATCCGTTGTCCTAGCACTCTCCCGGAGATCAAGGCGCGCCAGTCGAGCTCCGCTCCTGAGATAAGGCCTCGTGAACGGCCAGTGCAACTCGCCATCAAGGTTAGTGATACGTACTCAGTTATCTTTCTCCATTACATTGTGTGCGCTTCCATCAATGATTACAAATGGTCATGTGAGTGGTGTTGCAGGCTGCTATACAGACTGAGAGAGATAGAACGGAGAAACTTCTGGCGGAGGCGGCGGAGAGGCAGCGGGAGATGGAGGAGAGGACGAGAAAGATGATGGAGGAGGAGAGGGCACGGAATGACATGCAGGCAAGGGCCATGTACGAGCTCCTTGTGGTAAGTTTCTTCTGCAGATTACTTGCTAGTCTTAACATTTGAGTCTCATTACTAACTAGTATGACTCTGTTCTGAAAACCAAATGTGCAGTCTGTGTGCGAGAAGTCCGGTCAGCCCGCTCCGCCGATGCCAGTGATTGCTCCTGGGAGCACGGTGAGTTTAGTTTGAATGGACATTACTTGGTAGTCTTAACATTTGAGTGTCGTAATGCTAACGAGACATTGGAAATGATCTTTGGTGCAGCTTAACTCCAGAAACGCATCGCACGATCCTTCTCCAGGTAGCGGCACTAGCCACCCCGCTCCTACACCTCCCTGATCACGGTAAGTTTCTCTAGTGTTTTGCTTAACAAATGCATAAAGACCTAGACTTAGCTTTATTTCCTCCAATATGCTTACCATAATGACCTAGAGTTAGCTTATTTTCCTCCAAAATGACCCATTTTACCTAGGTTAGCTTATAAATGATGCAGTTCATCCAAGTTAGCTCAAAAATGACCCATTTTACCTAGATTAGCTCCTAAATGATCCATTTTACCTACGTTAGCTTTAAAATGGCCCATTTCACCTACGTTAACTCCAAAATGACCCATCTTACCTAGGTTATCTCATAAACGATCCATTTCAACTAATTTAGCTCATAAACGATCCATTTGACCTAAGTGAGCTAAAAAACGATCCATTTCACCTAAATTAGCTCTTAAATGATCCATTTCACCTAAGTTAGCTCAAAAAGATCCATTTCAACTAAATTAGCTCTAAAATGACCCATTTTACGTAGATTAGCTCCTAAATGATCCATTTTACCTACGTTAGCTTTAAAATGACCCATTTCACCTAGGTTAGCTCCAAAATGACCCATTTCACCTAGGTTAGCTCCAAAATGACCCATCTTACCTAGGTTAGCTTATAAATGATCCAGTTTATCCAAGTTAGCTCTAAAATGACCCAATTTACCTGAGTAGCTCCTAGGTTAGCTTATAAATGATCCAGTTTATACTTCTTGTTCTAGTCTTCTTCTTGTTCTAGTCACCTATTTCTAACTTTCTTATTTACCATTTTGCAGATTTCATTCACTTCATGGAAGCTAGCTTGCTATGATGGAGTGCTTGCTTTTCCTTTGATGAAACTTTGCATTGTATCTAGCTTGCTATGATGGAACTTGCTATCTTGATGATACTTTGCATTGTAATATATATATGGATGGAACAATGTGTATGGATGGAACTTGCTTATGTATGAACAATGTGTATGGATGAAACTGATGTGATATGTGATATGTGATATGAAACTTATGTGCTGGATATGTGATATGGAAATATATCTATATATGTCATATATATTTTCTGTGCAAATTGTGGGATTTAATAAAAAACAGAAAAAACAGCCAATATGCAGGCTCTTTGCCGTCTGCCACCGACGGCAAAGAGCTCTTTGCCGTCTGCCGCGGACGGCAAAGAAGCCACGTGGCAGCCAACTGTGCTTCCTGGGAGCTGACCCATTTGGTCAGTTTGCCTACAGTGGCAGACGGCAAAGACTTTGCCATCTGTGGCAGACGGCAAAGAACCTGCACTTTGCCATCAGTGGCAGACGGCAAAGAACCTGCCATCTAGTGACGTGTAGATGACATCATACGGCAGACGGCAAAGACCAGAGAAATTTTGCCGTCAGCGGCGGACGGCAAAGGTCTGCCGTTAGCCACTTAACGGACTGACAGCGCAATTATTGCTGTCCGCCCTCTTTGTCATCCGCCGTAGACGGCAAAGAGCCTTTGCCGTCCGCCGCCAGGAAGCAGATGGCAAAGCAGCTGTTTACCGTAGCCTTCTTTGCCGGAGCCTTTTGCCGTCCGTGGCTGACGGCAAAGGTCTTTGCCGTCCGCCTTTCGAGCCTTTGCCGTCCGCCGTGGCAGACGACAAAGTAGTTGTTTCCTGTAGTGTCTTTCCAACCCAGTTGGATTCACCTTCAAATTCATCAAAGCATTGAGATATCGACGAAACAATCTGACGTTGTAGCAGAATCCGAGTCAAACAACAAGTCCAAAGGTGTTGCATCACCTCCACTTGGGCCCATGAGCCTTGTACGACCTAGGGTTAGTTTTAGGCTTCCTTGTGACGTCCTCCCACCTGCTTGGCCGCCACCCCTTGCTCCTATATAAGTAGATCCATCTACTAGCTTTCTGCTTGGGATTTGTTTAGTTAAAAGTTAGCCATTGCAACTTCGTGTACTTCGTTTGTGTCCAACGACCAGACCAAGACCGCTTCCGGATCCCCACCTTTATCAATACTTCATATATATTAGCAATATTCAGATTGCTTTATCATATTCTTGCTTGTTCTTCGATTGCTTGCAGGAATAGACCTTCGTGGTCAGGTTGATCATGCTCCAGCGTGGCCAATAACCTCTCAGAGTTGCTTTAGCGATTGGTAAGGCGCAACACCGTGCACGTTTGTAGTCGGATCGTCAAAGTCATCTCCACCAAATCGATAGTTATCATCTCATCGAAAGATCGGGACACCCTCGCCTCTATCACCAGGCCCAGACATCCGGCCACTGGAGGCATCCACTACAGCAGCTTCCCAGCCGCCAAGCACCTACAGGCCCCGGACATCCGACCCCAGTCCGGACTTCCGTCCCAGCCCGGAAATCCGTCTAGAAGCCCGAAAATTCGGCACCCTCTATCCAGAGAACAAAAAAAGAGAGAGAAAAAGTTAAAAAAGTCAGGGAAAAAAAGGAGAGAAAGAAAAAAAGTGTGAGGAAAAAAAGAGAAAAAAATTCGGATCTATCTAGACTCAATCTCGTAGTTGAATTCGGATTGGAATCTGTTTTGTGCACTGTTTAGTAAAACAGGCATAACTTCCTCATACGAAGTCCATTTTGGTTTTGCGAGTACTCAAATGAAAACTAGCGACGAGCCTCATCTAAATAGTTGTAAAAACTTTTTCAATATTTGGCACCTCAAAATCGGCTTCTAAATAGGTCTTTTTGCCCTCCGAAGTTCGCGAACACAGTTTGTTCCAGTTTTTCAGGCCAGTTTTGGAATTCTTTGACTCCTCATATCAATTCAGAATTGAGTGATTCTTTTTGCTTTGGAAAGCTTGAGTTAGTAGCATTCTTTGAAAAAAGTTATCAGAAAATTGGCTCAAACTTTTCAAGAGGAAAGTTGGAGAGAGAGTTGTTGTATATCCTGCTTGGCAGTTGTTTTTCATCATTATCTTTACTGCCATTGTGATCTTCACTTATATCTTGCTGTCCAGAGCTACTTAGTATCCTTCATTGATGCTAGTTGTGCTACGCCGTGACCTCATTAGTGTTCTAGGCTCGCGTCTCTAGTTCGGTCTAGCCTAGGACCAACATAGTACCGTCGTTGAGCATTTATTCAACATTGCATCTCTAAATTGATTATTGCTAATATTTTGCTACCATATATAGCCAACCCAGCTCCACATATTTCTACATCGTGTATACGTATGTTCCCCTGGCAATCGCTTTACACAATCTTCGGAGTTATTTGATACCGCTGGTTGCCTGTCACCACCTTCCACATGGTAAGAACTTGTAAGATATTGATATTTGCTTTACTGTGAGCAGTTTACAACCACATCTTAGTAGTTCATAGGAACATTATTCTCGAATTTTGTTTCTTGTTTCTACTAATCATGACAAGTTCCGGAGATAGAAGTTCTTGGACGACGGACACATCTTCACCATCACGAGAGTTGGGACAACACACACAAGCACATGGTCAGTTTATCTCTTTAACGCCATTTGAGGGTAGAATTAATACTGCTATTTATCTAGCTTGGGAGCTTGAAGTAGAAAAAGTTTTTAGTCACCATGAATTTTCGGAACTTGAGCGAGTACGAGCTGCCACTAGAGCATTTACTGATTTTGCTTCTGTTTGGTGGAGTGTGGATTGTAAGAAAAACATTGATAACCAACCCACAGCTTGGAAAGATTTGAAAGATGTAATGAGACAACAATTTTTCCCTCCTTACTATCGTCATGAATTGCTTCACAAATTTGAACAATTTAAACAAGGCAACAACACTGTTCATCCTTACTACCAAGAGTTCAAATCTTATATGCATCATTGTGACATAGAAGAATCTGAGGATGATACAATGAATAGATTTTTTGGTGGTTTGAACCATTATATTCAGGCAAGATTTCAGTATATTCCTCGTTGCATTACTGGTATGTATGTTTGTGCTTGTACCTTTGAGAGATAGTTACAGGAGGATGCATTGGGTGACTACAACAACTACTATTCCAATTCATGATCACTACCATCGGTTGATTCCTCCACCGTTGCACCTACTAGAGAAGCCACACCTTAGATTGTGAGTGCGACATCATCTCAAGTGTATGGTACATTGTCATTGTCCATACCTAGAACAGCTACGTCTTTGCGACAAGGTAACAGTAAATGTATTGATGATATAACTTCACATGAGAATGATGCATGCCTAATTAACTTAAATACATCATGTGTTGAGTTACCTGTTGATTTGAGCACGCCACCTATTTTAGAGAATCATGTTACTGTCATGAATGCATCATGTGATCAAACAACTGGCATACCAACAATTTTGAGTGCGCCCATTGAATTAACTATTGATGTCGAAGAACAATGTGAATCAGGAAATAAATCAGATTTGGATCAAGTACATTTTAAAATAATTGTGCCAATGTTTAATCATTTTGATATGACCTCTAATCTTGGTGATCATTCTGCGTCAAATGACTTATTGCATGTTTTCTGATTTAAGCATGTTCTAGCATGTAAATTTGATGCACGTAAGGTTTATTCACCAATGTTGGCATGGTTTAATGATGAATATTGTCAATGTTTTGATATGAATAAGAGGCTCACTTATATGTGCAAACTGAGTTGCAATATTTTCATGCCTTCTACTTATGATAATATTTTAGCTTTATATTTTATGATATATGAAAGTTACTCATGTATACATGTGTCATATCTGCAAAAACCAAGGGAAGTGAAAATGAATGACATATACATATACAACATGTACACCTTGTCTCTTTTGTTAACCACATTTTGGATTAAGCAACGCCGAGGACGGCTTTGTTTTCAAGAATTGCATACATGCATATTTGTCAGGTGATTTCTAATGCAAACTATTCAATAATTTATTTATGCTATCTAGAACAAAAATAATTCACACACTTTTCTGTTTTGTCTAATTATAGGTGTATGGGACATTTGTACAATCCACATATGAAGATAAGGGAAAAGAAGAAGTTTAGGTTCTGTTCAAAAAGTCCTCTCACGTCACTTTTGGCCCAAGAGAAGATAGAGTCCAAGTTTCTCACGTTCTGGATCCAGATACGGACTGCACAGACATACCTGACTCAAAACGCAGACAACGTTTTCATACGGACTCCGAATTGGGTGATTCTTTTTTTGTCGGAAGGCAGATTTTGTTCTCTTTCCAACCTAACTGGATTCACCTTCAAATTCATCCGGAGCGTTAAGATATCAACGAAACAATCTGACGCTGCAGCAGAATCCGAGTCAAACAACAAGTCCAAAGGTGTTGCATCACCTCCACTTGGGCCCATGAGCCTTGTACGACCTAGGGTTAGTTTTAGGCTTCCTTGGGACGTCCTCCCACCTCCTTAGCCGCCACCCCTTGCTCCTATATAAGTAGATCCATCTACTAGCTTTCTGCTTGGGATTTGTTTAGTTAAAAGTTAGCCATTGCAACTTCGTGTACTTCGTTTGTGTCCAACGACCAGACCAAGACCGCTTCCGGATCCCCACCTTTATCAATACTTCATATATATTCACAATATTCAGATTGCTTTATCATATTCTTGCTTGTTCTTTGATTGCTTGCAGGAATAGACCTTCGTGGTCAGGTTGATCGTGCTCCGGTATGGTCAATAACCTCTCGGGGTTGGTTTAGCGATTGCTAAGGCGCAAAGTCGTGCACGTTTGTAGTCGGATCGTCAAAGTCATCTCCACCAAATCGATAGTTATCATCTCATCGAAAGATCGGGACACCCTCACCTCAATCACCAGGCCCAGACATCCGGCCGCTGGAGGCATCCACTACAGCAGCATCCCAGCCGCCAAGCACTTACAGGCCCCGGACATCCGGCCCTAGTCCGGACATCCGGCCCAGCCCGGAAATCCGTCCAGAAGCCTAGAAATTCGGCACCCCATACCCTGCCAGCCCGGACATCCGGCCCGTCCGAGCCTCCGGATATCCGACCCCAACGCCCGGACATCCGGACAAGCTCCGTCCAGAGAACAGAAGAGAAGCTCTCATCAGCCCGAACATCCGGCCCCAGCCTCGGACATCCTGCTCCTCACGAAGCCCGGACATCCGGCCCGACGCTCGGACATCTGGCCCCATCTGTCTGCGCATAGTAAAGGGCCGAGGCCCATGTACCCCTTCGCCCACCTAGACTATATATACTCCTCCTCCTCCCTCTTTCTAGGGTTAGCATTGGTTTAGCTCATATGTGAGATAGAGCTTTGCTCATCCATACGGATCTACTCCTTGAGAGAGACCGCGGCCCCTCTACGGAGAAGATCCCCCTTGGATTCAAGACCCCCTCTTGGGTGGCCCCATCAAGACCTGCTCACGGAGAAGAACCGATTACCTTTGTATCGTCCTTTGTTGATCGTGGATCTTGTATCTCCTCTCTTGTTTCGAGGATCTAGGATATGTGTGACTATATCTTGTTGGTTTGAGTGATTTTCTCATGTTTTCCCTCGTATTTCCCCTCATGTTGTTCGTGTTCTTAGTTGGGATCCCCTCCTTTCGTGAAAGATCGGCCATGTAGGGTTCCACCCTACATCATCTTGGTATCATGAGCCACGTTGATCATGATGCCGGAGCCCCCTCTCTTTGTTTTCTAGCCTAGTTTTGTTGATTTTGTTCCTAATTGTTCGCACACGAACACGTCACCGCGTACCTCCAAGGCCGAGGGTGATGCACCGCAGCTGACGTCGAAGGATACCCGTCCGGAAGCGCGGTACGCAAGCAATCCGGCGGGTGCTTTTCAGGATCCGAAACCCCACGCGCCCGGGAGGGACCCCGTCTGGACGTGCGGCGGCTATGGGTTTCCCTAGGTCGGTTCGCCCGCCCCTAGAGCCTCGAGGATCGCTGCCCTTCAACACGAAGAACGAATGAAGAATGAGAGAGAAAGAACAAGGGAGGGATGTAAACCTAGGGTAAAAAGTAGATGGGTTTTGCGATTGTGTGCTGTTGTTCAATCGGCCGTCACCCCTTAAGTATATAAGAGGCGGCTGGACTTCCTGTGCAAGGAAAAGGCTTCAATTCACGTCCAAAACCCTAGTCAAATTTGGAATCCGAACTTTCCAAAACTGTTCGGTTTACAACCTGGCTGCACCTCGCGGGCCACGTTTGAGGCAGTAAACAACCTCGGATGGAAACGAGCCCAAAAGCAATCTTGACCGTTTCGACGAGACGAACAACCTCCATGTTGAACGTTTTTTTATCACAGGCCATATTGAGGGAGTTTTCGGCTGTTTTCCGAAGTCTGCGGCAGAAAAATCCAAAACCCGGACAAACATCCCCGGAGTGTCCGGCCATCCTCGGAGAAATGCAAAACCCGGATGATCATTCCAGGAATGTCCGGCCATCCTGATGTAGCCACGCATTTTCGACTGTAACTTTTGCATACGAACTCCGATTGAGACGTTTCTTATATCGAAACCGATCGTTTCGACGAGGCGAAGACAATCCGTGTAGATCACTTTTCCATAAGAGGCAGTTTTGGGGGTGTAATCAGCTGAATAGTATTCTGAATACAAAATGTCAGTATTTCAAACACAACTTCGGCCTTTGAGATAAGATCAGATGGCGATGGCCCAAACATCAAAGTTTCTCCTTTTGATGATACGAAACTTTCTTACTTTGAGCCCTTCTTCATTTGAAGCCATCTTAATTAAGTTCTTGGTCGTGCCAAAATCTGGTGTCAACACATGCCCCCCTGTTTTTCGGCAAAGCTTGCACGCCGAAAAATAACTTGCAATATGTTGGTCTAAGAACGATGTCAACACTCCATCGGCCATTTATATGCGCTTAGGACGATAATTTCTATACAGGCCATGTTTATGCTTAGGGCGATAATTTTATATCGGCCATTGATTTTAACTTCTTATTCACATCATACCTTGTAACCGATTACCACCAATCGGCTTTAAAGAGATGGGAATGAACCCATTCCTTGTAGCACTAAGGAAATCAAACTCCGAGAGGTCACACCCTGTTAAGCAAGTAACATCGGGATGATTCCAATCCACCGATGCATCGGCCAAACCAACACAAGCCGAATTATCCGCGTGAATGACTTCTACCTCATCATCGACCCATTCTATTAAGAATTGATGCATGGTAGATGGCACACATTGGTTAGCATGAACCCAATCGCGGCCTAATATAACATTATAGTTACCTTGCACCTCGGCGATGAAGAATGTGGTGGCCAAAGTTTTACTTCCCACGGTGAGTTCCATGCACATCACACCTTTGGCCTCTGTCTTTTCTTTACCCTCATATCCATTAAGTACCATATTGGTCTTCATCAATGCATCATCATCTAACCCCAACTTCTTGAAGACCGAGTAGGGCATAAGATTTACCACGGCACCACCATCAACGAGCATCCTAGCAACTGGCGATCCGTTAATATGACCTTTGAGGTACAACGGCTTCAAGTGTTTCACCGGTTCTTTTGGCTTCTCGAAGATAGCATTCTTAGGACCAAAATCCAGCTGGGCTACCTCCCCTTCTTCACCTATAGCACGAGAATGGGCAGGTAAGTAATATACCATATTAATATCCATACCTTCCCGAACCGGCGTAGATTCATAATCCACCATCTCATCTTCATCTCCCAATGTGTATATTGGGCTTAAATATTCCTCAATTGAAGGAGATGTTTCAGGTGATCTGGACGATGTAATAGGGGTCGCATCATCCTCTTTTGCTGGTGAAGGTGTTGCTGGAGCTAATGCAGAAGCATCTGTGTTTCGTTTTTGTTTAGGCCTCCACACTTGTTTTGTGAGTGCCATGGGCCGAATTTCACTTAACAATTCGTCCATTTGCCTCTCCTCTTTGTGCTCTACCTTCTCGTGGTTCCTCATGCGTTGTAATATCCTTTTCATGGTCTTGGTTAAACTGGGAGGACACCATTTAGGTTGAGTATATTTGGGATCCCTTGGTTTAGCCTTGCTTGTGCTCGCCTCATGATCATTCACCATGGAACCCTGCTGAACCATAACAATATCACCATTAGAAGTAGCCAGATTACCAACAACCGGCTTTTCGATCTCCTTTTGCTTGTCGCATTCTACAATTTCCGCATTAGGTGACTTACACGCCACACTTTTTTTGTTGGCCTTGCTTGGAGAAATTTTTGTTGGTTGATTAGCACCATAGCTCAAACGGCCTTGTGTGGGATAATAAAGCCTCGCGCGAGTAGGCCATCTAGGTGCTGCCCGCACCATATGAAAAGCATAAGGAGCCATTGGGGGCTGCCCCCATCCTCCACTGAAGCCTCTCATGTAATATGGCGCATAGGAGGGTTGTGACATCCATGGTGTCGGTGCCCATGACCCATATGGCCTTGCATAGCGTCGAAACTCTTGCTCCGGAGGCAATCTTGAACGTTTTGAATGTGATGGCCGATTAGAGCTAGAACCGGCCGCTTGACTTGCATATTTGGATAGCAACATATCAAAAGTTGGCCTGATTCGCTTGCGCTTAGCTTCACTCTTTTCCCACTTGCTAACTTCTGAATTATTGGGCTTGATAAATTTAACATGAGTATCTTCTTGTACTTATGGTTGCCCCCCGAGTGCAGGATTTATTATGGTGATCTTCAATACTTCCTTGCCATCGGGTTGCTTATCAAGCACAACCTCTCGTCCCAAGACTTTGTCGCCCTCCTTGCCTTTCCTGGGTTCACCAATAAGAACATTATCTTTATTAGCAGATTCGGCTATGCTAGGCCGAATCAACATTTTCTTTCCCTCCAAATTCATGGTGTTTGTCGGGAAGGGCTGTTTATCAACTTGCATCTCGCAAAATTCAATCGTCCATCATTAATGGCCGATTGCATCTGTCGTATGAAAAGATTGCAATCGTTAGTAGCATGAGAAAATGCATTATGGTACTTGCAATAAGCACGCCGTTTCAGCTCCTCAAACGGCGGTATGGTGTGTGATATTCTAATCATCTAATCTTGCAAGAGAGCATCAAATATTTTATCACACTTTGATATATCAAAAGTAAACCTCACCTCCTGATCACAATTCTTGCGAATCGGCTTAAGAGCATTGCACATATAGGGTTTGGCCTTTGAGGACCAAACAAATTCAGTAGTATAGACATCAACCTCGTCGTCCGAATTATCATCATTGTGTTCAACCATATGCATTCTAGGATGATCGGTTGTAGACCTATGGACCTCTTTACATCGGCTCTCTTGGGCCAAAGCTTTTTGTAAGACTTGATTAATGCTCAAAAACTCATAACTTTCTAGCTTCTCTTTAATGTGAGTTTTCAAACCATTAAGAACAAGATTCGCCAAGTCTGTCTCAGTTATCACTAAGCTATAACATCGGTATATCTCTAAATCTCTTGACATAATCGGTGACCGATTCATCATGTTTTTGCCTAACCGATGTAAGATGTGGCAACTTCAGCTCACTATGACCGCTATAAAAGTGATCATGAAACTTTTGATCTAATTGCGACCATAAGAGAATTGAACCATGTGGTAAAGCAGCAAACCATGAAAATGCGGTGCCAGTTAAAGACAAGGGAAATAAACACACTTTCAACTCTTCTATGGAACCTGCTTCACCCAACTGTGCTAGATACTGACTCACATGCTCCCAATTCGTTTTCGTACCCTCACCACTAAATTTAACAAAATCAGGAACCTTATAACCTTGAGGGTAAGAAATTTCATCGAACTGTTCAGGATAAGGCTTTCGGTACACACGACTCTTTACTTTCGTCTCGTTTCCGAAAGTTTCTAGAAACATCTTATGCAAATCCTCCCTTAATTTAGCTAAAATTGGATCCGAGGTAGATGAAGATGTTTGTGGCAATGACATAGGAGCAACCTGAGTACTAGCTATTGGTGCCACTTGTGGGATGGGCGCCGAACCACATTCGGCGGAATACCAAACATGCTTGCGCCTATGGGTGGTGTGACAAAGTGATTCGGCGTTGACGCCGAATTGGGCACACTCATAATTCAGCGGCATATTATATTGTTGTTGCATATGTGGTGCCGATGAAATAGGTAAAATTGGACTAGGATTTTCAGGTATACCAGCAGTACCACTAGATGATGGAGGCATATTTTTCTGAGCGTTAGAACTAGCCACAAAAGAATTGTATGCCATCACATTACCCTTACTAACAAGACTTTCAATCACAGCCACTTGCTCTGGAGAAAAAACTTTACTCATAGTGATCACATCTTGTTCATCGATGAGGGGAGGAAAATTGACGTTTCCAGCCGGAGTGATGTTGCGTTGACGGTCCTTCTTGAAACTTGAAAGAAACGCTTCCAAATCCTCCTCCTCGCGCTTCTTCTTGAGCGCCTCAAAAGCCTCTTCACGCTGCTTCTTGCGCGCTTCGTAGACTTGGCGATGTTCATCCGATAGTTCATCAAGACCGGGCTTAATGATGTTATCGGCGACAACTTCCGAGGGCTTGGGGAGATTAGACATGGTTGATGACGATTCTTGATCTTTCGTCCCCAGCGGAGTCGCCAAAAAGTGTGTTCGCACACGAACACGTCACCGTATACCTCCAACGCCGAGGGTGATGCACCGCAGCTCACGTCGAAGGAGACCCGTCCGAAAGCGCGGTACGCAAGCAATCCGGCGAGTGCTTTTCAGGACCCGAAACCCCACGCGCCCGGGAGGGACCCCGTCTGGACGTGCGGCGGCTATGGATTGCCCTAGGTTGGTTCTCCCGCCCCTAGATCCTCGAGGATCGCTGCCCTTCAACACGAAGAACGAATGAAGAACGAGGGAGAAAGAATAAGGGAGGGATGTAAAACTAGGGTAAAAACTAGATGGGTTTTGCTATTGTGTGTTGTTGTTCAATCGGCCGTCACCCCTTAAGTATATAAGAGGCGGCTGGACTTCCCGTGAAGGAAAAGGCTTCAATTCACGTTCAAAATCCTATCAAATTTGGAATCCGAACTTTTCAAAACTGTTCGGTTTACAACCTGGCTGCACCTTGTGGGCCATGTTTGAGGCAGTAAACAACCTCGGATGGAAACGAGCCCAAAAGCAATCTTGACCGTTTCGACGAGGCGAACAACTTTCATGTTGAACGTTTTTTGAAAAGAGGCCATATTGAGGGAGTTTTCAGCTGCTTTCCGAAGTCTGCGGCAGAAAAATCCAAAACCCGGACAAACATCCCCGGAGTGTCCGACCATCCTCGGAGAAATCCAAAACCCGGATGATCATTCCCGGAGTGTCCGGCCATCCTGATGCAGCCACGCATTTTCGAATGTAACTTTTGCATACGAACTCCGATTGAGACGTTTCTTATATCAAAATCGATCGTTTCGACGAGGCGAAGACAATCCGTGTAGATCACTTTTCCATACGAGGCAGTCTTGGGGGTGTAATCAGCTGAATAGTATTCTGAATACAAAATCTTGGTATTCGAACACAACTTCGGCCTTTGAGATGAGATCGGATGGCGATGGCCCAAACATCAAATTTTCTCCTTTTGATGATACGTAACTTTCTTACTTTGAGCCCTTCTACATTTGAAGCCATCTTAATTAAGTTCTTGGTCGTGCCAAAATCTGGTGTCAACACTAATTCGAAAATTGCCCCACAAAAATAGCCCCAATTGTTTTTTGTAATTTGTTGGTGTGATGAAGTTTTGTTGGATTTGATCCGCGGATTTTGTGTGTTGCAGGTAGATCTAGCTTTCTGCCATCTTTTCCCCAATTTCCAAACACAAAATCTCCCAAATTTTGCCCCGGATTTGACCTCTCCACGCGAAGTTCATCGAGTTCTTCCACGGATCTAGAGCCCGGACATCCGGCCCGACAGCACGGACATCTGGCCACCCCGGACATCCGGCCATCCAGCCCGGACATCCGGCCCCTGACAGCATCACTTCGTTTCACCACTTCTTTTTCCGCCTAACTTTCATCAAATTTTGACTCCGTGCCTACTTCCACTTCCGCATACCACCACCACTTCCGCATAGCACCACCATAGCTTTCCCACTCCACCTCCGACAATTTTGTCACGTTTTTGCTTTGAGAATTTGAGCTGCGGTTCCCGTGTCATATTGTGTTTCGGCTATTTAGATACGGTTCGACATCGACATCACTGCCGCTCATCTTTGCCATGGACTCGTCATCAACAACGACAACTCCACCATTTTGACATCATACCGTGAGAAACAACGGTAACCTCATCTTGGTATCGTGATATCATTCTACATTCTTGCCATTGCATTGATAACCCCATAGCCTTACTTTTGTGTCACTTACCCATCGAGACTAGCCTTTGAGTATTGCTGGCAACGTAACTTGTGCACATTTGTGATCATACTTCCCATAGCATACATACCATATCATCGTGGTGCATATCTTGGTATCATCTCTTGTGTCACAAAGTTGTCATCGCATATACTCAATTGCTATCTTGGTTCGTGAAGCATTGCATGAGAAAAGAGCTCAAATACAAAGAGCCAAACAAGCTTTTAAGCAAAAGGGAAAGATAAGCAAAGAGCTTATTAGCAAGAACCATAGCATCATACTACATTAAGATTGTCATACTCGATCATCTTGGATCATATCCTCGGAAGAACATACATATAGCATACTTGGGATAGAAGTCGTTGCATTTTTGCTTAGTAGGTTGTGCATAAGTTCGTATCCGCCTATTGTGCAATCGTGCTAGCGTCTCTCTAGTGTTGTGCAACAAGAGCATTTTCATGGATTCCACATTTTGGCTCATCCCTTGGTTGCACGACCCCACTTATCTATTTCCGTGTGCGTTTCCGTGTACCATATCTTGCTATTGGTCTATTTGTTACATTTGCAAATTTGCGAATATTTTCCAACATATTGAGTCTCGCTTACAATTGCATCAAGTTTTGTGCCACCATCCTAACCGAGCCCCACCATAAGCTTTTACTTCTATAGGTGTGAGAAACCGACAAGAATTGGCACCAATTGTGCTATTTCCTTGTTACACATTGGAGTGATCATTAATCCATCTTCAACCGCTCTTCTACCACTTCGTCCTACTCAATACGGAGCCGCTCGAGTCGACACTCCGACGACACTATCTCCGGCTCAAGTACCCCGACATCAAACACTCTTCGTCGTGCCACGCGTCAAGACCGTCACGCCAACCGCAATCCTCTACACGACACCAACTCTCAAAAGCAAGCTCACGCACAAGAACATCGACACCATCAAAACCAAGCTACTTTCGCGCAAGCACAAGAACCGCAACGCCACCGCAACAAGAACAAGAGGAGCGAGCGCGACAACACCAAGATGCACAAGATGTTGAGGCACAACGACAAGACCAACAACTACATGAAGCTCAAGCACTTGAGGCGCAACGTGCCCTTCGTGATTCAAGTCGAGCCGTAGCCAACCGAGGCCGAAAAGTTCGTGAACATCAAGAAGCGCTTCATGATGAAGTTCAAGAGCGAATTTATCAATCACGTGTGCATCGTCAAGCTCCTCGTCAAGATCGACAAGCGCCTCCTCAAGCTCGACAAGAACATCAAGTTCAACAAGAACATGAAGACAATGGAAATACTCCAAGATAAGAGCAACATGAGGTCGACAACCCTCCTCGCCAAGAGCAACATGAGATTGTCAATCCTCAACGACATGGGCGTCATCATCCTCGACCCCAACACAATGATGAGCAACGACATGACAAGCTAAAGTTCACCATGCCCAAGTTCACCGGAAGCAATGACCCTGAAGAGTACATATCATGGGCATTGAAGGTTGACAAAATCTTCCGTTGCACAACTATGAAGAAGAGAAGAAGATCGCGGTGGCATCCCTTGAGTTCCAAGACTACGTCCTCATTTCGTGGGAACAAGTCATTGACCGCCGAGTGGCAAGAGGTGAACCACCCATCACTACTTGGGCGCAAATGAAGGATGTCATGAGAGCATGTTTCGTGCCTAACTACTAACCGCGGCCTCTTAAAGAAACTCCAACTCCTCAAACAAGGAACCAAGAGCGTTGAAGAGTACTACAAGGAAATGGAGATTGCCATGATACGAGCCAATGTCATGCAATACGGTGAGCAAACTATGGCATGTTTCTTGAATGGACTCAATCATCCCATCAAGAAGATCGCCGACTTCCAACCATACTCGAACCTCATCGAGCTAGTGCATCAAGCTACCAAAGCGGAACGTCAAGTGCAAGATGACTTCATATATGCCAAGTTCTCATCCAAGTCCTGTGGCTTCTCACAATCAAGCTTCAACGACTCGAACACCTTCTACCTCAACCAAGCCATCTACAAGCAACGGCGACAAGTCAAGTTACAAGAAAAACTTCGACAACCTCAGGTCGTCCTCCTACTACAAGCGACTTCAAGCCGAAAGCTTCATCATCATCTACCCGAACCGATGAGACCATCAAGACAAGTTCCTTCAAATGCTTCACATGCGGCGGCCGAGGCCACAAGTACTTTGAGTGTACAAACAAGAGCACCATGATCCTCAATGACGACGGAACCTATGACTCCATGAGTGAAGAGGAGATGGAAGCCCTTGAGCAAGTGGCCATGCACCGGTGCGTGAACGAAGATGAAGATGAGCAAGTCTTTTGTGACGAAGAGTCGAGCCCCGCTCTCGTTATCTCCAAGGTCTTGACTCTTAAACATCAACAAGAAGAAGACCAACGATGCCACATTTCCACACCAAGGCCGACATCAATGGAAGGTCCGTCAAAGTCATCATCGATGGAGGGAGTTGCCATAACCTAGCAAGTGAAGAACTACGCTCCAAGCTCCAATTTGTCAAGATGAAGCACCCGCACCCCTACAAGGTTCAATGGCTAAGCGACTCCGGCACTATGCAAGTCAAGCATAGGGTACAAGTTTCTTTCAAGATTGGAGCTTACGAAGACACTTTGGAGTGTGATGTCATTCCGATGACCGTTTGCCACCTCCTTCTTGGACGGCCATGGAAATTTGACCGAGGTGTCATCCACAACGGGCGTACAAATCACTATAGCTTCAAGATGAAAGGAAAGGAGTATGTGCTACGACCTATGTCTCCAAGCCAAGTGATCGCCGACAAGCAAGCCACCCATCGTGGAGAGAATAGTGAGAGAGCGAACCACCAAAAAGACAGTGAGCGCCACAAGGCCAAATTGAGTACCTCCACGATGAGCGACAAGAAGAACTTAGTACTATTTACCACCAAACGTGAGATGAGAGAAGTGTGTGAGCACCCATCAAGTGTTATGCACTATGTCCTCTTGTGCAAGGACAAGGCACCAAGAACTAACACCTCTCACAATCTACCTTTGGTGTTATCTTCTCTGTTGCAGGATTTCCAAGATGTTTTCCCCGACGAGCTACCTCCGGGTCTACCTCCACTACGAGGCATTGAGCACTGCATCGACCTCATCCTCGGAGCACCACTTCCGAACAAGACTCCATATCGCGTCAACCCTGAAGAAACCAAAGAAATACAAAGGCAAGTAAAACATCTCATAGACCATGGACATGTGCGTGAAAGTTTAAGTCCTTGTGTCGTACCGGTCATTCTTGTACAAAAACGAGACGGTATCTTTCACATGTGTTCCGATTGTAGACATATTAATGCTATCACCGCTCGCTATAGGTACCCCATTCACACCTTGATGATATGCTAGATGAACTTAGCGGTGCCACTATTTTTTTTCCAAAGTTGATCTCAAAACTGGTTACTATCAAATACGCATACAAGAGGGTGATGAATGGAAAACCGCTTTCAAAACAAAGTTTGGTTTGTATGAGTAGTTAGTTATGCCTATGGGTTTATCAGAAGCACCCGATACTTTCATGCGTCTTATGCATTATGTGTTTCGCCCTTACATTGGTGAGTTTGTTGTGGTCTACTTCGATGATATCCTTGTTTTTAGCAAATCTCTCAAAGATCATGTCACCCACCTTCGCACCATGTTACAAACTCTTCGAAAAGAGCGTCTCTATGCTAATATAGAAAAATGCCTTTTTGGTGTTGATAAGCTTGTTTTCTTGGGTTTTGTAGTATCTTCTAAGGGTGTTCATGTTGATGAATCTAAGATCATTGCTATTAAAACTTGGCCCCAACCAACCAATTTGCAACAAGTGCGTAGTTGTCTTGGTTTAGCCGGTTTCTACCGTAGATTTGTGAAGGATTTTAGCACTATTGCATCTCCTTTACATGCTTTGAGCAAGAAGAATGCACCCTTTGTTTGGGGACCATCGCTAGATAGCGCATTCAATGAGCTTAAGAATTTGCTTACCCATGCTCCCGTGCACTTTGACAAACCTTTTGAAATTCATTGCGATGCTAGCGGTAATGGCATAGGAGGTGTGTTAATGCAAGAGACGCGCCCCATAGCATACTTTAGTGAGAAACTCACAGGAGCGCAACTCAACTACCCCATCTATGACAAAGAGCTATATGCTTTAGTGCGAGTTTTGCATGAATGGGAACATTACCTTTGCCCTCATGAATTTATCATCCATACCGATCATGAAACGCTTAAATACCTTAATGGTCAAACTAAGTTGAACAAGCATCATGCTAAGTGGAGTGAGTTCATAGAGTCTTTTCCTTATGTCATCAAGTATATTAAAGGTAGGGAAAATGTTGTGGCGGATGCACTTTCCCGTATATGCATGCTTGTTACTCAACTTGAATTGAATGTCATTGGCTTTGAGCATATAAAAGACTTGTATGTGAATGATCCAACTTTTGTTATTCCTTATGCCAAGTGTTTGACGCATACATCTTGGGAACGCTATTACATCAAATATGACTATCTTATGAGAGCTAACAAACTTTGCATCCCTGAGTCTTCTCTTCGTTTGATGCTTTTGCAAGAATCTCATTGAAGAGGACTAATGGGACACTTTGGACGCGGCAAGACATTTGCTACACTCTCAAAGAACTATTTTTGGCCCCAAGATGTTTCGCGACTTCAACCACTTCACCAACCGATGCTCTACATGTCGCAAAGCTAAGTCTAAAGCTGAATATCCTGGACTCTACATGCCGCTTCCAATTCCGTACCAACCATGGGAAGATATTAGCATGGATTTTGTCCTTGGTTTGCCTAGAACTAGAAATGGCAAGGATTCCGTGTTTGTTGTTGTGGACCGATTCTCTAAAATGGCTCATTTCATATCATGCAACAAGATAGATGATGCTTCACATGTTGCAAACTTATATTGTAGGGAAATCTTGCGCCTACATGGAGTGCCAAAGACGATTGTCTTGGACCGCGACGTCAAGTTCTTGAGTTACTTTTGGAAGACCTTATGCGCCAAGCACGGAATCAAGCTACTATTCTCCACGGCTAAACGGAGGTGACGAACCGTACGCTCTCCATTCTACTACGCGTGTTGATATAGAAGAACATCAAGGAGTGGGAGGAGTGCCTACCTATCACCGAGTATGCCTACAACCATGCAAGACATTCGACTACCGGCAAGTCCCCCTTCGAGGTCGTCTATGGCTTCAACCCATTGTGACAATTGGACATTCTTCCTCTACTGCTACAAGAGCGCACAAACATGGACGCGAGTGCCCGAGTCAACTACCTCAAGAAGATGCATGAAGATACAAGGCACACCATCGAGCGCCAAGTACAACGACTCGCGACCATGCTCAACGTCAACAAGCAACCCATGATATTCAACATTGGAGATCTTGTGTGGCTACACCTTCGCAAGGACCGCTTCCCCAATGAATGCAAGTCCAAACTCTTACCACGAGTCGATGGACCCTTCAAGGTGCTTGCACGCTACAACAACAACGCCTACAAGATCGACATCCCACGCGACAAGTACTCCGTGAGCGACATCTTCAACGTCAAATATCTCTCCCCATACCATGGTGATGAAGATTTTGATCCAAGGTCGGATCTTTCCCAAGGGAGGGGAGACGATGCGGAGCATCCTACGGTCATCGCCATGGACCTACCATCGTCTCACCAAGAGCCAAGAGGACCTATGACATGAGCACGAGCTAGAGCTCTTGAAAACGAGGTGACTTCCTTCCTTAGTGATATCACATATGATCCACTCGAGACATGGCTACTACCTAAGTCCGAGACGTTGTGCATGATTAGGTGTCAAGAGGACCCCCCCATGAAGATGCTCGTGAAGACGGAGAAGTCGCCAAGTCCACGGATGAAAAGGAACGCCGGAAGGAGAAGAAGGCAGCTCTAGGACCCGGACATCCGGCCCCAGGCCCGGACATCCGGCCGCTGGAGGCATCCACTACAGCAACATCTCAGCCTCCAAGCACCTACAGGCCTCGGACATCCGGCCCCAGCCCGGACATCTGGCTCAGCCCGGAAATCCGGCACCCTCTATCTAGAGAGCATCGAGGCCGACCCCGCCAGCCCGGACTCTGGACCCCCAGCCCGGATATCTAGCCCGTCCCGAGCCGCCGGATATCTGACCCCAACCCCCGGACATCCAGACAAGCTCCGTCTTGAGAACAGAAGAGAAGCACCCGTTAGCCCGGATATCCGGCCCCAGCCCCGGATATCGGGCTCCTCACGAAGGCCCGGACATCCGGCCTGACGCCCGGCCATCCGGTTCCATCTGTCTTCGCACAGTAAAGGGCTGAGGCCCATCTACCCCTTCGCCCACCTTGTCTATATATACTCCTCCTCCTCCCTCTTTCTAGGGTTAGCATGGTTTAGCTCATATGTGAGATAGAGCTTTGCTCATCCATACGGATCTACTCCTTGAGAGAGACCGGGTCCCCTCTACGGAGAAGATCCCCCTTGGATTCAAGACCCCCTCTTGGGTGGCCCCATCAAGACCTCCTCATGGAGAAGAACCGGTTACCTTTGTATCGTCCTTTGTTGATCGTGGATCTAGCATATGTGTGACTATATCTTGTTGGTTTGAGTGATTCTCTCGTGTTTCCCCTCGTGTTCTTTGTTGGGATCCGCTCCTTTCGTGAAAGATCGGCCATCTAGGGTTCCACCCTACATCAGAAGACGGCGCGGCGCATACCACGGGAGGTCGACACGCGGTGACGGCGGAGCGAACCACGGGCCGTGGCACTACCCCGAAGGGGCGACACAGTGGTGGCGGGCAGGTGAGGGCAACGGAGGGAAGACCTCGAGGCGGCGGCGGGGACCGCGGGCCACGGCGCTACAACCCGAAGGGGTCGACGCAGCGGCGGAGCGCGGGTCGGGGCAACCGCGGGGACGGCCTTGGGGCGGCGGCGGGGACTGCCTATCGTGGCACTACGGCCCGAAGGGGCGACACAACGGCGGCGCACGAGTCGATGCAGCCGCGAGGAGAACCACGGGGCGGCGGCGCTGCGTCCCGATGGGGCGACGCAGCGGCATCCCGATGCTCGATAGGCGGAGAGGCACGCGGTACTCGGGACGATCTTCACGGGACCTGCGGAGGCGCGCGTAACCGACGGGCCAAGTCGGTCGAGCGGCGTAGGTGAGGCGGATCGCGGCGGCGTGCGGGGGATCAAGCCGATCACGTGCGCGGTCGGGGACGCCGCTCGGTGGAGGCCGGGTGGCGGCGGAGTCCGAGATGAGGCCGGCGACGATGGACGGCGTGGGACATCGTGCGGACGAGCTTGTCAGCACCGGCACCCAGGCTGCCAAAGCTGCGCCGGCACCCGGGCAGCAAGGCCCGAGCGATCGACGGAGCAACAGCGCCCGAGTTGAGGCAGCCAACGAGCCTGACGGAGCCGAGGATGAGGCCGGAGAGGTAGACCGCCGGGCCGCCGTGCAGACGTGGAGGAGGTGGGTTACGTGGATCGACTGGCGGGCCGGCACGCGAACGACGGCTATGATGGGCCGCTGCATGGCCCGAGGCCACCAGGAGGGCGATGCAGGTGTCCCGGTTGGAGAAGGCGGTGACGGCCGGCGTAGATCGACGAGCGGCGCGCATACGACGGTCGTGAGGGGCCGCCAGCGGGTGAGGCCGTCGAGTCGGTGAAGAGCCTGGCGGTCACGCCGGTGTCGGAGTAGAGGCGCATGGGGGTCGACGGCGGTGGCGGGCGACGCAAACTGATCAAGCATAGATCAGAAAACCAAAAAGAAAACACCGATCAAAACGACCGGCGAGAGAGCGAAAAAACCTGGAGCAAGTGCTCGGGAAAAAGACTCTCTAGGGCAGCCGGCCCACACGGCCGGCGCACGAACCCTAGGTACGGGCGGCGCGGCCCCCGGCGGCGGTCATGGAGTCCAACCGCCCCGGGGGCGGCGCGCGGTTGCGGAAGCGGCGACGGCTAGGGTTTAGGATCGATTAGGCTGATAGCATGTTAGAAGGGAGAGAGAGGTTTGGTGGAATAGTTCATTGTATCGCTTGAGCCTCATGGGCATATATATAGGAGTACAATGATCAACTTCGAGTACAAGACAAGTCGGAACAAATCCTAGCCTATCTCGTCTTTCCTAATAATCAATATACTCAACATCGTTCATTGCATTCTACTACTAAGATGTTCCCTTTTAAAATTGTGTATGGTTTCCTACCTCATGCACCTATTGATTTGTTGCCTCTTCCATCTTCGGAGAAGGTTAATTTTGATGCTAAAAACGTGTTGAATTGATTGAAAAAATGCATGAGTTAACTAAGGAAAACATTGAGCATATGAATGCTAAATATAAACCTGTTGGAGATAACCGTAGAAAACATGTTGTGTTTGCACCTGGGGATCTTGTTTGGCTACATTTGTGTAAGGATAGATTTCCTGATTTGCGCAAATCAAAGCTAATGCCACGTGCTGATGGTCCTTTTAAGGTGTTAGAGAAAATAAATGATAATGCATACATACTTGAGCTGCCTGCAGATTTTGGGGTTAGTCCCACTTTTAACATTGCAGATTGGAAGCCTTATTTGGGTGAGGAAGATGAGCTTTTGTCGAGGACGACTTCATTTCAAGAAGGGGAGGATGATGAGCACATCAATACCATTGGTACACCCACAGCCCCTACTGCTATACATACTGGACCAATTACTAGAGCTCGCGCACGCCAATTGAATTACCAGGTACTTTCGTTTCTTGGTAACGATTCTAATGTTCATGAGAATATGATGCTGCCTAAATTGGATACGTTTGTTTTGCTTACAAATGAAGGGCCTAGCATGGACAAGAGGGATGATCAATTGAGCAAGATCAAGCATGGAGATGATGGCATGCGCAAGGAAAACAAGACTGGAGTTTCAAGTGATGATTTTAGGACTTTGAAGCCACCATAATGACTGTATGAAGGCTTGGACGAAATATACAATGCCAATTCCTAAATTTCATCAAGAGGCTATCATAGGTGTTGCATCGCCTTATTCTTGGGCCAGGCCCATGTAATTTTGAAATACTATAGTATAGGATGTTTTAGAGTCCGTATGTGTGGGGAAACAATAGATAGGGTTGGTTTCGGACCACTTCCCCAAGGGCCATGAAATTCCCCCCTCTTCCTCCATATATACAACCCTTAGGGCGTCGTTTAGACTTTGGGTTTTGTTTAGATTAAAAGTTCGCCATAGCTGCCACTTCGCATACTTCGTTTGTGTTCAACGACCAGACCAAGGCGTCACAGAACCCCACCTTGATCAATAAAGCTTTCATCTTATATTTGCAATATCCAGATTGCAATCTTAGTTTCTTGCTTATTCTTCGTTTGCTTGCAGTAAATAGACCTTCATGGTCAGGTGGATCATGCTCTGTCATGGTCAATAACCTCTCGGAGTTGGTTTAGCGATTGCTAGGGCGCGACGTCTTCGCACGTTCGTATGTCGGATCGTCAAAGTCTACTCCTCCGAAACGATAATCACCATCTTATCGAAAGATGAGACACCTTTGCCTCTATCATTCCTCATGCACCTATTGATTTGTTGCCTCTTCCATCTTTGGAGAGGTTAATTTTGATGCGAACCGACATGCTGAATTGATCTTAAAAATGCATGAGCTAACTAAGGAGAACATTGAGCATATGAATGCTAAATATAAACTCGCTGGATATAAGGATAGAAAACGTGTTGTCTTTGCACCTAGATATCTTGTTTGGTTACATTTGCGTAAGGATAGATTTCCCGATTTGCGCAAATCAAAGCTAATGCCACGTGTTGATAGTCCATTTACGGTGTTAGAGAAAATAAATGATAATGCATATAAACTTGAACCGCCTGCAGATTTTGGGGTTAGTCCCACTTTTAACATTGCAGATTCGAAGCCTTATTTGGGTGAGGAAGATGAGCTTCCGTCGAGGATGACTTTATTTCAATAAGGGGAGGATGATGAGGACATCAATACCATTGTTACACTCACAGCCCCTACTGCTACATGACCAATTACTAGAGCTCGCGCACGCCAATTAAATTCTCAGGTACTTTCGTTTCTTGGTAATGATTCTAATGTTCATTAGAACACAATGTTGCCTAACTTGGATTCATTTGTTTTGCTTACAAATTAAGGGCCTGGCATGGATAAGGGATGAAGATTGGAGCAGACCAAGCATGGAGATGATGGCATGCGCAAGGGGAACAAGAACGGAGTTACAAGTGATGATTTAAGAACTTTGAAGCCACCATAAGGAGTTCATGAAGCCTTGGACGAAATATACAAGATGCCACCTCATAAATTTCATCCAGAGGCTATTCTAGGTGCTGCGTCACCTTATTATTGGGCCAGGCCCATGTAATTTCGAAATACTTAAGTATAGGCTATTTTTAGAGTCCGTATGTGTGGGGAAACCAGAGTTAGGGTTGGTTTCGGACCCCTCCTCTAAAGGAAATATGCCCTAGAGGCAATAAGAAAATTGTTATTTATATTTCCTTATATCATGATAAATGTTTATTATACATGCTAGAATTGTATTAATCAAATACTTAGTACATGTGTGCATACATAGACAAACAGAGTGTCCCTAGTATGCCTCTACTTGACTAGCTCATTAATCAAAGATGGTTAAGTTTCCTGTCCATAGACATGTGTTGTCATTTGATCAACGGGATCACATCAGTAGAGAATGATGTGATGGACAAGACCCATCCGTTAGCTTAGCATTATGATTGTTTAGTTTTATTGCTATTGCTTTCTTCATGACTCACTGGTATGCATCGGTGCTATACAAACGGTTTTTAACCCCTTTCCGCGACGGCGTTCGAAACCGTCACCTAGTGAGTGATGTAGGGTAGAACCCTAACGGCCCAATCTTTCACGTCTGGAGGGGATTCCACGAACAACACGAGGGGAAACACGAGAGAAAATCACTCAACCAACAAGATTCGATTACACATGCGCTAGATCCTCGAAACACGATGAGATTCACGATCCACAATCAACTAGGGACGATACAAGTAGCACGATCTTCTCCGAGAGGAGGTCTTGAGGGGGTCTTCTCCGTGAGGAAGTCTTGAATCCGCTTGGGGGATCTTCTCCGAAGAGGTCATGAGCTCCGAGGAGAAGGTAACCAAGTGGATGAGCAAAGCTCTCACACAAAAATGAGGTAATCCTTTGCTAACCCTAGAAAGGAGGTGGAGGAGGTCTATTCATAACCCAAGGGGCGAAGGGGTACGTGAGCGGACGAAACTGGTACACGGGCCTCATCCCAAGTCATGCACACAGGCACTGTCCGGATGGTCCGAATGATGGTCCGGATGATCTGGGCTTCGGGGGTCCGGATGATCCGGGTCGGCGTCCGGATCATCCGGCTGTGTCGAGGCTGCTGCGGGAGGTCCGGATGTCCGGGTCCTGGTCCGGACGTCCGGGGTTGTCCGGATGATCCGGGACTGGGTCCGGATGATCCGGCTTCGCGGTGAGGCTTCGGGTGTGTTCGGGTGCTGTAGTCGGATTGTCCGGGCTGAGGCCGGATCGTCCGGACGGCGGTCCGGATCGTCCGGGCTTCTGCTGACTTTGCCCTTCTACTTCTCCGTCTTCGCGTCCATCTTCTCCCTTCGATCCACCTTGCTCCTTAGCCTCTCCATGGCTATCTCCCAAGTACCTGAGTATGCAAAGTGTCTCTGTTTGAGGTAGTAACCATGTCTCATGCGCATTGAAGGGGAATTGTGAGAGGAGAGATGTCACCTTAGTTTATAGACCTCTTGCACGTGCTCGTGTCATGGGTCCACTAGGCACTTGGTGAGATGATGGTAGGTCCATGGGGATGACCTTGGGATGCTCCGCATCATCTCCCCCCTTGTGAAAGATCCGACCTCAGATCGAAATCTTCATCACCATGGTAGGGAGAGAGATCCTTGACGTTGAAGACGTGGCTCACGTTGTACTTGTAGCTTGGAAGGTCGATCTTGTAAGCGTTGTTGTTGTAGCGTGCTAGCACCTTGAAGGGTACATCGGCGCGAGGTAGGAGTTTGGACTTGCGTTCGTGGGGGAAGCGGTCACATGAGATCACCAATGTTGAAGATCATGGGTTGCTTGTTGACCTTGAGCTTGGTCGCGAGTCATTGTACTTGGCACTCGATGGTGTGCCTTGTATCTGCATGCATCTTCTTGAGGTGGTTGACTCGGGCACTCGCGTCCATGTTGGTGCGCGCTTGTAGAGGTAGAGGAAGAATGTCCAATGGGGACAACGGGTTGAAACCGTAGACGACCTCGAAGGGGGATTTGCCGGTAGTCGAATGTATTGCACAGTTGTAGGCATACTCGGCAATGGGTAGGCACTCCTCCCACTCCTTAATGTTCTTCTTGATTAGCACGCAAAGAAGAGTGGAGAGCATGCGGTTCGTCACCTCCGTTTGGCCGTCGGTTTGTGGATGGTATGCCGTGGAGAATAGTAGCTTGATTCCAAGCTTGGCGCATAAGGTCTTCCAAAAGTAACTCAAGAACTTGACGTCGCGGTCCGAGACAATCGTCTTGGGTACTCCATGAAGGCGCAAGACTTCCCTACAAAAGAGATTGGCAACATGTGAAGCATCGTCTATCTTGTTGCAAGGAATGAAATGAGCCATTTTGGAGAATCGGTCCACAACAACAAACACGGAATCCTTTCCATTCCTAGTTCTAGGCAAACCAAGTACAAAGTCCATGCTAATGTCTTCCCATGGTTGATATGGAATTGGGAGAGGCATGTAAAGACCATGAGATTGAGCTTTTGACTTAGCTTTGCGACTTGTCGAGCATCGGTTGGTGAAGCGGTTGACGTCGTGAAACATCATGGGCCACAAGTAGTTCTTGGAGAGCGTTGCAAATGTCTTATCGCGTCCAAAGTGTCCCATTAGTCCTCCTCCATGAGATTCTTGCAAAAGAAACAAACGAAGAGAAGAATCGGGAGTGCAAAGTTTGTTAGCTCTCATAAGATAGCCATCTTTGATGTAATAGCATTCCCAAGATGTATGCTGTCAGCGTTCTGGGAACGGGGGTCCCCAGACTTGCCTGCCTGCGGCCGACAGCGTGGCCAAGCCAGCAGGCCGTACGACCCGTCTTCATCAACAAGGCATTCAAGACCCTCGCGAGGGTCCAAGCCTCACGAGGCGGACGACGCAAGACCTCCTCTGGAGTAGCCTAACCAGGCAGGCTCGTAAGGAGCGGAGATATCAAGGCATGGCAAAACCTCACGAGGCCCCCGTGACGTGAGCCATGACGAACGGCACCAGGTGGGCGCCAGGCGGGCGCCAGCGCGCGCAGCGTCCTTATTTCCTCTTTGGTGCTAAGGAGGACAGCGCAGGCGAAGAGTACAGAGGCATCAGGCAAAGGTTGCTATATTGGTGCAACGAGACCAAGACCAGGAGGACGGCAAGATGGAGGTCATCATGGAGCCCAAGACGGCGTCACCACCAGAGCTTTTCGCAGGCGAAGACCGCTTTTGTCAGGATAGCTTGTACTAGCTGCCCCCCTTCAAATTTGCCCGCCGTTGTTGGCTCCCTTCCCGCTCAATATTTGGGAAGTGGACCAGGGCCTCTATAAATAGGTCTATCCACCACAGTAGGAGGAATCGAATCCTCACCCGCACAAGTTCGACAAGCACAAGAACACCTCAACCTCAGGAGGTTGTTCTTCCCTTGTACTATTCATCATCAGCCCAAGAGGCAATCCACCACCACCACACTGGAGTAGGGTATTACACCACAATGGTGGCCTAAACCAGTATAAACCTCGTGTCTCTCTGTGTTGCGAGTTCGTCGAGTTCGTCCGCGAGATCTTTCCGAGCTAGGGCGTAGATCGGTAGGAGGGAAAGACTTCGCGCGCACCCCAGTGTTGGAACCTCAAGGGTTTGCCGGAACCCCACATCCGACATTTGGCGCGCCAGGTAGGGTTGTGCTGTAGCTTCCCTTCCATCAGTTCGTCGCTCCGTCGCTCCATCGTCTCCATGGCGGACGCTCGCCGTGCTCGAGCTGAGCGCCGGGCTGCCCTCACCGCCCGCGTCGCTCAGACGGCTCCCGTCGGCGGGCCACCTCGCCGTTCTCCGTCTCCCGCCGCCAAGGCTGCCACCGGCTCGGCGGGGAACGAGCAGTAGGCGTCCTCGCTCCATCCTTTGGTGCGGCAGGACGGCCGCACCGCTACTCCATCACTGACCCCTGTCGGTTGTTCGTCCCACGCGCACCGTGCTCCCATGGAGGCACGGGCCGCGCCCCTCGCGGCGAACGAGATCCTGCGTTACCGCCCCGTCGACGACCTCTATGAGCAGTGGCTCGACCGCGTCGCCGAGCTTGTCCACGCTGTAGGGGGCTCTCCGGCGCCGTCCCACTCTCTGCCTCCCCCTCAACCAGCCGCGGGCGACGGGGCTCATGGCATGCCTCCACCACCTCAGCCCCAAGACGGAGTCTTGGCACCAAGGCGCGTGGCTCCGCGGCGTGATCCACCACGCCCGGCGCCCGCGCGCGAAGAGAGAAGCCGCCAAGAAATTCCGTGGCCGCGAGAAGCTACACCTGCGCTCCCCGTGCCACCTCATCAAGACCGCGCACCGCCTGCAGCGGCGCAGCGCGGACCTCGTCAAGACCAAGCTCCACCTCTGAAGCCGGCCCCGGCAACCACGACTGGCTGCCGCGCCTTCACCCCCGAGCTGCGTAGTGTTGCCTGGCCAGGCAAGTTCAAGCCGGATCTGCCTCCTCGCTATGACGGCACCGCCGACCCCGCGGAGTTCCTGCAGCTCTATGAGCTGAGCATGAAAGTGGCCAACGGCGACGAAAAAGTCATGGCGAACTGGTTTCCCATGGCACTCAAGGATGGAGCCCGCTCCTGGCTCCTGAACCTGCAGCATGGCTCGATCTCTTCGTGGGACGAGATGCGCGACCGCTTTGTCGCCAACTTCCAGGGCACTCGCGACCGCCGGCCGGCCGCGGGTGATCTGCGCCGTATCAAGCAACAACCAGGAGAGACCCTCTAGAAGTACATCCAGCGCTTCAACAACACCCGCCTCAAGATCCCCAAGGTCACGGACGAGGCCATCATCTCCGCGTTTTCCGACAGCGTCCGTGACGTCAAGATGAAGGAAGAGCTCGCCATCCACGAGGAGCTCTGCACCTCTCAGGAGCTGTTCAACCTGGCGACCAAGTGCGCAAGAGCTGAGGAGGGGTGCCTTTCTCTCCTCGAGCTGCCAGCCGCAGGAGCGGAGGAGAAGAAGGCCAAGGCCAAGGACGTGAAGCGCAAGGAGGCAGTCGTGCTCGCAGCGGAGCTCGACACCAAGCGGAGCAGAGATCAGCCCGAATCATCCAAGAATGGCCGACCGTTCTGCGCCTTCCACAACCTGAACACCCACAACACCAGCGACTGTCAAGAGCTCAGAGCCATACGGGAAGGAAGCTACGGTCGACGCCCCGAGCGCAACGACCGGGGCTACGGCCGCAGAGGAGGACGTGGAGGCGGGCGCTGGGACGACCGTGGCCCACGCCAGGAGTGCCGCGACCAGCCTCGTGAGGACCGCTGGCAGGACCAACCTCGCGAAGGCGCCTGGAGGGACCCGCCTCATGAGGATCGCCTCCAGGGCAACACCGGTCTTCCCTCGCTGCCGCCACCAAGAAGGAATGACGACCACCACCAGGAGGAGGGGGCTGGGGGCTTCTAGGAGCCGCGTGCGATCGCCTGCATCTTGGGCGGTGCCCAGGCCCCAGCCTCTCATCGCATCTTCAAACAGTTCGCTCGCGAGGTGAACGCGGTGCTCCCCAAGCTCGAAGCCACGCGCCCGCTCAGGTGGTCCCAATGCGCCATCACTTTTAGCTCGGTGGATCAGCTCAAGTGCGCAGCCACCGCTCGCGCCCTCCCTATGCTGTGTTCCCCAGTCATCAGCAATGTGCAGGTCACCAAGACCCTCATCGACGGCGGCGCAGGGCTCAATGTCATGTCCGTCGACACGTTCGACAACCTCCAAGTGCCATATGAACAGCTCGAGCCCACCAAGCCTTTCTCAGGAGTGACCAACGGTTCCACCACACCGATAGGGCAAGTCCGCCTGCCTGTCACCTTCGGGGAGCGCAAGAACTACCGCACCGACCTCATCGACTTCGACGTCACACACATCCGCCTGCCGTAATGCCATCCTCGGGTATCCAGCCCTGGCCAAGTTCATGGCAGTCACTCATCACGGCTACAACGTTCTCAAGATGCTAGGAAGCGGAGGAATCATCCCGGTCCCGTGTGAAGAAAGGGATGCGGTGTGCTCCCTGAGCGCGCCTTTCAAGCCGCAGCAATCGACGACCCCGACAGCAGAAGTGAAGGCCCTCTAGAGGCCATCCCCAAAAAGAAGCAGCCGCGCCGTGCAGGACCTCAGGAGGATGGCGCTGCGGCAAGAGCCTCGTCAGGATCAGCGCCTGCTCCAGGGGCGCCTCCCTCCATCGCATAGGAAGGCGCGCCCGGCACCCTCCTCAGGCAGGGCTCGGGGGCTCTCTTCTGGAGGGCCTTAGACCTTGCCAACATCAAGAGGGAGGCGCTTGGGCACCACTTAGAGGCGTGCTTCACGGCACGTGTCCCTCAGGAGAGCACAGGGCAAGGAGTGCCCACCACCCAGGAGTTCATCACCAAGACCACTCAGGAACTGCAAGATGCAAGGGCCATGCGCGGCGACCGCCGCTCACAAGGCGCAGCTCCGCATCCTGGCAAGGATGCTGGGCTACGTGTCTGCATCGTCGTCCCCGGGCTCAACATGGCCGCATCTCAGGAGCGCTTCTGGCCATCACGTGTGGGCCGCTGCAAAGGGCCACCACACAGCTACGTTCGCATGCCCTTCGGCTTGCCGAGCATGGCGTCGGCCTATCAGCGCAACATACGGCGAGTCCTGGCGGCCCAGGAGGCCAGGTAGCACGCCGTCCTGTAGGAGATGGAGAGGGTCTTCAGGGAACCTCCCGAGCCCCCAGAGCCTCCCAAGGCTCAGGGTCCCGGTGGCTCATGAGGGGTCCTTTCTTTAGCGCACGCCTTCAGCTGCACCAACTCTACTTCGTCTACAGAACCAGGTGACATCTTCCAAGCTCGTTTAGCTGGGAGCGCCCCTCGGGCTGCATTATTCCCAGGCCACCTGGGTCCGTCCCTGTGGCATGTATCTCTTTTGCTTATGTCTTTAGCTTACCTTGCTGGACGCACCCCTCGGGCTGCATCATCCCCAAGCCGCTCGGGCCGGACCCAGTGGCATGTATCTTCTTGCATTTACCTAAGCTGATCTGCTCTCCATGCTTAACCTGCCAACTGCTACCACCTGCCCGATCATCGCCTCCCCCGGGGCCTTCACACAGGCACATCACTGATGCATGGGCCCATCCCTATCACATCGACAAACCTGAGCGGTCGAGCTCTGACTCGCGGCCCGCCCCGCGCACGTCACCTCACCAGGCCCTCAGTGCCTTCATCCCGTCTAGAGCAACCAGCGGCAAGCTGACAGCTATAACGGCAAACCATGTTTCTTCTTGTGCCAGTTCATAGGGATCCCGTGAGAAGGATAGCAGGCGGCACCGCGAGTCTCCTTTTCTCTCGTGCGATTCGCTTGCACGTTAAAAGGGGGGCTCCTGAGCATCGCGACTCAGGAGCTCTTACTGGCTCTCCAGCCCTCACCCCCTGGCCTTGACCACGGCATTGCGACCTGGCATACCAGCGGCGGCTGAGCTCGCTCGAGGGCTGGGACCTGAGGACGTAGAGCACTAAGGAGAGCATGAGGGGAGGGAACTCGTATGGGCCAGTCTAGCTATGCCACGCAAGTAGGTGCGCAGCCCTGGCGCAACATCGGGGGTCGCCATGAAAACCAACAAGATAAGTCCCGCACTTGGATCAGCTAAATGCTTGGGCCTAATGGTCGCTCACGCCTTGCCGAAACCCCGTTGCGGCCACGTCGACTCCTTTCTCGCCTCACCATGGCTGCTTGAGCGCTAAGGGGGACCTCCTGAGCATCGCGCCTCAGGGGCTCTTACTGGACCTCGGGCCGCACACCTCCTGGCCTTGACCACGGCACACGACCTGGCATACCAGCAACGGCTGTAGCCTGCCTGGGGACCGGGACCTGTCAGCGTAGAGCAACAAGCTGTCGCCAGGAAAGAAAGGGGGGACCGAGCCTTAACGGGACATGCGCTCACCAAGTTTTCATAACAAGGAAGATAAGCACAAAAGACATTACAGATCCTTACATCCCCCCACGGGGTGGTTCATGGTTCTTCGCAGGAAGCAAAAGCTTACACTAAGGGGAATCCTATCTACATCCTTCCGTGGCGGACGACATCATCAACAGTGGGCCACGGGAGGCCGGCGCCAACCCCATCCAGATCAGCGGCGGCGACGGCCGGACGCCGCAGCTCTGCTCCGGGCGCGACGAGAGCGCGGGGGCACGTAGCTGTCATCGCTCGGGGGCACGTAAAGCTCAGGAGAGCTGCTGGACTCCCGGGGGCTGCTGCTGCTGGAGTAGCCGTGAGTGGAGCGCGCGTCAGTTTGGCACTCCTCTCCGGAGCAGCACTCCAGGCGGCGCCCCTCGGCGTCGAAGACCTTGAAGAAGAGCGTGGAAGCACCGTCATACTCGAAGTGGATCGCGAGGGCACCCCTCGCGCGGCAGACCCATGCGATCTCCCCCCAGCCGCGGGTCATGAAGATCTTGCCGGCGGGAACCGCTTCGATCTTCGCTCCAGTCGCCGGAGCACTGCAGTCGGCGTGCTGCAGCCATAGCTCGAGAGGCCCCCTCGGCGGCATCGCGTCGGAGAAGAACCGCGGGAAGCGGATCCAGGAGGTTGGAGGCATCGGCGCCCGAAGCACCAACTCGCGCGAGGAGTCCGCGACATGGACCCCAGGGGCGGCGGCGCGCGTCGCCGCAGCACGGCGGCTCCGGACACGGCGTGGGCAGCGCTGCTCGTCGCTCCGTCCTCCCGAGCCCTCGGCTCGGGCGTACAAGGGTAGCGGGTACCCTGGAGGAGACCGCTCGCACAAAGGTGTCGACACCACCTGCATCGCCGCCTCATCACGGTGATGAGTCGACCTCTTCTTCGGCTGAAGAGGCCCCGGATCATCACGGGGAGCCTTTCCTTTCTCTTCAGTAGAAAACCTTCTGATGGGCGCCATTGTTGTCAGCAGATGAGCAACGATGAAGAAGCAAGCGAGCGAGGAAGAGATGAGCAGCGGGGGCTCCGCCCCACTCCCCATTTATAGCAAGAGGAGGCCAACCGGCGTCTCCCACGATCGCAGGTAATAATGGTTTTCCTTGCATGTCGTAGGGACTTGTCAAGTCGTGCAGTCGCCGAGGCAGCATGGGGAAGCGAAGATGCCCACGTCCAATCAACCGCCACGAGTCAACCGAGGCCGCAGGCTTTTGGGCCCCGCGGTGCTCCGAACTTGACCCTTGGCTTCGCCGCGAAGCCAAGCCCGAGCGCACCTTGGGCCCGGGGGCTACTATCGGCGTTCTAGGAATGGGGGTCCCCAGACTTGCCTGCCTGCGGCCCACAGCGTGGCCAAGCCAATAGGTCGTACGGCCCGTCTTCGTCAACAAGGCATCCAAGACCCTCGCGAGGGTACAAGCCTCGCGAGGCGGACGACGCAAGACCTCCTCTGGAGTAGCCTAACCAGGCAGGCTCGCGAGGAGCGGAGATATCAAGGCAGGGCAAAACCTCATGAGGCCCCAGTGACGTGAGCCATGACGAACGGCACCAGGCGGGCGCCAGCGCGCGCAGCGTCCTTATTTCCTCTTTGGTGCTAAGGAGGACAGCGCAGGCGAAGAGTACCGAGGCATTAGGCAAAGGTTGCTATATTGGTGCAACGAGACCAATACCAGGAGGACGGCAAGACGGAGGTCATCGTGGAGCCCAAGACGGCGTCACCACCAGAGCTTTTCGCAGGCGAAGACCGCTTTTGTCAGGATAGCTTGTACTAGTTGTCCCCCTTCAAATTTGCCCGCCGTTGTTGGCTCCCTTCCCGCTCGATATTTGGGAAGAGGACCGGGGCCTCTATAATTAGGTCTAGCCACCACAGTAGGAGGAATCGAATCCTCACCCGCACAAGTTCGACAAGCACAAGAACACCTCAACCTCAGGAGGCTGTTCTTCCCTTGTACTGTTCATCATCAGCCCAAGAGGTAATCCACCACCACCACACTGGAGTAGGGTATTACACCACAACGGTGGCCTGAACCAGTATAAACCTCATGTCTCTCTGTGTTGCGAGTTCGTCGAGTTCGTCCGCGAGATCTTTCCGAGCTAGGGCGTAGATCGGTAGGAGGGAAAGACTTCGCGCGCACCCTAGTGTACGAACCTCAAGGGTTTGCCGGAACCCCACATCCAACATATGCGTCCAACACTTGGCATAAGGAATTGCAAAAGTAGGATCATGTGCATACAAGTCTTTTATGTGCTCAAAGCCAATGACATTCAATTCAAGTGTAGTAACAAGCGTGCATATACGGGAAAGTGCATCCGCCACAAGATTTTTTTTTCCCTTTATGTATTTGATGATATAAGGGAAAGACTCTGTAAACTCACTCCATTTAGCGTGACGCTTGTTCAACTTAGTTTGACCCTTAAGATACTTAAGCATTTCATGGTCGATATGGATGATAAATTCATGAGGGCGAAGCTAATGTTCCCATTCACGCAAAACTCGCACTAAAGCATATAGCTCTTTGTCATAGATGGGATAATTGAGTTGCGCGCCAGAGAGTTTCTCACTAAAGTATGCTATGGGACGTTTCTCTTGCGTTAACACACCTCCTATGCCATTACCACTAGCATCACAATGTATTTCAAAAGGTTTGTCAAAGTTGGGTAAATCAAGCACGAGGGCATGAGTAAGCAAATTCTTAAGCTCATTGAATGCGGTATATTGGGATGGTCCCCAAACGAAAGGCGCATTCTTCTTGCTCAAAGCATGCAAAGGTGAATCAATGGTGCTAAAATCCTTCACAAATCTACGGTAGAAACCGGCTAAACCAAGAAAACTACGCACTTGTTGCAAATTGATTGGTTGTGTCCAAGTTTGAATAGCATTGATTTTAGATTCATCAACATGAACACCCTTAGAAGACACAACGAAACCCAAGAAAATAAGCTTATCAACACCGAAAGTGCACTTCTTCATATTAGCAAAAGATGCTCTTTCCGAAGGGTTTGTAGCACGGTTCTAAGGTGTGTAACATGCTCTTTGAGAGATTTGCTAAACACAAGGATATCATCAAAGTAGACCACAACAAAGACACCAATGTGGGGTCGAAAAACAAAGTGCATGAGTCTCATGAAAGTACCGGGTGCTTCCCATAAACCCATAGGCATAACCAACCACTCATACAAGCCAAATTTAGTTTTGAAAGCGGTTTTCCATTCATCACCTTCTTGTATGCGGATTTGATAGTAACCACTTTTAAGATCAATTTTGGAGAAAATAGTGGCACCGCTAAGCTCATCTAGCATATCGTCAAGGCAATGTATGGGATGCCTATATCTAACCGTGATAGCATTGATGGGTCTACAATCGGAGCACATGCGAAAAGAACCATCTTGTTTAGGCACAAGTATAACCGGAACGACACAAGGGCTTAGGCTTTCACGTACATGGCCGTTGTCGATGAGTTGTTGTACTTGCCATTGGATTTCCTTAGTTTCTTTGGGGTTGACTCGGTATGGAGCCTTGTTAGGAAGAGGTGCTCCGGGGATGAGGTCGATTCGGTGCTCAATGCCACATAGAGGAGGAACACCGGGAGGTAGCTCATCGGGAAAGACATCCTCGAACTCCTGCAACAAGTTGGAAAACACTAGAGGAAGCGTATTAGGAGTGTTAGTTTTGTCACCTCATCTTTGCATATGAGGACATAGTGGATGACATTCGATGGGTTCTCCAACACTTCTCTCATCTCAAGTTTTGTGGCATATAGGATTAGGTTTTTCTCTCTTGGTGAAGAGTCGCTCAATTTGGGCTTGTGGCGCTCACTTTCTTTATGGTGGTGCACTCTCTCACTAGGTTCTCCACGATGGGTGGCTTGCTTGTCGACCATTACTTGGCTTGGAGACATAGGGCATAGAACGTACTCCTTCCCCTTCATCTTGAGGCTATAGTGGTTTGTACGCCCATTGTGGATGACACCTCGGTCGAATTGCCATGGCCGTCCAAGAAGGAGGTGGCAAACGGTCATAGGAACAACATCGCATTCCAAAGTGTCCTCGTATGCTCCAATCTTGAAGGAGACTTGTACCCTATGCTCGACTTGGATCGTGCTGTTGTCGCTTAGCCATTGAACCTTGCAGGGGTGCGGGTGCTTCGTCTTGATCAATTGGAGCTTGAAGCATAGTTCTTCACTTGCCAAGTTATGACAACTCCCTCCATCTATGATGACCTTGACGGACCTTCCATTGATGCCGGCTTTGGTGTGGAAGATATGGCATCTTTGGTCTTTGTCTTGTTGATGTTGAAGAGTCAAGACCTTTGAGACAACAAGACCGGGGCTCGAATCTTTGTCACAAAATACTTGATCTACTTCGTCTTCATTGTTCACTTGCCGGTGCATGGCCACTTGTTCAAGGGCTTCCATTTCTCCTTCACTCATTGAGTCGTAGGTTCCATCATCGTTGAGGATCATGGTGCGCTTGTTGGTGCACTCGTAGGACTTGTGGCCTCGGCCGCCGCATGTGAAGCATTTGAAGGAGCTTGTCTTGATGGTCTCATCGGTCGGAGTGGATGAAGAAGCTCTTTGCTTGAAGTTGCTTATAGTAGGAGGACGACTTGAGGTTGTCGAAGTTTTCTTGTAACTTGGCTTGTCGCCATTGCTTGTAGACGGCTTGGTGGAGGTAGAAGGTGTTGGAGTCGTTGAAGCTTGATTGTTGTAGCCGAATGCCTTGGAAGTGAACTTGGCGTATTTGAAGTCATCTTGCACTTGTCGCTCCGCCTTGGTTGCTTGGTGCACTAGCTCGATGAGGTTCGTGTATGGTTGGAAGTCGGCTATCTTCTTGATAGGGTGATTGAGTCCGTTCAAGAAGCGTGCCATAGTTTGCTCATCATCTTCTGTGACATTGGCTCGTATCATGGCAATCTCCATTTCCTTGTAGTACTCTTCAACGCTCTTGGTTCCTTGCTTGAGGAGTTGGAGTTTCTTGAAGAGGTCGCAGTTGTAGTAGGTTGGCACAAACCGTGCTCTCATGACATCCTTCATTTGTGTACAAGTGGTGATGGGAGGTTCACCTTTTGCTTCTCGCCTCTCAACAACTTGTTCCCACCAAATGAGGACGTAATCTTGGAACTCAAGGGATGCCATCGCGATCTTCTTCTCTTCCCCATAGTTGTGCAAGCGGAAGATTTTGTCGGCCTTCAATGCCCATGAAAGATACTCCTCGGGATCATTGCTTCCGGTGAACTTGGGCATGTTGAACTTTAGCTTGCCATAGCGTTGCTCTTCAGTGTGTTGGGGTCGGGGATGATGACGCCCTTGACATGGAGGGTTGTCAACCTCATATTGCTCTTGGCGTGGAGGCTCTCCATAGTCATCATTCTCTTGTTGAACGTGAGGGTCTTGTCGAGCTTGTGGAGGAGCTTGTCGAGCTTGACGAGGAACTTGAGGATCTTGTCGAGGAGCTTACGGGGCTTGATGATGAACTTGAGCTTGATAGTTCCCCTCTTGAACTTTTTGACGAGGTGCTTGTTCTTGTTCGCGCGTTTAGCCGATGCGGTCGGTGAAGGCGCGATTTGTGTCGTGAAGGGCATGTTGGGCCTCAAGTGCTTGCGCTTCACGTCGTTGTTGTTGTTGTCGGAGTGCCTCCGCGTCTTGCTCCTCTTGATGTAGACGCGCTCGCTCTTCCTCTTCGAGTTGGCGTTGACGTTGCCGATCGCGGTCTAGCGCAAAAGTAGCTTGGTTTTGACGGTGTAGAAGTTCTTGTGCATGAATTTGCTCTTGGGAGTTGTTGTCGTGTAGAGGATTGCGGTTAGCTTGACGATCTTGACGCACAGCGCGACGTAGAGTGTTTGATGTCGGTGTGCTTGAACCGGAGATAGTGTCGTCGGAGTGTCGACTTGAACGGCTCCGTCTTGAGTAGGACGAAGTTGTAGAAGAGCGGTTGACCAACAAGGCACGAATTTCGTCCATTCTTGTGTCATTCTCTCGCTTGTGTGCGTCGAGCTTGTTGTCGAAGTAGTTTCTTGTATGTTGCTCGGAGAGTCGCAAGTCGGTGGCGAGGTTGTCGATGCGGTCGCTCATTGCTTGTTGCTCTTGATGTAACACTCGTTGTGCACCAAAGAGGTGTCTCTTGGTGACGTAGGATCACATGTCGTCGTCTTGCTCCAAGAAGAGTGGGTTGGTAGAAGTACTTGGGCTATCCATCATTGCAAGCAAGTATGTGAGTGGGAGAAAGAGAAGAACGATACCAAATGTACCTTGACCAAAGTTGAAGGTGGATCAATGATCACTCAAATGTGGCACAAGGAAATAGCACAATTGGTACCAATTCTTGTCGGTTCTCACACCTACACAAATAAGAGCTTATGGTGGAGCTTAGTTAGGATGGTGGCACAAAATTTGATGTGAAAGTAAGAAAGATTCAATAATGTTGGAAAAGATTCGCAAATTCGCAAATGCAACAAGTAGACCAAAGCACTATGTGGTACACAGAAACACAACGCACGGAGAGATAAATGGGGTCGTGTAACCAAGGAAGGAGCCAAAATGTGGTATCCACGAAAATGCTCTTGTTGCACAACACTAGAGAGATGCTAGCACTATTGCACAATAGGCGGATACGAGACTTGTGCACAAGCTACTAAGCAAAAATGCAACGACTTCTATCCCAAGTATGCTCTATGTATGGTGTTCCGATGTTATGGTCCAAGATGACCGGATATGACAATCTTAATGTTGTTTGATGCTATGGTTCTTGCTTATAAGCTCTTTGCTTAAAAGTTTGGTTGGCTCTTTCTCTTTTGATCTCTTTTCTCATGCAAAACTTCACGAACCAAGATAGCAATTGAGGATATGCTATGACAACTTTGTGACACAACAGATGATACCAAGAGATGCACCACGTAATATGGTATGTATGCTATGGGAGAGTATGATCACTAATGTGCACAAGTCACGTTGCCGGCAATACTCGAAGGCTAGTCTCGATGGGTAAGTTACGCAAAATGGGCTATGGGTGATCAGTGCAATGGCAAGGGAGAGACAAAAATTTCGTCGAAGTTACCGTCCTTGCTTACGGTTGAGGTGTCCAAGTTGAGAAGTTGTTGATGTCGAGTCCGTTGGCGAAGATGAGTGGCAGTGATGTCGATGTCGAACCGTTCCTAGTTAGCCGAAACACCCTAGGAAACGATGAACCACAACTCAAAATCTCAAAACCAAATGCGGCAAAATTTGTCGGAGTTTGTACCGGTCAAGTGGTGGTAGGGTTTGGTGTAACCAAATGATGTGCGGAAGGTAGGTGGTGGTGGTGGGTATGTGGAGGCGTAGGTGGCGGTGGACAAAAACAGTAGAAAATGCAGTTTCGGCAGAGGAAGCCGGATGATCCGGGCCAGGAGCCGGATGATCCGGGCAGATCCGGATGATCCGGGCCAGGGGCCAGATGATCCGGGCGGGTCTATCTCGCTCGGGGATGGCTCGGGATGAACACAAAAACGGGCACAAATCCGAGGATTTCGTGACTTTTGGATGGATTTCGAGGTGGAGATGGTGGGGAAAAGCTAGGTCCACTTGAAACACAAAAAATTGACGGATCAAAACCAACAAAACCTCATCAAAACTCACAAATCAAAAAAAATTGGGGGCTATTTTTTTGGGGGATTTTCGGATTAGGACGAAAACAACAAAATCAAGCTGGAAAACAATGTGTGGAGACTCTAAATCCGTGATCAACGTGGCTCATGATACCAAGATGATGTAGGGGATTCCATGAAGAACACGAGGGGAAAACACGAGGGGAAACACGAGAGAAAATCACTCAACCAACAAGATTCGATTACACATGCGCTAGATCCTCGAAACACGATGAAATTCACGACCCACAATCAACTAGGGACGATACAAGTAGCACGATCTTCTCCGAGAGGAGGTCTTGACGGGGTCTTCTCCGTGAGGAGGTCTTGAATCCGCTTGGGGGATCTTCTCCGAAGAGGTCGTGAGCTCCGAGGAGAAGGTAACCAAGTGGATGAGCAAAGCTCTCACACAAAAATGAGCTAATCCTTTGCTAACCCTAGAAAGGAGGTGGAGGAGGTCTATTTATAACACAAGGGGCGAAGGGGTAAGTGAGGGGACGAACGGGTACACGGGCCTCGGCCCAAGTCATGCACGCAGACACTGTCCAAATGGTCCGGATGATCCGGGCTTCGGGGGTCCGGATGATCCGGGTCGGCGTCCGGATCGTCCGGCTGTGTCGGGGCTGCTGCGGGAGGTCCGAATGTCCGGGTTCTGGTCCGTACGTCCGAGGTTGTCCGGATGATCCGGGACTGGGTCCAGATGATCTGGCTTCGCGGTGAGGCTTCGGGTGTGTTCGGGTGCTGTAGCCGGATTGTCCGGGCCGTGGTCCGGATCGTCCGGGCTGAGGCCGGATCATTCGGGCTTCTGCTGACTTTGCCCTTCTTCTTCTCCGTCTTCGCGTCCATCCTCTCCCTCCGATCCACATTGCTCCTTAGCCTCTCCATGGCTATCTCCCAAGTACCTGATTATGCAAAGTGTCTCCGTTTGAGGTAGTAACCATGTCTCATACGCATTGAAGCGGAATTGTGAGAGGAGAGATGTCACCTCAGTTTCAAGAGCTCTTGCACGTGCTCGTGTCATGGGTCCACTAGGCACTTGGTGAGATGATGGTAGGTCCATGGGGATGACCTTGGGATGCTCCGCATCAGTGAGTGTGGGCGATAGGGGGGTCCTTCCCACACGACCCAAAAACCGTCGAGGATATGCCCTCCTGGCACACATGCTCGGCAAAATGAGGTCATGTGCGACCGGCGAGCACTCAAATACAGAAATACGTATAGTAGTGCTCAAAAAATACAATTATAAAGGCGAAATCATTTCTGGTCGTAAGTACATCCCACACAGTCAGGCACCACTAAACATTTCCGTTCGTATATACATCCCACACAGTCACTCCAAGGAAAACGTTTGCGGAATGTGGCGTAACGCAAACTGTTTTCAAGAGAATGTCATGTGTGATTGTTCATTGTTCCAACACGGTTTATTCCTAGAAACTGTGTGTGTTGCCTGAGGTCATCGCCCATGGTGTCTTCTCAATAACCGTTTGCAATAGGAAAACCCAATTAGCAAGCTAATTGGCCAATTAGTGGGCTAATTGCCTATTATTAATAATCCATTTACTAATCTAATTGACATTCATATTAAGCACATAATATATTCCATTACCATATTAAGGAAGAAGGATTTCATAATTGAAATACATCGGAGTACAACATGATATAGCTTCAGCACTCAGCTAGCCCATTACAGAACTGCACCAGCAGCAAGTTTAACATGCAACATCTAGAACCTTTCGAAATTAGCATCACAGACGGTACATAGAGAGATGCATCTCATCTGGAAAACTGCTAAAGCGGAAGGCGAATATTGAGCCTTCATTCATGTTGAAGGTCTTTGCAACTTTAGGCCAGTGCATGTGGATGATTGACCGTCCATCCTTCGGCCTCTCCAGGAACACTTCAATATTGAACTGTGGGTGTTGTATGAAAACTTTCCTTGCCTCCTGACCACAGAGGTGGTTTGAGAGGTAATCATCAATGAAGCCTGAAAGCAAGGATGTGCATAAATATCTTCTCTATATTGGAAATGGGGCAAAGGAATAAGAAAGGCAAGGTATAATAGTTAGTACAATCTTGTAAACCTTAGTGCTTCGCATTATTTCCCTGCAACACATATAAGGTAGTTAGTCATCAGGTTAAGTAAGGGTTCGCATGCTATCAGTAAAATATGTTGATGATAAATAAGCACATTGCAGATTCATCAGATTAATTCAAGCCACATGGAAAACCCATTTATCCAAACCAAGCATGATTAAGAACTAGGAAATATAGCACTTGTATATGTTTCTCATGTATTAAGTGCAACCAAATTCAATTTATTCCTCACATGGTATAGATTAATAGAATGCAGCCACAACAATTGAATATCGCATTGCAGAACTGAACCAAGCAGTTAACTAAACACCACAACAAATGACCCAAACGTTAACTGAGCACCACATTGCACAATATAACATACTCCTAATAGAAAATCAGACAGTTAACCAAACCAAGCATGCTTAACAACTTGGAAATATAGCAATTGTATTTGTTCTCATGTATTTAGTACAGCCAAAATCGATTTATTCCTCACATGGTATACAATAACAGAATGCAGCCACAACAAATGAACATCGCATTGCAGAATTGAACCAAGCAGTTAACTAAACACCACAACAAATGAACCAAACGTTAACTGAGCACCACATTGCACAATATAACATACTCGTAATAGAAGGTCAGACAGTTAACCAAACCAACCATGCTTAACAACTTGGAAATATTGCACCCTGAAGAATTGAACATCACATTTGCAGAATTGAACCAAGCAGTTAACTGAACACCACATTGCACAATATATAGAACATATACACTATAGCAGAAGATTGCATGGTAAAAGTAGATAGCACAATTCACTAGAATTTGTTAAGGAAAGGCAGTAGCTAGCAAACTGAACATGGGTCCTTATAGTGAGCTAATAAGACAAGCTACTCCTCATTCTCGGAGATATCGATGACGATTGGCTCCTTGGACATGGAAGAGGGCGAGGCCTCTGCATCGTGGGTGCCCTCATTGTAGTGGTGAGTTCCTTGAGCCGCTCCGGGCACCAACCTGCTGGCTCTCGAGATGAGGTAAGCACGTGCACGCTGAGAAAACACCTCGTAGTCTTCGTTGAAGGCACCGACAGTGGCCTCGAGAAAACGCCACGAACTGTCATTTAAAGCAGCCAACCGTGTAGCGGCGTCGGTGCGCGAGGCGTCAACGGTGGCCTTGACGGCAAGGTGCTCCTCCAAGATCTGGGGTTCGGGACAAATGGCAGCCATCGCGACCTCATCCGCGCTGTAACACCCACGATGCGGCTATATCTCCCACGTGTCGAGGCACGACTTAGAGACATAACCGCATTGTAGGTATTGTCGCAAGAAGGGTCATCTTCACACAATCCCATGTAATGAACAAGAATGGGATAACGAGAGTCGGCTTACAATCGCAACTTCACACAATACATAAATTAATTCATACATGATCCAAAATCCACACATAGACCGACTACGGTCAAATCCAAATGAAAAGAAGATAACCCCAAATGCTAGATCCCCAATCGTCCCAACTGGACTCCACTACTGATCATCAGGAAAGAAACATAGTAACGACCACGTTCCTCGTCGAACTCGCACTTGAGTTCGGTAGCATCGCCTGCACTGGTATCCTCGGCACCTGCAATTGTTTTGGAAGTATCTGTGAGTCACGAGGACTCATCAATCTCACACCCGCGAGATCAAGACTATTTAAGCTTATGGGTAGGAAAGGGGTAATGAGGTGGAGCTGCAGCGAGCACTAAGCAAATATGAATGCTAACATACGCAAATAAGAGCGAGAAGAGGACCAACGGAACGGTCGTCAACTAGTAATGATCAAGAAGTGATCCTAAACTCCTACTTACGTCAAACATAACTCAAAAGCCGTGTTCTCTTCCCGGACTCCACCGAAAAGAGACCATCACGGCTACACACGCGGTTGATGCGTTTTAAATAAGTCGAGTGTCAAGTTCTCTACAACCGGACATTAAAAAAATCCCATCTGCCACATAATCGCGGGCACGGCTCTCGAAAGTTTATACCCTGCAGGGGTGTCCCAACTTAGCCCATTATAAGCTCTCACGGTCAACGAAGGATATTCCTTCTCCCGGGAAGACCCGATCAGTCTCGGAATCCCGGTTTACAAGACATTTCGACAATGGTAAAACAAGACCAGCAAAGCCGCCCGAATGTGCCGACAAATCCTGATAGGAGATGCACATATCTCGGTCTCAGGGCACATCGGATTGTCCAAACTTCCGGTAGGCGAGCCCAGCGTTGCCCCTGGTGGCCACCGGCGGCTGACAGGTTGGACCAACACCCAGAGGAGCACTGGCCCGGGGGTTTAAAATAAAGATGACCCTTGAGTCTGCAGAACCCAAGGGAAAAGGCTTAGGTGGCAAATGTTAAAACCAAGGTTGGGCCTTGCTGGAGGAGTTTTATTCAAAGCGAACTGTCAAGGGCGTCCCATAAATCACCCAACCGCGTAAGGAACGCAAAATCAAGGAACATAACACCGGTATGACGGAAACTAGGGCGGCAAGAGTGTAACAAAACACCAGGCATAAGGCCGAGCCTTCCACCCTTTACCAAGTATATAGATGCATTAATTAAATAAGAGATATTGTGATATCCCAACATATCCATGTTCCAACATGGAACAAACTTCATCTTCACCTGCAACTAGCAACGCTATAAGAGGGGCTGAGCAAAAGCGGTAACATAGCCAAACAACGGTTTGCTAGGAAAGGTGGGTTAGAGGCTTGACATGGCAATATGGGAGGCATGATATAGCAAGTGGTAGGTAGCGCAGCATAGCAATAGAGCGAACAACTAGCAAGCAAAGATAGAAGTGATTTCGAGGGTATGGTCATCTTGCCTGAAATCCCGCAAGGAAGAAGAACGAGTCCAAGAAGAAGACAAACGGACGTAGTCGAACGAATCCTCACAACTCCGGAACGAAACCGAAGCTAACGAGAGAAGCAAACCGGAAAGAAAGCAAACAACATAGTAAACAACCATCACATAAACATGGCATGATGCACAAACAAGTATGATGCATGTCCGGTTTAATGAGGCATGGCATGGCAAAGTGCATAAACAATACTACAAATTAAGTGGAGCTCAATATGCAAAGAGTTGCATATTGACAAAACACCACATCAATTATTTAGTTCTCTCTCATTTATGTACCCAACAATATTAAATGTTGATTTACATGGCAAGAGGTGAGACATAAGTAAACTACACATTTTAGGCAATTTAAATGATGCCGGAAACATCAAACTACAATTCCGATAAATCCTCATGTCATTTATCAATTTAATACAACCACAATTTTAAACATTTTAAATGTTGTTATCATGATGCAGATGACATATGCAAGTTTTAAGCAATTTTTATGAAAATGTTGACTTGAGCAAGATACGAGTCATTTGTCATCATGGCGAAAAGAAAGGGTGTCACGACAACGAATCCGAAAATGATGCCACGGCAACATATCGGTTCCGGTAGCTAATGGAAATACCGGTGCAAAAGGAAGTGTGCAGATGTGCGGAACATGCTAGAGATGGTGGGGTGTTCCCGACTACCGGGTTCCCACGAGTTAGTGGCAAGGAAACGGTGACAAATCGGACACGGTGCAAACATACGGTGCATCTCATACATTACATGCATTCATCCATGGGCATCGTTCCGGCGGGTATACCTTTGAAGCGTGCATTTTCGAGGCGGAACGAGTTCGGCGGTAATGGAAGTAGTTGTTCACGGGTCGCCGAGGGAAGTAGTGGTACACGGCGACGGTAGTTGCACACGGGTCTTCGGCGACGGTAGTGGTACACGTTTTCGTAGATGTTCGGGGTCGTCGGTAGAGGTACTTGTCGCATCGCCGGGCGTATTCGTGCACGTTTGGAGAGGAACTTGGCATATCCATGTACTTGGCGTTCCGGTGTGGTAGTCGTTCACTTGACGATCATGAAGGATTCCAAGGGGTACTTGCCGATCCAGAAACAAAGCAAGACGAAAGAGCCTGGGTTCGGATGTTAGGGTCCGAGGTGGGGCACTGCAGCGAGGCGGTGCTCGCGTCAACGCAGACGAAACCGAGGATGGATGCGGTGACCTTGTCGATTCCGGAGACAGCAGCAGCCAGGTGAAGGAGTGGCGGCCGAAGCAGAGCAGGGCGTCGACGAGGGAGACGGGACGCGCACAGCAGAGGCCAGCGGCGGCGCACGTCCATGGCCCACGCGAGGACGAGCAGGACATCGAGGAGGGCAGCAGAGGCGACGGGCGAGGACGAGACGAGGTCGACGGCGGCCGAGACGGAGGGTAGCGTGCGGCAGACGGAGCAGCTCTGGCAGTGGCGCTCGGGCTGCGAGAGGCGGGCGCTGGTCGTGGTCGCCGGCGATGGAGGCGGAGCAGAGGACAGGCGAAGCAGAGGAGGCGGTAGCGGACGCGGGCGGCAGTGCAATCCGGCAGCGGGGCTCGCCGGATCAAGGACGCGGGGGGGGGAGGTCCTGGAGGCTGACGGCGCTGGGGAATCGGGTGCGGGGGCTCCTCCCCTGGCTCGAGGTGTGTATGTGTGGCTGACAGGAGGCAGGGGTCGACGGCGTTGACGGCACTGAGGGGGAGCGCGAGGGAGAGATTGAGAGGAGGGAGAGATGGGGATCGAGGGCGTGGTGGCGGCGGCCACGGGAACGAGAGAGGGAGAGGTCAGGGATCGAGAGGGAAGGCTAGGGTTAAGGGCGCGCGGGCTGGGCCTTAGAGGCCGGCCCAGTGGAGAGGGAAATGTTGACCAGAGGCCTGGCCTAGTGGCATGCGGCTGCTGGGATTCTTCTCTCTTCCTCCAAACAGAAAAGGAGTAATAAGAAAAGGGCAGGAAAGAAATAGCAAAAGGGCTTGGCCAAAATATGCAACATTTTTGTGGGACTTACTGGAGCAACACCAAGCCAACAAAGACAGTTCCAACGATTTGGAAAAAAATGTTTAAATTCAATATGATTGAGTTTAAACCAAATGAGTTAGAAGTGGACGTAGGAGTTAGAAGTGTCCAAAATGACGAACATTTGGCGGAGCTTGGGAAGGTGACAAAAGAATTTATAGCAAGGATGGAGGCCGAGAATTGAGAAGGAAAAGGCATGAAACTTAAACTGTAAGTGTGTTATGGTTTATTCCTAAAGAATGGAATATTTTATAATAGCTCCCTAATATTGGGAGGATATGTTATAAAGAGAAGTCACCCTTCCCTCGACTTAAATGGATCGAAGATCCATACAATTTGTTTAAAAGAGTTATACAATTAATGATATGATGGCATGATGACATGATGCAATGCAAGAGACGGCATGAAGCAATGCAGCAAACAAATAAATACACACGACAATAACGAAAAACATGGAAGGTGTCTGGAGCGTCGGTCTCGGGCCGTTACAGCACTCCTCCACTTACAAGAGATCTTGCCCCGAGATCTAAGGATGGCACCGGAGAGAAGCGGAAGAGGAAGAGGTAATGAAGTTGCTTCTTTGACAAACGAGTGAAACCACGAACCTTGAGAGATTGAACAACGAAAAGAGAGAATACAAGGGAGATGAACGAGATTGAAAACACTCTGTTATCAAAGAGGAACAAGTAACATTGCGAGAACCTTTGTAGGTTGAAGAATATGAAACAAGAGCTTAACGGATCAAAAGGAATATGAAAGCACACCGGTAGAAAAGAGAAACAAGGAACACCATGTGAACCTTGGTGTTTGCAAAGCTATGAATGACGAGAACAATGGACGAGAAGTACATGCAAGCACTCTGGTTGAAACGAGATGTACAAGGAACGATAATGATCAATTACGATAACGCTCCGGTTGGAAAATGGAAGGGTAGAATATGAACTTGGAAAAAAGAAAGCACTTGGATGAGAGTCCGGTTAGAAGAGGAATGATAGACACAACACTCCGGTTAAAACAAGATAAAGAAGGAATAAGAATGATATAATTTGGACAGCACTCCGACTGTAAATGGAAGGAATTGAACATGAACTTTACAAGATGAGAGGATACTTAATGAAATCAACAGCACACTGCCTCCGGAACTATTGAAAGAATGGCACAATGGGTCAGAAAGATTTCAGACAGCACTCCGGTTGAGAAGCGAGGCAAAACTTGACAGAATGGGAAGAACTTGAAAAGAGGGCACGACACTCTGGTTGGAAATGGATAAGCACGAAAAGAGCACGGTCCTCACAAACTGAGAAGATGAGTGAAGAGAGCAACATCACAATGCCTCTGGAAGAAATAAATAATAGAAGATATATCCTTGGAATAAAGAATGGAGAAGAAAATGACAACTTCTGCCACAAATGAGCTTGGAAAGCACCCTTCCAAGAAGGTTATAACGGAGTTGTTGGAAAATCAACAACGAAAAGAACAAGCTTGTTGAGGGCTTATGGAACACATCTCAAAATTATGAGGTGACAAACAGCCACTAAAGGAAGCCATTGGTTTGAGTGAGAGCACCAAGGCGATGAAAAACTTCTTTCACCAAGAGGATAGGAGAAAACTTGGATCATTGATAAGCACCATAATAGCAACATTCCTTAGGGAAGGCTTTAGGTGAAACATGACACAAGATAAATCCAATGAAGAGATTGGTGGATTTGAAATATCTCATTCTTGACAACATGTCAATCATGAAACGCGAACTCAAATTGTCAAGAATGACATAACACCACCTCAAATGATAAGGTAGAACGAATTGCACTTTAGAATGCAAGATGAAGAATGCTTGGACTCCACAAAACAAAACATGTGTTGAACACCATGTTTATTTTAGAGTATAGCTTGGCGGATCTTAACTCCGAGAGAAATCTTGAAGAACAATTGAAGAATGAAAGGAATCCTTGACGAAGCACCGTGTTGATCCTCCATGAAGAACTACGATAATAAAAGAATGATCAAACGAAAGGGAAAGTTGAAAAGAACTCCGGGAGAAGCCTTGCAATGATTAGATGAAGCTTTGAAATGATATAATTGAAATAACTTGGAGCTCCGGAAAGAAAAGATTAACAACTTGGAACCGAGAATTTGATATCATGAACGAACTCCGGAAGAAGGAATTAATCACTTGGAGGAAACAAGAATAAGAATTACATTACGCGTATCCTTCACCAATTTAGATTGATGACAAGCAACGGATTTGGCATACTACTTACTCTCGTAGAAAGGATTAAGATAGATATAGCGCAAACTTGAATAAGGTCTTGATGGAACCACCGGTGGGATTTGGAAACAATGAATGAATTAATATGATAACCAAGAAAGAGAACTCTTGAACGAACCACCACGAGAATTGAAAACAATTGAAGAAAAGAGGACGAAACACCGTAAGAATTAAAGAACGCACGAAAATACTCGAGGGAATTTAGATACATGAGAACGAATAGATCACGAGCTGACTAGAGGATACTTGAACGAGGCACCGGGAGAATATGGAGATGAACGATGAGACATCAATTAAGAATAATTGGAGAACGAAGCTGAAAACTTAGAACGAAGAAATCTTCTGAAATGATGGCCTTTGGATGATCAAGAAATAAAAACAAGTCTGAAATGCTCCAAATGGGTAAGAAAAGAATTGCGCGATTGGAAACAATTTGAGAGGATGGCAACAAGTTAGAACCATGAATCTTCAAGAGAACGGACCAAGATTCAAGAGAAATTCTTCTTCGGTCTTCAAATGTTGAGAATGACGATGAGAAACACCACCATGAATTGTTGAGGCACTCCGGAATGAAGAATAGAAGGTTGAACCAACGATGAAAAGAATTTGAAAGATCTTGGAGAAAGACATTTGACTAATGATAATTCATTCTTACGTCAAACTTTGCAATGAATTTGAGAATAACTCCGGAAAGAATTAGAAGAGTTAGGTAAGATCCTGGGAAAAGACCCGTGGGTTAGGGCACACTCAAAAGAACCACCGTTGAATGATTGCTTGAAAAGAGAGATTGCACCGGTTGAATTAAATGGCTTGAATGAGATAGAATCCTCAAAAGAACTTGAGTGAATTGAGAATGGAAACTTGAATCTTCTGAGATATCTTCATCACTCCGGAACAATTGAATAGCGAGAAGTGAATGATTAAGAGATACACCGGCATGAGAAAAACATTTGAAACAAGGAAAGGAATGTGACCAACATTGAAGGCTTGAATTTAGTCCACCGGAGAAGAAAAAGAATGAAGAATGATAAACTTGAAGAACATCTTCATGAGAACCACCGGGTAAGAACATTGATTGAAAAGAATGAAGGGACTTCGCATGAACAAAATGGATACTTGGTTAAGACATCTGATTCCTTGAAGGAAAAGGGTGGGAGGGCGGGAAAAACAAAGGCAACTTGGGACGGATGAAACAAACACCATTGAGAAAAAACTTAGAATTAATCTCACGAATGTGGAAAAATGATAGTATTAGCCTGGAGAGAAGCACGCCGGTTAGAAAAGGAATTGATATGACAACCTCAGTGATCAAGAAGGATTAGTATTCCCATAGAAATATGAGAACACCGTTTAGGGAAGGTATGGATCAACACTTGACAATGAAGCAACTCGAATACCACAATTCAAAACAAAACAAAGGATTTGGCTTGCAGAATAAGCCGGAAACAAACATATGATAGATCCCATATCGTATCATGTGTGTGTTAGAAAGATATCCTACGAGATACTTGAATTCCCACTTATAAACTCCCGAAACTTTCTGGTTATGCAATCTGGTGTTGGGGATACAGGGGACACAAAATATATCACCCAAACTAACAATCCCTAGATCCAGCTGTATCCATCCGTCAACACATAACCAAGGAACCTTCGGAAATTGTTTACCTCAACCTTCGAAAAGCATCCGTTATACGAGTTATGGCAATACTCCCGAACTCCCGCCCCAGTACTGGGTGGCGTCGAGATGATCTCACCAACAACTGCATAAAAGAGATTTTCGATGTCGGCGAAACTCAGGTATTCCAGAATTGCAACGATAAAATTGTGACGACAACACCTCTGAGCTCAACTCCCCGGGACACTGCCACAACCCCTAAATATCAGGAGGCACCAAGAACAATGTTCTCGTCACAAAACCATCTGAACGATTCCAAGATACCCGCGTGATCCTAATTTTTTTTAGTGAAATTTGAGGAGAGAAAAGTCAACACTTCTACGTCAGGAGGCCTCACCAGAGCGACGTAGGGACTGAGAAGTAAAAAGAATCCTACTCTCTGATATATATAATCCTAAGACTCAAAACATTTTTGTTCTAGACTCAACAACGTCAGCGATTCGATCAAGCAGGGGGCTCCTAAGTCGGGGATGGCTCTGATTACCAACTTGTAACACCCACGATGCGGCTATATCTCCCACGTGGCGAGGCACGACTTAGAGACATAACCGCATTGTAGGTATTGTCGCAAGATGGGTCATCTTCACACAATCCCGTGTAATGAACAAGAATGGGATAAAGAGAGTCGGCTTACAATCGCCACTTCACACAATACATAAATTAATTCATACATCATCCAAAATCCACACATAGACCGACTACGGTCAAATCCAAATGAAAAGAAGATAACCCCAAATGCTAGATCCCCGATCGTCCCAACTGGGCTCCACTACTGATCATCAGGAAAGAAACATAGTAACGACCACGTTCATCGTCGAACTCCCACTTGAGTTCGGTAGCATCGCCTGCACTGGTATCCTCGGCACCTGCAACTGTTTTGGAAGTGTCTGTGAGTCATGAGGACTCAGCAATCTCACACCCGCGAGATCAAGACTATTTAAGCTTATGGGTAGGAAAGGGGTAATGAGGTGGAGCTGCAGCGAGCACTACGCAAATATGAATGCTAACATACGCAAATAAGAGCGAGAAGAGGAGCAACGGAACGGTCGTCAACTAGTAATGATCAAGAAGTGATCCTGAACTCCTACTTACGTCAAACATAACTCAAAAGCCGTGTTCTCTTCCCGGACTCCGCCGAAAAGAGACCATCACGGCTACACACGCGGTTGATGCGTTTTAAATAAGTCGAGTGTCAAGTTCTCTACAACCGGACATTAACAAATTCCCGTCTGCCACGCAACCGCGGGCACGGCTCTCGAAAGTTTATACCCTGCAGGGGTGTCCCAACTTAGCCCATTATAAGCTCTCACGGTCAACGAAGGATATTCCTTCTCCCGGGAAGACCCGATCAGTCTCGGAATCCCGGTTTACAAGACGTTTCGACAATGGTAAAACAAGACCAGCAAAGCCGCCCGAATGTGCCGACAAATCCTTATAGGAGCTGCACATATCTCATTCTCAGGGCACATCGGATTGTCCAAACTTTCGGTAGGTGAGCCCAGAGTTGCCCCTGGTGGCCACCGGCAGCTGACAGGTTGGACCAACACTCAGAGCAGCACTGGCCCGGGGGTTTAAAATAAAGATGACCCTTGAGTCTGCAGAACCCAAGGGAAAAGGCTTAGGTGGCAAATGTTAAAACCAAGGTTGGGCCTTGCTGGAGGAGTTTTATTCAAAGCGAACTGTCAAGGGGGTCCCATAAATCACCCAACTGCGTAAGGAACGCAAAATCAAGGAACATAACACCGGTATGACGGAAACTAGGGCGGCAAGAGTGGAACAAAACACCAGGCATAAGGCCGAGCCTTCCACCCTTTACCAAGTATATAGATGCATTAATTAAATAAGAGATATTGTGATATCCCAACATAAACATGTTCCAACATGGAGCAATCTTCAACTTCACCTGCAACTAACAACGCTATAAGAGGGGCTGAGCAAAAGCGGTAACATAGCCAAACAACGGTTTGCTAGGAAAGGATGGTTGGAGGCTTGACATGGCAATAAGGGAGGCATGATAAACAAGTGGTAGGTAGCGCAAGCATAGCGATAGAGCGAGCAACTAGCAAGCAAAGAAGAAGAACGAGTCCATGAAGAAGACAAACGGATGTAGTCGAACGAATCCTCACAACTCCGGAACGAAACCGAAGCTAACAAGAGAAGCAAACCGGAAAGAAGCAAACAACATACTAAAGAACCATCACATAAACATGGCATGATGCACAAACAAGTATGATGCATGTCCGGTTTGATGAGGCATAGCACGGCAAAGTGCATAAACAATACTACAAATTAAGTGGAGCTCAATATGCAAAGAGTTGCATATTGAAAAAACACCACATCAATTATTTAGTTCTCTCTCATTTATGTACCCAACAATATTAAATGTTGATTAACATGGCAAGAGGTGAGACATAAGTAAACTACACATTTTACGCAATTTAAATGAGGCCGGAAACATCAAACGACAATTCCGATAAATGTTGTTATCATGATGCTGATGGCATATGCAAGTTTTAAGCGATTTTTATGAAAATGTTGACTTGAGCAAGATACGAGTCATTTGTCATCGTGGCGGAAAGAAAGGGTGTCACGGCGACGAATCCGAAAATGATGCCACGGCAACATATCGGTTCCGGTAGCTAATGGAAATACCAGTGCAAAAGGAAGTGTGCGGATGTGCGGAACATGCTAGAGATGGTGCGGTGTTCCCGACTACCAGGTTCCCACGAGTTAGTGGCAAGGACATGGTGACAAATCGGACACGGTGCAAACATACGGTGCATCTCATACATTACATGCATTCGTCCATGGGCATCGTTCCGGCGGGTATACCTTTGAAGCGTGCGTTTTTGAGGCGGAACGAGTTCGACGGTAATGGAAGTAGTTGTTCACGGGTCGCCGAGGGAAGTAGTGGTACATGGCGACGGTAGTTGCACACGGGTCTTCGACGACGGTAGTGGTACACGTTTTCGTAGATGTTCGGGGTCGTCGGTAGAGGTACTTGTCGCATCGGCGGGCGTATTCGTGCATGTTTGGAGAGGAACTTGGCATATCCATGTACTTGGCGTTCCGGTGTGGTAGTCGTTCACTTGACGATCATGAAGGATTCCAAGGGGTACTTGCCGATCCAGAAACAACGCAAGACGAAAGAGCCTGAGTTCGGATGTTAGGGTCCGAGGTGGGACACTGCAGCGTGGCGGTGCTCACGTCAACGCAGACGAAACCGAGGATGGATGGGGTGACCTTGTCGATTCCGAAGACAGCAGCAACCAGGTGAAGGAGTGGCGGCCGAAGCAGTGCAGGGCGTCGACGAGGGAGTCGGGACGCGCACAACAGAGGCCAGCGGCGGCGTACGTCCATGGCCCACGCGAGGACGAGCAGGATGTCGAGGAGGGCAGCAGAGGCGACGGGCGAGGCCGAGACGAGGTCGACGACGGCCGGGACGGAGGGTAGCGTGCGGCGGATGGAGCAGCTCTGGCAGTGGCGCTCGGGCTGCGAGAGGCGGGCGCTGGTCGTGGTCGCCGGCGATGGAGGCGGAGCAGAGGACAGGCGAAGCAGAGGAGGCGGTGGCGGACGCGGGCGGCAGTGCAATCCGGCAGCGGGGCTCGCCGGATCAAGGACGCGGGGGGGGGGGAGCTCCTGGAGGCTGGCGGCGCTGGGGAATCGGGTGCGGGGGCTCCTCCCCTGGCTCGAGGTGTGTGTGTGTGTGTGTGGCTGACAGGAGGCTGGGGTCGAGGGCGTTGACGGCGCTGAGGGGGAGCGCGAGGGAGAGATTGAGAGGAGGGAGAGATGGGGATCGAGGGAAGGCTAGGGTTAAGGGCGCGCGGGCTGGGCCTTAGAGGCCGGCCCAGTGGAGAGGGAAATGTTGACCAGAGGCCTGGCCTAGTGGCATGTGGCTACTGGGCTTCTTCTCTCTTCCTCCAAACAGAAAAGGAGTAATAAGAAAAGGGCAGGAAAGAAATAGCAAAAGGGCTTGGCCAAAATATGCACCATTTTTGTGGGACTTACTGGAGCAACACCAAGCCAACAAAGACAGTTCCAACGATTTGGAAAAAATTGTTTAAATTCAATATGATTGAGTTTAAACCAAATGAGTTAGAAGTAGACGTAGGAGTTAGAAGTGTCCAAAATGACGAACATTTGGCGGAGCTTGGGAAGGTGACAAAAGAATTTATAGCAAGGATGGAGGCCGAGAATTGAGAAGGAAAAGGCATGAAACTTAAACTGTAAGTGTGTTATGGTTTATTCCTAAAGAATGGAATATTTTATAATAGCTCCCTAATATTGGGAGGATATGTTATAAAGAGAAGTCACCCTTCCCTCGACTTAAATGGATCGAAGATCCATACAATTTATTTAAAAGAGTTATACAATTAATGATATGATGGCATGATAACATGATGCAATGCAAGAGATGGCATGAAGCAATGCAGCAAACAAATAAATACACACGACAAGAACAAAAAACATGGAAGGTGTCTGGAGCGTCGGTCTCGGGTCGTTACACGCGCGTGCGACCGTGATTTGCTGCTCCGCTGCCAAATGCTCCTTGAGATCCTGGCTATACTCCATGCACCATGGCTTAGGCCGGCCCTTATTTGGTGGAGAGGTCGGTGATTTGGGTGGAAGGTGTCGCGCTTGCGCCGGCGGTCGGGGCATGTGGGATGTGGAAGGAGGAGGAGGATGGGGGTCGGGTGTGGATTACCTGCCTGGATAGGCGAGGCTGAGCAGCGTGAAGGAGGGTTGCCGGTGAGGAGGCGGCGCTGCAAGCAAGGAGTGAAGGTTTCAACTTGGAAAGGAAGGTGGAAACAGGGGAAATCTGGCTTTTGGTAAGGGGGAGGGGCGAGGAGGTAGATATTTCCATGGAAGCCGAAAATTTGGAATCGCTTCAGCGAAAAAACTGGCGCGCAAGGTGTCATCACACATGGTCCCTTATTCAGAGCGGGCTGTGGACTGAAGCCATCGCATCTTCTCGCGTAAGCCGTATGCGTACTATAATCCGACGGTGCTTCAAGATATTTTGTGCCGCATCTCACACGGTTGTTTATAATAAACTGTGTGGGGTCTACTTGATTTTTCATCTTGATTTGAATTACATAATGGGGTCACAATGGCCATGGACGGTGTTTGAATTGCTAGACCTTTTATTTGCAGTGAACATGCAACTATATGTGTGTCATAAAATATATGGAATTATTTAGGGTTCGTTTGGACATTTTTATGCATTAAGTGAGTTTTCAATGCATTTATGTGCATAATTCAAATTTGAACTACATGCACTGGCTCCAGTGCATATGAATTGGTTGAAAAATCAAATCTTTGTCCTCGGGTGCATGCTCAGGTCCCATGCAAGAAATGGGAATGAATGTCAAACACCCTGCCACCGTCACTCGACCGCAAACATTGAGATACCTTTTTTTAAAATTCTAGTAAATCCAAAACTCGTCTGAAATTCATGAAACTTGGCATGCTATCATGGAGCAGCATCAACATGCCGTGGTAAATTTTTTGTCCCATTTGGGGCAGGTTTGGGTATATGCTTCACACAAACCAGAGCTTCTCACAACAAGCATGATGGTTTTGGTAGGGAACGCCCCACCTTTGGGGACGAAACGGTATCCATTGCCTCTTATTGCTTTCAAAATTTTTGTCGTGTCAACATAGAACAACAGGAGTGTTGTGTTATTTTTTGTGATTTTTCGGGGTTCATGTGGACATTTTTATGCATTAACTGAGTTCTCAATGCATTTATGTGCATAATTCAAATTTGAACTACATGCACATGCTCTAATGCATATAAATTGGTTGAAAATTCAAATATGTGTCCTTGGTTGCATGCTTAGGTCCCATGCAAGAAAAGGGAATGAATTTCAAACACAATGCCACAGTCACTCGGCCGCAAACATTGAGATACCTAGTTTTTAAATTCTAGTAAATCCAAAGCTCGTCTGAAATTCATGAAACTTGGCATGCCATCATGGAGCGGCATCAACATGCCGTGGTAATTTTTTTTGTCCCATTTGGGGCAGGTTTGGGGATATGCTTCTCACAACAAGCCGGATGGTTTCGGTAGGGAACGTCCCACCTTTGGGGACGAAACGATATCCATTGCCTATTGATGCTTTCAAAAAATTTCTCGTGTCAACATAGAACAACAGGAGTGTTGTGTTGATTTTTGGGATTTTTCGGGGTTCATTTGGACATTTTTATGCATTAATTGAGTTCTCATTCGGCCGCAAACATTGAGATACCTGGTTTTTAAATTCTCATAAATCCAAAGCTCGTTCAAAATTCATGAAACTGGGCATGCTATCATGGAGCGGCATCAACATGCCATGGTAAATTTTTTGTCCCATTTGGGGCAGGTCTGGGGATATGCTTCTCACAAATGAGAGCTTCTCACAACAAGCGTGATGGTTTCGGTTGGGAACGTCCCACCTTTGGGGATGAAATGATATCCATTGCCTCTTATTGCTTTCAATTTTTTTCTCGTGTCAACATAGAACAACAGGAGTGTTCTGTCAATTCTTGGGAGTTTTCGGGGTTCGTTTGGACATTTTTATGCATTAATTGAGTTTTCAATGCATTTATGTGCATAATTCCAATTTGAACTACATGCACCTCCTCTAATGCATATAATTTTGTTGAAAATTTAAATATGTGTCCTTGGTGCATGCTTAGGTCCCATGCAAGAAATTGGAATGAATTTCAAACACCAGGATAACGTTGATTGCTGGCAAAATGTTGAGATACTTTATTTATAAATTCTAGTAAATCCAAAATTCGTCTGAAATTCATGAAACTTGGCATGCTTTCATGGAATGGCATCAACATTCCATGGTAAATTTTTTGTCCCATTTGGGGCAGGTTTGGGTATATGCTTCTCACAAACCAGAGCTTCTCACAACACGCATGATGGTTTCGGTAGGGAACGCCCCACCTATGGGGATGAAACGATATCCATTGCCTCTTATTGCTTTCAAAAAATTTCTCGTGTCAACATAGAACAACAGGAGTGTTGTGTTATTTTTTGTGATTTTTCGGGGTTCGTTTGGACATTTTTATGCATTAACTGAGTTCTCAATGCATTTTTGTGCATAATTCAAATTTGAACTACATGCACATGCTCCAGTGCATATAAATTGGTTGAAAAATCTAATCTTTGTCCTTTGGTGCATGCTTAGGTCCCATGCAAGAAATGGGAATGAATGTCAAACACCTTGCCACCATCACTCGGCCGCAAACATTGAGATACCTGGTTTTTAAATTCTAGTAAATCCAAAACTTGTATGAAATTCATGAAACTTAGCATGCTATCATGGAGCGGCATCAACATGCCGTGGTAAAATTTTTGTCCTATTTGGGGCAGGTTTGGGTATATGCTTCTCACAACAAGCATGATGTTTTCGGTAGGGAACGCCCCACCTTTGGGGACGAAACGATATCCATTCCTCTTATTGCTTTCAAAAATTTTCTCGTGTCAACATAGAACAACAGGAGTGTTGTGTTATTTTTTGTGATTTTTGGGGGTCGTTTGGACATTTTTATGCATTAACTAAGTTCTCAATGCATTTATGTGCATAATTCAAATTCGAACTACACGCAGATGCTCAAGTGCATATAAATTGGTTGAAAAATCTAATCTTTCTCCTTGGGTGCATGCTTAGGTCCAATGCAAGAAATGGGAATGAATTTCAAACACCACACTACTGCAGGATGCTGCAAACACGACACTACGATCAGAGACTCTTCGAGAAACTATGTGCGATGCAATAATCGCAAACGGTGCTGTATGAAAACCGTCAGAAATATATAAAACGTTTGCGATGACGGATGCATCAAACACGGTTCAGGTTTTAGTTGCGTGTGCGATGAAGGGCATACGGTTCAGTTCAATTAACTGCTTGCGATGAGGAGGAACAAAAGAAATGGGCAGCCAGATGAAGGCGTGTGCGATAGACAGCTGATGAGGACATCAATACCATTGTAACACCCTTTGCCCCTGCTGCTATACATACTGGACCAATTACTAGAGCTCGCGCACGCCAATTAAATTATCACGTACTTTCGTTTCTTGGTAATGATTCTAATGTTCATGAGAATAAGATGCTGCCTAAATTGGATACATTTGTTTTGCTTACAAATGAAGGGCTTGTCATGGATAAGAGGGATGAACACTGGGGCAAGACCAAGCATGGAGATGATGGCATGCGCGAGGGGAACAAGAACGGAGTTACAAGTGATGATTTCAGGACTTTGAAGCCACCATAATGAGTTCATGAAGCCTTGGACGAAATATACAAAATGCCACTTCATAATATTCGTCCAGAGGCTATTCTAGGTGTTGCGTCACCTTATTATTGGGCCAGGCCCATGTAATTTAGAAATACATAAGTATAGGCTGTTTTTAGAGTCCGTATGTGTGGGGAAACAAGAGATAGGGTTGGTTTCGGACCCCTTCCCCAAGGACCACGAAATATTCCCCTCTTCCTCAATATATACAACCCTTAGGGCACCGTTTAGATTTTGGGTTTTGTTTAGATTAAATGTTCGCCAAAGCTGCAACTTCGCATACTTCGTTTGTGTTCAACGACCAGACAAAGGCGTCACAGAACCCCACCTTGATCAATAAAGCTTTCCTCTTATATTCGCAATATCCATATTGCAATCTTAGTTTCTTGCTTGTTCTTTGTTTGCCTGCAGGAACAGACCTTCGTGGTCAGGTTGATCGTGCTCCAGCGTGGTCAATAACCTCTCGAAGTTGGTTTAGCGATTGCTAAGGCGCGACGTCCTCGCACGTTCGTAGTCGGATCGTCAAAGTCGACTTCCTCCAAAACGATAGCCACCATCTCATCGAAAGACGGGACACCTTTGCCTCTATCAAGTGGTATTAGATTTCCAGGTTGCTCGGTGAGATTTTACAGTTTTTCGTAGTTTAGATCGAGTTTGTTCTTCATACCTTTAGTCCACGAAAAAGCCAAAAAAAAATAGTGTTAGTTCATCCTATCCGAACCAGTCTGAGCCTTTGCATAGTCTTTTCAGTATTTTGCTTTGTTGGTTTGCGGTTGCATCGTCGTGTCAAGTTGCTGGTCTTAGCTTCTAGTCTTCTAGAGTTTTGAGTTCTGGTCATAAGTTGTCACGCCGCTACCGCACCATCATCATCGCCCCTGCCACCTATCACTACCGCTTATCCGCCACCGCTCTGAATCCGTATCCATATACTACCATCAATCCATGTCCATATACCACCACCGATCCATATCCATGTACTACCATCGCTACCACCACCGCTGCCATATACCACCACCATATATCCACCACCAATCAGAGTTCCTTTCATATTAGGTTTGTTTTCATGATCCATCTAATTTCCGATTCATGTTTCCTTGCCTGAGTAGGTTTCGAAAAGAAAAAATTTGAGGCCAAATTTTCGACGACCGAAAATATTTTTTCCCTATTCTATTTTTAGGCTTTTCTGAGTCTTTTGAGACACTCGCCATCATACTGATTGTTTGTCGCACTTTTCTGTCGTCGCTGCCCTGATTTTCGAAAAAAAATAGTCAAAAAAATTTCGTGCCCATCCTGTCAGTTTGACCTGGGAAGAATTTTGAGACACTCGCCATTATAGTGATTTTTCGCAAAAAAAAGGAGCGCAAAAAAAAGAGCGCCAAAAAAACAGAGCGAAAAAAATTCATAGTGTGCTTTTCCCTTGTTTACGTGCAGCGCCGTGATTTTGTTAGTGTTCTAGGCTCGTGTCTCTAGCACGGTCTAGCCTAGGACCAGCACAGTACAGTCGTTGAGCGTTTATTCAACTTTGCATATCTGAATTGATTATTGCTGACCCTTTTTGCTACCATAATATAAGCCTTCCTAGCTCCACATACATCTACATCGTGCGTTTGACTTTCCTGGTAATCGCTCTATCCAAGCTTTGAGAGTTTAGACTACATCGTTTGCTGATCACCGCCTGCTAGTGGGTAAGAACTGGTAAGAATTTGAGATTTTCTTGACGGATTTGTGACACCCACCACCACCACCCCTTGTTAGTAGTCTGTAGGATCATATTCTTGTATGTTTCTATTGCTGCTAACCACGCCAGGATCACAAGCCGACGAGATTGACTGGGAGAATGTAACGAACAAGGAGCTTCATGATAAGTTTTAGCAAATGATGACTGAACAGGTGCAAGATGTGCTGAACAATTTTGAAGAGGCCATGGAGAAGATCACTGGCCTTGGGAAGACGTTCGAAACAAAGCTCGAGAACAGATTTAATGAACTGCTTGCACGTCTTCCACCACCGGCTGCACCTGCCGCACCTCTACAACAACAACAACAACAACAACAACAACAACAACAACAACAACAACAACGACTACCTCCATGTCATGAAACAGCCCTCCGCCGAGCGAGCCATGTCCTTCTTCAGCCTGGCCAAACTGTTGGTGCTGCTCTTGATACTTCTGTGGCTCCTGCTACTGATGCGGAGGATGATTATGCGGGAGATTACGAGGATGAGGTTGATCAAAATCAGAACTACGTGCAACCACCAGCACCACAACCACCAGGTCGTCCACATGCAAATAATCACAATGGTAGGGCTCTCCCTCATGAAAGTGCGTTATATCGACTAGAGGGGGGTGAATAGGAAATTTTTATGAATTCTTCACTGAGGAATTTGCGGGTGAGGAAATTCCTTAGCGAAGAACTACTTGTAGCGGAATAAGTACTTAGAAGTAAACATAACAGAACACAAGCATGGTCAACATAATGAAATGAAGACAAGCACAGAGTATAGAAAACGTAAACACAGGATAACACAGGATGAAGAGAAACAGTCTTCAGTCAAAGTCTTTAAACACAATATGAACAAGCGCACAACACAGTAATGAGGAAATGAAAGAGTTGAGGAAATAGAACCAGTAAGCGTGGTGAAGCCAATAATTTGGTAGACCAGTTCCAACTGCTGTCTCAGTCGTACGTCTGGTTGGACCGGCTAGGTATTTAAACCTGAGCACACACAGTCCTAGACACATACTCCTCACCGTATTCTCCTTGATCTAAGGTCACACAGACCTCGCCCAATCACTCGTGGTAAGTCTTCAGGTGACTTCCAAACCTTCACAAACTCGGTCACCCGGCGATCCACCATTTCCTCTTGGATGCTCTAGACCATGACGCCTAACCGTTTGGAAGAAGCACAGTCTTCAAAGGTAACAAGCGTCGGATCCACGTAGGATCAATCTCTTCAGTGATGCTCAATCACTTTGGGTTTGTAGGTGTTTGGATTTGGGTTTTCCTCACTTGATGATTTTCGCTCAAAGTCCTCGGAGGATGGGATGCTCTCAAATGACAAGTGTCAGTTTCTCTCGGAGCAGCCAACCAGCTAGTGGTTGTAGGGGGCGGTTATTTATAGCCTAGGGAGCAGCCCAACATGATAAGACATAAATGCCCTTCAATGATATGACCGTTAGGTGGGTAGATATTTTGGGACAGCTGGCACAAGGCACAGCAACGATCAGAAATTTGAGTATCAAATTCCTCAGGGCTATCATGTTCCTCACTATGTAGGCAATCCGCACTGGCGAATTCCAACTCCTCAGTCAAAACAAATTCCTCAGAGACCAGAAGAACTTTCTCTCTGTCAGTGAAGAATATGACTGAACTGTGTGAGATTTCCAATGGCTTCACTCGAAGGGATTGGTAGGTGTAGGATTTTGAGTTGAGCATCACATGGAAATTTGTCCTTAGTATTTCCTCGACCCCCTTTAACAGTACGGTGTTTCCTATGACTCAAGAAAGAGAAAAAGAAACTACGAAAACAAAAGTCTTCACGCTTCATGTTCCTCGAATGAGTACCAAGTCTTCAAGGTCACACCAATTTCTTCACTGTCAAAGTCTTCAGAAAGCCAAAATCTTCAGTCGAAGATGTTCATTTTTAGGGGTCGACTTTCTCTGTAAATATCAAACTCCTCCTAAACTTATAGACCTGTTGACACTCATAAACACATTAGTCCCTTAACCTATAAGTCGCCAATACACCAAAATCACTAAGGGGCACTAGATGCACTTACAATCTCCCCCTTTTTGGTGATTGATGACAATATAGGTTAAGTTTTCAACGGGGATAAACATATGAAGTGTAAATACTGATAATGAGGAATTTGATTGCAAGATATAGATGAACTCCCCCTGAAGACGTGCATAGTGAGGAATTTGCTTTTGAAGCAATGCACACTTGAAGAGTAAAATCATGGAGATCTCCCCCTATATCTTGTAGTTCATACACGCATTTGACATATAATATGAAGAATTTGAAATGCATGATGAAATATGGTGACTGATGTAACTCAGCATGCGTGCATTAACATATATGAGGAATAAGCATGCAGAAGAACACAGCAAAAGTATCAGACCACCATAGAGTTGAAGTTTACAACTCGATCCAGCAAAGTCATCAGAAGAACGAGAGTTGTAACTTAGCAAAAAAATGCCCATATAGGTAGACCCGCTTGAAGACTAACTCAAATTTCTCCCCCTTTTTCATCGAATGACCAAAATGATTGAAAAATGAGGACTAACGCCCCTGAAGAATATGAAGTTGATGAAGGAGCGCCAGCGTTGTTGGGGTCGTTTATTGTTGTAGGGCCTGCCGCAGTGTTGTCCAAGTCTTCATACTCGTCGGTTTCGCGCGATGAGGAATATGAGCTGGCCACCAAGGAGGGAACCTTGAACTTCTTGTATTTCTTCGGTGGGGGTGCAGACCAGTCAAAATCCTCCTTGAGACCCATTTTCTTCAGATCTTATTCACCATATACATGTGACAGAATAGCCCAGGTGCGACCGAAGACTTCATGGAGGTAGTAATGGTTTTTCTTCACTGCATTATGTGTAGCAGTCATGCTGTGAAGAATAGAACCAAACTGACGCTTAACCCATTTATGGTTTCGATCCACCTTCTGGTGAAGACTAAGAAGAAGCTCACGGTCAGTCATCACTCTTGGAGCTGTGGCTTGAGGATTTGGCTTGGATGCATTAGCAGCAGAATCATGAGTGGGAGAGTCATCATTGGTGGAATAAGATGCAGATTTGCGAAACTAAGCATCCAATGGACGAATGCCTTCATCAATAATAGTTGGTGCCTTGCCCTTCTCATCAGCTGAGGAATATGTCCGCTTGAGGACTTCGATTGGGGCAAGTAGCTGAGGTGATTCTGAAAACTAGCCTTGTAGTTGAGTGAAGACCTTGTTCTGAGGAATCTCATAATCCAAGGAGCATAAGGCTTCAACTCAAACGGAGAGAGTGCAACATTTGCCAGAGTCCTCATGAAGAAATCGTGATAGTTGACAGGGATGCCATGCATGATGTTGAATAGCAGATTCTTCATGATGCCAACAACTTGTTCATCATTCGAGTCGTGGCCTTTGATTGGACTCATAGTCTTCATCAGAGTGCGATAGACAGTTCTGGGCACATAGAGCAATTCCTTCATGAGGAATTTTGTCCTTGGGGCTTGACCGGGCTTCAGAGGCTTCATAAAGCACTTGCATCTAATGAGCAGTGAGCTCAGGCTCTTGGTATAGGCAATGAGCACCTTCAAGGGGAGGTCTGATTGGCAGGGCATGAAGCAATTCAGAGGCCGGTGCTTTACAATGAGTGTTTTTGGTCATCCAGTCCAGAACCCAGGTATTCACATCGTCAGCATCTCCTGTGATGTGCAGCGTTGCGTAGAATTGAAGAATAAGTTCTTCATTCCAGTCAACAATGTCAGAGCAAAAGTTGAGGAGGCCTGCGTCATGAAGCACACTGAGGACAGGGGAGAAGCATGACAGGGATTCCATGTCCACATGAGGAATGTGCTCGTGGTCGAAGACTTTATCCTTGTTGAAGAGCAGTGAAGAATAGAAGTTGGCCTGGCTGGCAGTCCAGAACTGCTTCCTTCTAAGACGAGCAGAGTCATAAGGATTATAGTCAGTGAAGAACACGTGCTCGCCGAAGAAGTCATCAGCCTTGAATTTCTTCTTCTTCGAGAATGGGTCCTTTGTCTTGGGCTAAGGAGTATCAGTCAATTGCATCACCACCTCAGGAATCGCAATCTCAAGCTCCATAGGCTGAGGAATTTCAGGTTCTTCAGTGACAGCCTGGGTCTTTAATTCTTCATTTACATTTTCATCAGCACTAGTGGCTGGAATCTCTTCATGGACAGATGGGGTTGCACGAGGTTCTTCAGATCCCATTAGTACTTCAGTGTTGACGGGGGACTGAGGAATTTGTTGCAGTGGTGTGAAGAGAGGGGAATTGGGGTGCTGACTTTCCCAAAAGTCATCATTCAGCACTGGTGTTGTACACCCAATGTCCACATCTTCATCTTCTTCTTGTTCTTCAATGCCAGCCTCTTCAGCAGTGAACTGAGGCATGGGCAATGAGACTTGTGTGGTTGAAGGGATTGCATCCACTTCAATTTCTTCATCCAACTGCTCTGACGAAGCAGCAGAAGGATTTTCTTCATCTGATTCACTTGGAATCACATATTCTTCATCAAAAGGAACAAGGTCCTTTGATGGCATGGATGAGACTGGAATGGCATCAATTGGATTTGCAAAAGAGCTGGTCAATGGCTTCATCTTCTTCGGAGGTGAAGAATCTGATGAAGTTGATGCCTTCCTTTTCTTCACAGCTGCATGCTCTGCAGCCTTGGTCTTCTGCACATCTAATGCAGACGGAAGGATCAGAGTTGGAGTAGGCACAGGAGGAGCAGAGGAATTTGGTTCAATTTCTTCAGGCACAACTGTTGCAGTTGCCCTGATTTCTTCAGTTTCTTCAGGCACAACGGTTGAGGCTTCAGTTGTCCCGACAGTTTCTTCAGGCACAACACTAGAGGTTGCCCTGGCAATTTCTTCAGTGGCTGGAATGCAGTCATCAGCCCTGGTACTTTGAGTTTCTTCAGCAGCCTGAATGTCATCAGTGGTGCTGGCATTTTCTTCACTCGACTGAGCACATGCTTCAGCCTGAGGATTTTCTTGTTGCGTTCGGGCTGCAACATTGGAAGTGACCTTTTCAGTCAATTTCACAAACCTGACTTTGGCTCCAAGCCAGTCAGCACGGTATACGTCAAATTCATCAGAGTTTCTTGATATCTGATTGAATAGTGACAAGTTCTTACGTTGTCATAGAGACGACGTTTTTCTTCAGGAAGCGCTCCTTCTTGTACTGCACTTTCTTGATCTGCCTGGCCTTTTCAAATTTCCATTTTTCTTCTTGGATGAAGGCAGTCAGCATATGACTTTGACCAGGAGTCAGCTTGAAATCAGGCATAGGAGTGTTGGGGTCCTTGTGCCAGAGATCGATGTAATCAAGGATCAACTTGGGATCCAAAAGAAGAGGCACATTTGTGCCTTTTGCTCTAGCGGCCTTGAGCTGCCTGTCTCTGATGATTTCGGCAAGTTCCTCATCATCAGCTTCGTCTTCATCAGACGGCACTTGGAAGGCGACCTGCTTCTTGTGAGGACTTGGGTGAGAGCCTCTTCCAGCAGTGGCCTTTTTCTTTAGCAGAGAGGGGCCAGTTGAAGAATTTGGTGTAGCTGAGGAACTAGCAGAAGCTCCTGAGGCAATAGAGATGCCTGTTATCCTTTGGCACGTGGCGAGATGCACATGTGCTGAGGATTTGGACGGAGCAGCTGAGGACTTTGGCGGAGCAGGAGCAGCTTGAGAAGTTGGCCGTGAGGGCTTTGAAGAATCTTCCCGTGAGGGCATTGCTGAGGAACTTGGCCCTGAGGGCATTGAGGGTGAAGCACTTGGCTTAGGAGCAGGCTTCTTAGCCATGGCCTTCTTTGGCTTGCTTGTATAGGCCTCAGCAGTGGTAGCAGCAGCAGCAGAGTCTTCTTTAAGTTTCCTCACTGCTTCTTTTGCCAGTTTGGCCTGGCGCTTGGCCCATTCTTCAGGATAGTCCTCACCGCGCTTGAGGCTCGTGGGATCTGCTACTTGGCCAGGTGCCAATGGAGGTCTTGAGCATGGAGGGGTGACAGCGAATTTCTTCATGTACTTGGTAGTGACATACCTGTACTCCCTCCACTCTCTTGCCCATCTCCTCTCAATCTTTTGAATGCGCACCTTGCACTGATTTTTATCCCCCTCAGGGGGTGTGCAGTACCCAGCATAAATTTCATCAGGGATTTCAAACGCTGTGTTGACCTCAGGCCTCTTTCCTCCTTTCTGTGGCTTCTTATCGTCAGCCATTTTCTTCAAATGAGGAATATGAACAACTGAATTTTTTGAAGAGGTGTGCATCTTTTCTTCGAGGAATGCTGCAAATGAGTTAAGTTGATGAGAACCTAGTGATCAGCAGCGGACATGAGTACCTGTGAACAGAGTATAGTTGCGAGGAATTTGGAGAGGTCATATGCGTTCTTAGAAGGTTTTTCAAAAAGAACAAGTTTGAGGAATTTGACCAGATGAGTCTTGAAGAATTTCACTAAGTGTTCTTTGTCTTAGGTTCCTGAGTTGTACAGATCAGAAATCCAGACAATTGAGGAATCTTGAAGAAAAAAATATTGCTTAGAGAAACGGATCAAGAACAGATAACTTGTGAGGTGTTTTAGTGTGTGAGAATTTGAAGAAAAACACCTTTGAAGATTTTGTAGTAAACATTTGAATCAAAGAGGGCAATAAAAGTAACTTTTGATTACCCTGGATGAAGAACATGATGAACTGGGAAGTGTAGATGTGAAGTTCGTCAGTTCAGATCTTCCACGCCCTAACTCGGCAGAGGAAGACAGCTACGGCGGCGGTGGAGTGAAGAAAACCGCAGCCGGCGCGAGTACGACGGCGACGAGGTCGAGGCAGTGAAGCTCTTCCTCACCGGCGATGATGAAGTAGCGACGGCGCTAGGGTTTGAGAAGCTCGAGCTGGAGTGAGGTCGAGCGGAGTAAAAGAGAAGTGATGAGGGGGAGGGGAGGGGTATTTATAGCCGTGGTGAAAAACTGTTCGCCCGAAGAAATTGGACGAACGTGCCCCTGACCTTTCTCATTCGCTTGACATATGTCACCCACGTACTGAGAGGTGGCGATCGTGTGAGATCGTGGGTGAATAGATAAGTGTTATCGTGGGATGTGGAACGGTTTGAGCGGCAAAGCCGAAAATTTAGATAAGATAAGTTAAAAGTTCCGTTCGCAAATTCTTCAGCTGACAAGGACACAGTGAAGATTTTGAACGAGTTTCAAATAGAACGCACATGAAGAATTTGTGAATAGATTGGATTGAGTATAGCATAGAGGGGAAAGGGTCCGATCACATTCACTTAGCAAAAAAGCAACTTGAAGAAATAGCAATAAGTGAATGCTGTAGAGGGCATAAACTCATATATATATATATATATATATATATATATATATATATGTATGTATATATATATAGCCAATGAAGAAAAATGACGGGAACAGTGAAGACAATGCAAAGTTGAAGAAAATGAACAACTGAGGAATTTCAAAACTGAGGAAAAACTCAAATTGAAGATTTTCAACTTTTGGTGGTGGCGTGACCCACCGTATAAGAATGATGATTTCAGACAACGCGTTCAATTGTTGTAGGGCTCTGAGAATCAAATTCTTCGTTAATTTCTTCACACTTAGAGTGTTAGTCTTCATTGATTGAAGAAAAATGTTTCTTCATGTGTTGCACATCTAAGTCATCAATTTTGCATAAGTGTTAGGATGAGTGTCCTTTTCAAAGAACATTCGAAGATTCTAAGATATTTAGCTCACACCGCAACTTACTAAATCTCTTCTCGTCCAAGGGCTTTGTGAAGATATCGGCTAGCTATTCTTCAGTCTTCACATGCTCATTAGAAATGTCGCCCTTGAACACATGATCACGAAGAAAATGATGACGAATCTGAATGTGCTTTGTCTTCGAGTGCTGAACTGGGTTGTGAGCAATCTTGATTGCACTCTCATTGTCACAGAAGAGAGGCACATTCTTCACGCTGACGCCGTAGTCCTTGAGAGTTTGCTTCATCCATAGCAATTGAGCACAGCAAGAACCAGCAACAATGTACTCAGCTTCAGCAGTAGACAGTGATACGCAGTTCTGTTTCTCCGAGGACCAACAGACCAAAGATCGTCCGAGGAAATGGCATGTGCCAGAAGTTGACTTGCGGTCCACACGATCACCAGCATAGTCAGAGTCAGAATATCCAATGAGATCAAAAGCCGAGCCCTTGGGGTACCATAATCCAAGTGTTGGTGTGTGAGGTAGATATCGAAGAATATGCTTCACAGCCTTATGGTGTGATGCCTTCGGTGTAGCTTGAAATCGGGCACACATGCAAACACTAAGCATAATGTCTGGCCTAGATGCACATAAATACAATAAAGAACCAATCATGGAGCGGTATACCTTTTAATCAAAGTCAATACCATTTTCATCAGTGCATAGATGGCCATTTGTGGGCACTGGAATTTTGACCCCTTTGCAATATTGCATGCCGAATTTCCTCAATACGTCCTTGAGGTATTTCTCCTGAGATATGAATATGCCATTGTGCTGTGGACGAATTTGAAGACCTAAGAAGAATTTCAATTCTCCCATCATAGACATTTCATATTCCTCTCTCATCATATAACCAAATTTGTCAGTGTAACGTTGGTCAGTACAGCCAAAGATAATATCATCAACACATATTTGGCACACAAACAATTCACCATCATAGGATTTAGTGAAAAGGGTAGGATCAAGTGAATCGGGTTTGAAGCCTTTCTTCATGAGGAATTCCTTCAAAGTATCATACCATGCCCGAGGGGCTTGCTTGAGGCCATAGAGAGCCTTACTGAGTCTGAAGACTTTATCAGGATGCTTTGGATCTTCAAAACCTGGGGGTTGAGCAACATATACTTCTTCCTCAAGATTACCATTGAGGAATGCACTTTTCACATCCATTTGATATAGAGTGATATCATGATGGTTAGCATAAGCAAGTAATATGCGAATAACCTCAAGTCTAGCAACAGCTGCAAAAGTCTCATCGAAATCAATTCCTTCAACTTGTGTGTAGCCTTGAGCTACAAGCCGTGCCTTATTCCTCACCACAAGGCCATTTTCATCTTGCTTGTTGCGGTAGATCCACTTTGTGCCAATGATATTGTTCAGACGTTGTTGAGCTCGAACTGATGTAATTCTTCTTGCATAGCTTGAATCCACCCAGGCTCCAGAAATGCTTCATCTACCTTAGTGGGCTCTGTGATAGAGACAAAAGCAAAGTGCCCACAAAAGTTAGATAAATGTGAGGCTCTTGAGCGTGTGAGAGGACCTGGTGCTTAATATCATCGATGATTCTCTCAATTTGCACTTCATTTGCCACACGAGTATGAGCTGGTTGTCGTCGAGGAATTTGATCAGCATTTTCATCAACACCATTTTCTTCAGGTGCATTAGCTCGACGTTCTTCACGTTCTGGAATGAATTCTTCAGCAGATTCTTCGGTCAGAATGAGATCCTCAGTAGCCTTGAACTTGATAGTTTCCTCAGGTGCTGGTTCATCTATCACAGAAGGTAGGTGCTCTCTTTGTGAGCCATTAGTTTCATCGAACCGCACATCTACAGTTTCAACAACTTTGTGGTGAACGTTGTTGAAGACTCTGTAGGTGTGCGACTCCTTTGCGTAACCAAGCATAAAACCTTCATGTGCTTTCGGTGCAAAATTAGAGTTGTGATGAGGATCTCTAATCCAACATTTAGCACCGAAGACTTTGAAGTAACTCACATTGGGTTTCTTGTCAGTGAGGAGTTCATAAGCAGTCTTCTTGAAGAATTTGTGAAGATATACTTTGTTGATGATGTGGCAAGCAGTAGCAATTGCCTCAGTCCAGAAACGACGAGGCGTCTTGTACTCATCAAGCATAGTGCGAGCCATCTCAACAAGAGTCCTGTTCTTGCGCTCCATGACGCCATTTTGCTGAGGAGTATAAGGAGCAGATAAGTCATGAGTAATACCAAGTTCATCAAGATAGTCATCAAGAACAGAATTCTTGAACTCAGCTCCATTGTCACTTCTGATGTGCTTCATCTTCACACCAAAGTTGGTTGAAGCCCGTGAGGAAAATCGTTTGAAGACTTCCTGCACCTCATGTTTGTAAGTGACAATATGTACCCATGTGTAACGAGAGTAATCATCAACAATTACAAAGCCATATAGAGATGCATCATTTGAAACTGCAGAATAATGATTAGGACCAAAGAGATCCATGTGAAGCAATTCAAATGGTGGAGTGGTAGTCATGATTGTCTTCGCTGGATGCTTGGCCTTGGTCATCTTTCCAGCTTCACAGGCTCCGCATAAGTGATCCTTGAGGAATTTGACATTCTCAATGGCAATGACATGCTTCTTCTTCGCAAGCGTGTGCAAATTCCTCATGCCTGCATGACCAAGTCGTCGATGCCATAGCCAGCCTTCCGAAGCTTTTGCAAGTAGGAATATGGCTGGTTGTGGTCCTGTAGAGAAATCAACAATATACAAGTCTCCTCTCCTAAAGCCTTCGAAGACTTTGGAATGGTCAGCTTCCATGATTACAACACCACGATACTTGCCAAAGACAACAACCATATCAAGATCACATGGCATTGAGACAGACATGAGGTTGTATCCTAAGGACTCAACAAGCATGACTTTGTCCATGTGTCGATCCTTTGAGATCGCAACCTTACCTAGACCCAATACCTGACTTTTGCCTTTGTCAGCGAAGATGATATGCTTCAGATGCGATGGAGATAAGGGAGCATCCATCAATAGATTCTTGTCACCAGTCATGTGCTTTGTACATCCACTATCGAGGACCCACTCATTTGCTTTGGGTTGATCATCCTGCAGATGAATTAGTGCAACTTACGAACTCATATACTTCATCAGTGAAGAATATGACATCAATTCATCAGATCAAGTAATAGAATAGATAAAGAAGAATGAGGACGTGATAAATGTGGGTTCATTTCTTCATGATTAGCCTGCGTCCTTTCAGGCAATTTCAGGTCTCCAGCAAATTCTTCAGACGTTTAAGCACATCTGGAGACCTGACCCTGCATAAGAGATTAGGTCTTTTTCTTCACCACCCACATCTGAAGTGGTGGCAAAGAATTCATCACTCCGCGAGCTCCATACGAGAAAGGTGGCATAGAAGCCAGTCCATTTCGTTTCACAAAAGAGGAGTTAGGATAAGCATATGAATAAGCAGAGAAATTCTTCGATGACTTATGAACATAATGGTTTGAAGAATAATGCACATATTCATAGCCCTTAGCTCTTCCCTGCGAAACAGAGGTATTAGCACGATGATGTTCATATGAGGACTTTGATCCTTTTGAGGAATTTGATCCACGTGAGGAATTTGGTCCATATGAGGACTTGGACCCATATGAAGAATTTGGTCCATATGAAGAATTTGATCTGGGGTTCCTATTCTTCACAGGTGGTGTCATGAGGACATTCACCTGAAGACTTTCAAGGCACCTTTTGGGAACCCAGGTGTTCTTCACAGGGGAACCGTTCCTGCAGTTAATGCTAACATATCTAGAAAATACTTCACCATTCTGATTTTTGAACAGTTTATAGTTGGAGTCAAATGACTCATCAGCAGAATGAGGAGAATCACATGTAAAGCCAGATAGATTAGATGGATCTACTGGAGGTCCCTTTGCAGCAACCCATGAGGTTTTGGGGTACTTCAGGCTTCCAATAAGTTCCATCAGCACTGATTTTCCTCTCAAAGGCAATACCCTCTTTCCTAGGGTTCCTGTTGAGGATCTGCTTTTTAAGCACATCACAAAGAGTCTGATGCCCTTTGAGGCTTTTGTACATGCCTATCATGTACAATTCCTTTAGCCCTGCATCATCAGTGATACTAGCAATGTCCTCAGGTGAGGAATTAGTGATAGCAGAGACAGGTGAAGAATTTGTAGCATTAGAAGCATTTGAACATTCAGGTGAAGAATTAGCAGATTCACGTTCAATGCACTTCAAACATGGAGGAACAAATTCTTCCTGAGTAGCGCTGTTATGTTGAGCAACTAATGAATCGCGCTCCTTCTGAAGATCTTCATAACTCACTCTTAGCTTTTCAAGATCTTGCTTTATTTGAAGAAATTCGTAAAAAGCTTCTCATGATCAGATAAGAGAGTGTTGTGATGACCTTGAAGGTTGTCAAACCTAGACTGAAGTCTCTGAAGATTTTCAGTCAAGGTTTTAGTGCGATCCATTTCTTCACCGAACATATCATCACTTTTGTCTAGCATGTTTTGAACCTTTTCAAAAGCCGTTTGTGGTTTCACAGCAATCTTAGCAAGTTTAGAGTAGCTGGGCTTGAGGTTTTCATCAGATTCATTCTCACTTCATTCAGAGGAAGTATATTTGAGTACCTTGGCACCCTTTGCCATGAAGCAATAGGTGGGAGCGTAGTCATCATTGCCTTCATCAGCCTTGTCGGTGGAGCCATTTTCTTCAGAGTTGAAGATAGACTTGCTGACGAATGCAGTAGCGAGAGCTAGACTCACCACACCATACTCGGACTCCCCAGATGCCTCCTCCTCCTCATGTTCCTCAGATTCAGCCTCAAAGTCCATTTCCTTGCCAATGAATGCCCAAGCCTTTTTGGAGCTGCTCTTCTTATGAGATGAAGACTTCAAGGATTTTGATGATGAAGATTTTGACGATTTCTTCTTCTTCTTCGCGTCATCAGAACTGTAATCCTTGTTTTTCTTCTTCTTTGATTCCTTTTCCCACTGAGGGAAATCTTGAATGTAGTGACCAGGCTTCTTGCATTTGTGGCATAACCTCTTCTTGTAGTCACTGGATGAGGAATCATTGCTCCTTGAGGATTTTCCAAAACGACCACGTCTTGAGAACCTTTGGAATTTCTTCACGAGCAGTGCTAGCTCCTGGCTCAGTTCTTCAGGCTCACCAAGGCTACTACCAGAATCATCACCCTCGGATTCAGAGACGACCTTGGCCTTCAAGGCACGTGATCTGCCATAGCTCGAACCATAGAGATCTCTCTTTTCAGCAAGCTGGAACTCATGAGTATTTTGCCCCTCGAGGATATCAGCAGGATCAAGTGACTTGTAGTCAGCACGCCCTTGTATCATCAGTGCCAGAGTATCAAATGAGGAATCAAGCGATCTCAGCAATTTCTTCACCACCTCATGGTCGGTGATGTCAGTGGCACCAAGTGCTTGAAGCTCATTTGAGATGTCAGTGAGGCGATCGAAGGTTTGTTGAAAATTTTCATTGTCGAGTCTTTTGAAGCGGTTGAAGAGATTGCGAAGAATGTCAACTCGAGAGTCATGCTGTGTTGAGACTCCTTCATTGACTTTGGACAGCCTATCCCAGATAAGCTTAGCAGTTTCCAAAGCACTCACTCTACCATACTGTCCTTTGCTCAGATGGCCACATATGATATTCTTCGCTTGAGAATCGAGTTGCTTGAATCTCTTCACATTAGCAGCATTCAGAGAAGGTGTAACTGAGGAAACACCATTTTCCACAACATACCAGAGATCGTTATCAATTGCCTCAAGATGCATTTGCATCTTATTCTTCCTGTAGGGGTAGTCCGTCCCATCGAAGGTAGGACACCCAGCAGAGACCTTGATCATACCTGCGGTCGACATAACTAAAACTCCAAGCGGTTAAACCAAAATCACACAGAACAAGGGAGTACCTTGCTCTGATACCAATTGAAAGTGCGTTATGTCGACTAGAGGGGGGTGAATAGGCGATTTTTATGAATTCTTCACTGAGGAATTTGCAGGTGAGGAAATTCCTTAGCGAAGAACTACTTGCAGCGGAATAAGTACTCAGAAGTAAACATAACAGAACACAAGCATGGTCATCATAATGAAATGAAGACAAGCACAGAGTACAGAAAACGTAAACACAGGATAAGATAGGATGAAGACAAACAGACTGAAGAAATTGAACTGAGGAAATTGAGAAAGTCTTCAGTCAAAGTCTTCAAACAGAGTATGAACAAGCGCACAACACAGTAATGAGGAAATGAAAGAGTTGAGGAAATAGAACCAGTAAGCTTGGTGAAGACAATGATTTGGTAGACCAGTTCCAACTGCTGCCTCAGTCGTACGTCTGGTTGGCGTCGCTAGGTATTTAAACCTGAGGACACACAGTCCTCACCGTATTCTCCTTGAGCTAAGGTCACACAGACCTCGCCCAATCACTCGTGGTAAGTCTTCAAGTGACTTCCACACCTTCACAAACTCGGTCACTCGGCGATCCACAAATTCCTCTTGGATGCTCTAGACCATGACGCCTAACCATCTGGAAGAAGCACAGTCTTCAAAGGTAACAAGCGTCGGATCCACGCAGGATCAATCTCTTTAGTGATGCTCAAGCACTTTGGGTTTGTAGGTGTTTGGGTTTGGGTTTTCCTCACTTGATGATTTTCGCTTAAAGTCCTCGGAGGATGGGATGCTCTCAAATGACAAGTGTGAGTTTCTCTCGGAGCAGCCAACCAGCTAGTGGTTGTAGGGGGCGGCTATTTATAGCCTAGGGAGCAGCCCGACATGATAAGACATAAATGCCCTTCAATGATATGACCGTTAGGTGGGTAGATATTTTGGGACAGCTGGCACAAGGCACAACAACGGTCGGAAATTTGAGTATCAAATTCCTCAGGGCTATCATGTTCCTCACTGTGTAGGCAATCTGCACTCGCGAATTCCTAACTCCTCAGTCAAAACAAATTCCTCAGAGACCAAAAGAACTTCGTCTCTGTCACTGAAGAATATGACTGAACTGTATGAGATTTCCAATGGCTTCACTCGAAGGGATTGGTAGGTGTTGGATTTTGAGTTGAGCATCACATGGAAAGTTTTCCTTAGTATTTCCTCGACCCCCTTTAACAGTACGGTGTTTCCTATGACTCAAGAAAGAGAAAAAGAAACTACGAAAACAAAAGTCTTCACGCTTCATGTTCCTCGAATGAATACGAAGTCTTCAAGGTCACTCCAATTTCTTCACTGTCAAAGTCTTCAGAAAGCCAAAATCTTCAGTCGAAGATGTTCATTTTTAGGGGTCGACTTTCTCTGTAAATATCAAACTCCTCATAGACTTATAGACCTGTGTACACTCATAAACACATTAGTCCCTTAACCTATAAGTCTTCAATACACCAAAATCACTAAGGGGCACTAGATGCACTTACACCTCAGGTACGAGATCATGACCATCTTCCTAAACTGAAATTGAATATTCCACCATTTGAGGGTAGATATGTTCCTGATATATATCTTACTTGGGATTTAGAAACTGAACAACGTTTTACATGTTTAGAATATCCCGAGGAGAGACGTGTTGCTGCTGCACTTTGTGCTTTTACTAGTTTTGCTTGTGTGTGGTGGTCTAAACATCGTAGATTATGTCCGAATAATATTCCAACTACTTGGGCTGCTTTGAAAACGGCTATGCATACTCGTTGGGTTCCACCATATTATCAACATGAATTACTTCAAAAATTGCAGCGTTTAAGACAAGGAAAAAATTATGTAGAGGAATATTATCAGGAATTACAAACATGCATGATTAGATGTGGTATTGTTGAGGACAATGAAGCTATGCTTGCACGTTTTATGGGTGGATTAAATAGAGAGATTAAGACCATTCTAGAGTATAAGGAGTATAATAATATCACTCGTTTATTCCATGTTGCTTGTAAAGTTGAACGTGAAGTGCTGGATCGACAGGTATTGGCGCAAACTAACTTTTCTGTAGGTCGACCTTCATCATGGACACCACGTGCATCCTCTACTTCCACTGCACCATCACCTCCATCAGGTGCCTCCTCCAACCATGATACAAGAAAGCAAGCACAACCACCACAATCTGCCAAGAGCACACCTGCCGGGCCTGCACAGAGCTCTTCTTCTTCCATAGCATCAACATGGCACACAAGTGATATTATTTGTCGTCGTTGTAAGGGAAGAGGTCATTATGCGAGAGAATGCAAATCTCAGCGTGTGATGATTGCTACTGAGGATGGTGGGTATGAGTCCGCTAGTGACTATGATGAGGAGACTTTGGCTCTTATTACACGTGAAGAACACGGTGGAGATGATTCTGATAATGAGATGCAATACATGGCTCCTGAAGATGCTGACAGGTATGAATGTTTGGTTGCTCAACATGTTTTGAGTGTGCAGGTTACACAAGCTGAGCAAAATCACAGGCCTAATTTGTTCCATAAAAAGGGAGTTGTGAAGGAACGTTCTATTCGGGTCATCATAGATGGAGGGAGCTGCAACAACTTGGCTAGAATGGAGATGGTGGAGAAGCTATCTCTCACCACAAGACCACATCCACATCCTTACTACATCCAATGGTTCAACAACAGCGGCAAGGTTAAGGTAACACGTACTGTTCGTGTGCATTTTAGTATCTCTACATATGCTGATTATGTCGATTGTGATGTGGTACCTATGCAAGCATGTTCCTTATTACTTGTTAGGCCATGGCAATTTGATAAAAATTCTGTACACCATGGTAGAAACAATCAGTACACTCTTGTTCATAAGGATAAAAATATTACTTTGCTTCCTATGACTCCGGATTCCATTTTGAAAGATGATATTAATAGAGCTAATAAAGCAAAACAGGAGAAAAATAAGAGTGAAAATCAGATTGTGGCAAAAGAATTTGAGCAACACATGAAGCCTAATAATAAACCATCTAGTGTTGCTTCTGAAATTAAATTGAAAAGTGCATGTTTACTTGCCACCAAGTCTGATATTGATGAGCTAGATTTTAGCAAATCTGTTTGCTATGCTTTTGTGTGCAAAGAGGCACTATTTTCTTTCGAGGACGTGCCTTCCTCTTTGCCTCCTGCTGTTACTAACATTTTGCAGGAGTTCGCTGACGTTTTTCCACAAGACTTGCCACCGGGATTACCACCTATTCGAGGGATTGAGCATCCAATTGACTTAATTCCCGGTGCATCGCTACCCAATCGTGCACCATACCGTACCAATCCAGAGGAGACGAAGGAGGTTATGCGTCAAGTATAGGAGCTGCTCGACAAAGGTTATATACGCGAATCTCTTAGTCCATGTGTTGTTCCTATTATACTAGTGCCTAAAACGGATGGTACGTCGCGTATGTGTGTTGATTGTAGAGGCATTAATATATTACTATTCGTTACCGTCATCCTATTCCTAGGCTAGATGATATGCTTGATGAAATGAGTGGCTCTACTATATGCTCCAAAGTTGATTTGCGTAGTGGATACCATCAAATTCGTATGAAATTGGGAGATGAATGGAAAACAGCTTTTAAAACTAAGTTTGGTTTATACGAGTGGTTAGTCATGCCTTTTGGGTTAACTAGTGCACCTAGTACTTTCATGAGACAAATGAACGAAGTTTTATGTGCTTTCATTGGACGACTTTTGGTAGTCTATTTTGATGATATACTGATTTATAGATAATCTTTGGAAGAACATTTGGAACATTTACGTGCTGTTTTTATTGCTCTACGTGATGCACGTTTGTTTTATAACCTTGGGAAGTCCACCTTTTGCACCGACCGAGTATCTTTTCTTGGCTATGTTGTTACTCCACAGGGAATTGAAGTTGATAAAGCCAAGATTGAAGCTATTGAGAGTTGGCCGCAGCCCAAAACGGTCACACAAGTGAGGAGTTTTCTTGGACTCGCTGGTTTCTATAGGCGTTTTGTGAGAGATTTTAGCACCATTGCTGCACCTCTCGATGAGCTTACAAAGAAGGATGTGCCTTTTGTTTGGGGTACCGCACAGGAAGAAGCCTTCACGGTAGTGAAAGATGAGTTGACACTTGCTCCTTTACTCCAACTTCCTGATTTTAATAAGACTTTTGAGCTTGAATGTGATGCTAGTGGAATTGGATTAGGAGGTGTGTTATTACAAGATGGCAAACCTGTTGCATACTTTTCTGAAAAATTGAGTGGGCCTAGTCTGAACTATTCTACTTATGATAAAGAATTATATGCTCTTGTTCGGACCTTAGAAACATGGCAACATTATTTATGGCCCAAAGAATTTGTTATACATTCTGATCATGAATCTTTGAAACACATTAAAAGTTAAGCAAAACTGAACCGTAGACATGCTAAATGGGTTGAATTCATTGAGACTTTCCCTTCTGTCATTAAACACAAGAAGGGTAAAGAAAATGTTATTGCTGATGCATTGTCTCGTCGTTATACTATGCTTTCACAACTTGACTTTAAAATATTTGGTTTGGAGACCATCAAAGATAAATATGTGCATGATGCTTAATTTAAAGATGTATTGCAGAATTGTAAAGAAGGTAGAACATGGAACAAGTTCGTCGTTAACAATGGATTTATGTTCCGTGCTAACAAGCTATGCATTCCAGCTAGCTCCGTTCGTCTTTTGTTGTTGCAGGAGGCGCATGGAGGAGGACTAATGGGACAGTTTGACGTGAAGAAGACGGAGGATATACTTGCTACACATTTCTTTTGGCCAAAGATAAGACGGGATGTTGAGCGTTTTGTTGCTCGCTGCACTACATGTCAAAAAGCTAAGTCACGACTCAATCCTCATGGTTTATATATGCCTTTGTCTGTACCTAGTTTTCCTTGGGAGGATATATCTATGGACTTTGTTTTAGGTTTACCTCGAACGAAGAAGGGGAGGGATAGCATATTTGTTGTCGTGGATAGGTTTTCGAAAATGGCACACTTTATACCATGTCATAAAAGCGATGATGTTGTTAATGTTGTTGATTTGTTCTTTCGTGAAATTATTCGCTTGCATGGTGTGCCAAATACTATTGTTTCAGATCGTGATACTAAATTTCTTAGCCACTTTTGGAGATGTTTATGGGCTAAGTTGGGGACTAAACTGCTTTTTAGTACTACTTGTCACCCCCAAACTGATGGACAAACTGAAGTAGTCAATAGAACATTGTCTACTATGCTTAGGGCTGTTTTGAAGAATAACTAGAAAATGTGAGAAGAATGCTTGCCTCATATTGAATTTTCTTATAATCGTTCATTGCATTCGACTACTAAGATGTGCCCTTTTGAAATTGTGTATGGTTTCCTACCTCGTGCACCGATTGATTTGTTGCCTCTTCCTTCGTCGGGTAAGGTTAATTTTGATGCTAAACAAAGTGCTGAATTGATTTAAAAAATGCATGAGTTAACTAAGGAAAACATTGAGCGTACGAATGCTAAATATAAACTTGCTGGAGATAAGGGTAGAAAACATGTTGTGTTTGCACCTGGAGATCTTGTTTGGTTACATTTGCGTAAGAATAGATTTCCTACTTTGCGCAAATAAAAGCTAAAGCCACGTGCTACTGGTCCTTTTAAGGTGTTAGAGAAAATAAATGATAATGCATATAAACTTGAGCTGCCTGCAGATTTTGCGGTTAGTCCCACTTTCAACATTGCAGATTTGAAGCCTTATTTGGGTGAGGAAGATGAGCTACCGTCAAGGACGACTTCATTTCAAGAAGGGGAGGAAGATGAGGACATCAATACCATTGTAACACCAACAGCCCCTGTTGCTATACATACTGGACCAATTACTAGAGCTCGCGCACGCCAATTAAATTACCAGGTACTTTCGTTTCTTGGTAATGATTCTAATATTGATGAGAATATGATGCTGCCTAAATTAGATACATTTATTTTGCTTACAAATGAAGGGCCTGTTATGGATAGAGGGATGAACACTGGAGCAAGACCAAGCATGGAGATGATGGCATGCACAAGGGGAACAAGAACGGAGTTACAAGTGATGATTTCAGGACTTTGAAGCCACCATAATGAGTTCATGAAGCCTTGGATGAAATGTACAAATGCCACTTCATAATACTCGTCCAGAGGCTATTCTAGGTGCTGTGTCACCTTATTATTGGGCCAGGCCCATGTAATTTCAAAATACATAAGTATAGGCTGTTTTTAGAGTCCGTATTTGTGGGGAAACAAGAGATAGGGTTGGTTTCGGACCCCTTCCCCAAGGGCCACGAAATTCCCCCTTCTTCCTCCATATATATAGACCTTAGGGCACCGTTTAGACTTTGGGTTTTGTTTAGGTTAAAAGTTAGCCAAAGCTGCAACTTCGCGTACTTCGTTTGTGTTCAACGACCAAACAAAGGCGTCACAGAACCCCACCTTGATCAATAAATCTTTCCTCTTATATTCGCAATATCCAGATTGCAATCTTAGTTTCTTGCTTGTTCTTTGTTTGCCTACAGGAACAGACCATCGTGGTCAGGTTGATCGTGCTTCGGCGTGGTCAATAACCTCTCGAAGTTGGTTTAGCGAGTGCTAAGACGCGACGTCCTCGCACGTCTGTAGTTGGATCGTCAAAGTCGACTTCCTCCAAAACGATAGCCACCATCTCATCGAAAGATGGGACACCTTTGCCTCTGTCAACAGCATACGATTCACTTGGATGAACTGTTTGTGACTAGGCAACACAAAAGAAACGGTCAGCCAGATGAAGGTGTGTGCGATATACAGCATACGGTTCACTCGGATGAACTGTTTGTGATTACGCAACACAAAAGAAAAGGTCAACCAAATCAAGGTGCGTGCGATATACGCATGCGGTTCACTCGGCCCTTGTCGTCAGTGTGTGACCTATGTGGCAACCGTACGCTCCCCAAGCGCCTCTTCGTGTAGCGTGGCAACCGTCCACCCCTCTTCGCCTTTCCCCCTCGATTTGGAACTGTTGTCACACGCTCTTCCTCCCTTCTCCATTCGCCTTCACCCTTCCTTCTGCCATTTTTCGATCATCTTCTCCATGGAGGGAACAGGCCGGAAACGACCCCGTTATTCTTGTCCCGATCTGAATGATGACGCGATGGAGGAACTCATTGACCGGTGCGACGTCATCACCTCGACTAGCATGGCAGGTTCGTTCAAGACCATTCTTGACTCAACTAATAACATCATTACAAGGAACCCAAGGGTCCAAGAGCGGTTTGATCTCCCCTATCTTCTTCGCCGTGACCCTGCTGACTGGCGCGGGGACGAGGGAAGCCTCACCTTGTGCAAGTTGATGCCGCTTGATAATGATATGCATGATGTTAAGATGCCATCGCCTGAGGGAAAGGCTTGGGTAGGCGCAAATGGAGATTGGGTACAACTGCGAGTGAGAACTTGTGAATGTGTACACTCGTCACCGGGTTCCACTTCCAAAAATCTCAAATGACTGCCCAGAGGTTGAGTACACTGGTATTCTACGTGAGTTCAAATACGATCATGGTGACTGTCGTCTATGGAAGATAGCAATTTGTCGAGTTCCCAGCCGCTATTGGGATTACTCGAACTATGAAGTTATTGCTATCTTCAAACAACTTGTTGCCTTCCTTACTTCCACGCCTCGATGGATATTGCTCAAAAATCAATTTCTGTACAAGGATGAGTACTGTGATGCAATTCAATACAACGGTGTTGTGTTTGCTGCCACCACTTGTGGCACTGTTTTCGCATGGAATCATCATGCTTTCGATACGTTCGTCTTCCACCGTAATTATAATTTTTTCATCCACATGCATGAGGGGTAGCTAGTTTCCCTTTACTAATTAATTAACCTTCTTGTGTTTCCAAGGTCCTGTGAACATTCCACCACCTATACTTTTAAATTTTATAACCAAGGGGGAGATGACGATGCTGATGATCACGAGCATGAGGACGAGCTGGACCCATATACTCAGTGGTGCCTGGCAACTTATTTTGATGGATCACCTCTTCTTCTTGTCTGTATAAATGGCACTGTTGATGTTACTAAGGAAGCAGGTGTTGTCTCGCATGGTCGCACTCTCTGGACCTATTCCAACATCCGTTGCAGGGTATTCGGGATGGATACTAGTGTACTAGCGCCAACACCTTCTCCCTAGTTCAGTATTGAAAGTCTTGGAGGAAACTTGCTCTTCCTTGGACAAAACTATCCAATGATGGTGGAAGGCGATCCAGCTGCTGTTGACATAACGTTACTACCATTTATGAGAAGCAACTGTATCTATACCTCGGACATTGGTATGCTTCCCTACCGTCCCAGTATGGGTTCTGACGTAGGCCGCTTCAGCCTGGATGATCAGTCCTGCGTTGGTCTCAAGATTGACAGTAGCTGGCTCTTCCCAGAGAATCACTTTTGGTTCAAAGCAAGCGTTTCCAACGCCGACGAGTGGTTGAGCTGAAGTTCATTTCATCGCTTTGTTATTTGTTGTGTGAGAAAAACTTTACTAGAATGTTTTGTTGGAAATGATCTATAATCCAACGTGTATCCTCGTTGTCGTTGTGGGCCGATGACTTGTTGTATGTAATCAATGGTACATTTGCATATGCGTCCATCAACTCCGAGACGTTTGTGTTGAGTGTTTTATATTTAAAAACCATTGACGTTTTTTTCAAAAGAAAATCGTTTGATAAGTCTATACATTAAGAGATAAAAACGCAAGTTCGTTCAAACCATATCTTTCATTCAATCACATTGCGAATTTATATTCATATGATCGAGAATTCAAGATACATTATTAAACCCCAATAAACTATTTTCGGCGGCAGTGGCGTGCAGCACCGTTGTTGTCGTTGTCGTCCTCCGAGACGCTGTTGTTGAAGTCTTCAAGGCAGCACAAAATGTTGTTCACTTGTAAATCAAACATCATGTCGCCGCGTGATCGACGGGAGGGGCGCGGGAGGACGGCAACTGGGGCCGCTGAGAGGTAGCGGTCGACGGCAGCATCCCATGCCGCTGAAGGGGGCGCGCGCACGGGCACGGGCACGGGCGTGGCGGGTGTAGCCAAACGCACGGGGGCCGGCGCCACGGTGGGTGGAGGGGCGCGTACGGGCACGGGCGCTGGCATATACACGAGCTCGCACGGGTCCGCGGAGACCTCGCTGACGCCCGCGGCTTCCAGCTCTGCGATAATGCTCGGCGACTAGCCCGTCAATGCTACGAGGATGGTCGCTGGCGCGAGCGCGGGGATGGGAGCGGGGACGGGAGCAGGGGCAGCAACCGCCGCATCCAGCTCGTTCTGGGCCATGTCCATGAGGCCCCATTCCTCCTTATTTTCTATCTCCTCCGGCTCGGAGTCGACTTCACCAAACTTGAAGACTAGTGGTAGATGATCGTTCTGCGGCATAGTTGGTGGAGGTCTGCGGCTGTGGGAGGGAGGGGAATGGGAGGCGAACAGTAAGATTGCCCGTATTAAACAGCGGCTCGGGTGCCATTAATGGAGAGGAAAGCGGGCGGCCATGGAAGTCAAAGGGCTCGCTTCCCACTGAGCCTGCGCAGCGTACAGCTCGTACGCTTCCCGGTGAGCCTGCACATTGGAGGACAGCTTGCATGCCTTTCGGTCAGCCTGCGCACCGGACTGCGCTCGCACGCCTCCCGTTCAGTCAAGGTCACAACCATTAAAACTAAGACACATGGCGTCACGTGAATGGTTAAAAGAACGCAGATGGTTTGAATTCTACAAACCTTTGAGATATTAAAGTGGCAGCTATTTTTTCAAAATGCCTTTGTTGGCTGTCATTATTCGAATGCGCCTTCTCTCAAAATGGACACGAAAAATGCCACAACATGTTGGGTGCCAATCCATGATAGCATGCCAAGTGTCATGAATTTAAGACGAGTTTTGGATTTACTAGAATTTAAAAACCAGACATCTCAATGTTTTGCCGGCAATCAACGGTGCCCTGGTGTTTGAAATTCATTCCCATTTCTTGCATGGGACCTAAGCATGCACCCAAGGACACATATTTGATTTTTGAACAAATTTATATGCACTGGAGCATGTGCATGTAGTTCAAATTTGAATTATGCACATAAATGCATTGAAAACTCAGTTAATGCATAAAAATATCCAAACGAACAGCGAAAAATCCCAAAAATTGACACATCACTCCTGTTGTTCTATCTTGACACGAGAAAATTTATGAAAGCAATAAGAGGCAATGGATATCGTTTCTTACCCAAAGGTGGGACGTTCCCTAACGAAACCATCATGCTAGTTGTGAGAAGCTCTGGTTTGTGCGTATACCCGGACCTGCCCCGAATGGGACAATTTTTTTACCACGGCATGTTGATGCCGCTCCATGATAGCATGCAAAGTTTCATGAATTTCAAAAGAGTTATGGATTTACTAGAATTTAAAAACCAGGCATCTCAAGGTTTTGCCGGCAATGAACAGTGCCCTGGTGTTTGAATTTTATTCTCATCTCTTGCATGGGACCTAGAAATTCACCCAAGGACACCGATTCGATTTTTCAACCAACTTTAGTGCATTGGAGCATGAGCATGTAGTACAAATTGGAATTATGCACATAAAATGCCTAGAAAATCAAGTTAATGCATAAAAATGTCCAAACGAACGCCGAAAAATCACAAAAATTGACACAACACTCATGTTGTTCTATGTTGACACTAGAAAAATGTTTAAAGCAATAAGAGGCAATGGATATCGTTTCGTCCCCAAAGGTGGACCGTTCCGTATCGAAACCATCATGCTTGTTGTGAGAAGCTCTGGTTTGTGAGAAGCTTACACCCGAACCTGCCCGAAATGGGAAAAATAATTTACCACGGCATGTTGATGCCGCTCCATGACACCATGCCAAGTTTCATGAATTTCAGACGAGTTATGGATTTACTAGAATTTAAAAACCAGGCATCTCAACATTTTGCCGGCAATAAACAGTGCCCTGGTCTTTGAATTTCATTCCAATCTCATGCATGGGACCTAGAAATTCACCCTAGGACACACATGCGATTTTTCAACCAACTTTGGTGCACTAGAGCATGTGCTTGTAGTTCAAATTTGAAATATGCACACAAAATGCCTACAAAACCTAGTTAATGTATAAAAAAGGCCAAACGAACCCCGAAAAATTCCAAAATTAAACACAACACTCCTGTTGTTCTATGTTGACACTAGAAATTTTTTGAAAGCAATAAGAGGCAACGGATATCGTACCGTCCCCAAAGGTGGTACGTTCCCTATCGAAACCATCATGCTTGTTGTGAGAAGCATATACCCAAACCTGTCCAAATGGGACAAAATTTTCACCACGGCATGTCAATGCCGCTCCATGATAGCATGCCAAGTTTCATGAATTTCAGACGAGTTTTGGATTTACCAGAATTTAGAAACCAGGTATCTCAACGTTTTGCCGGTAATCAACAGTGCCCTGGTGTTTGAAATTCATTCCCGTCTCTTGCATGGGACCTAAGCATGCACCCAAGGACACTCATGTGATTTTTCAACCAATTTATATGCACTGGAGCATGTGCATGTAGTTCAATTTTGAATTATGCACATAAAATGCCTACAAAACTCAGTTAATGCATAAAAATGTCCAAACGAACCCCGAAAAATAACAAAAATTGACACAACACTCCTGTGGTTCTGTGTTGACATGAGAATTTTTTTGAAAGCAACAAGAGGCAATGGATATCGTTTCATCCCCAAAGGTGGGATGTACGTTCCCTACCGAAACCATCAGGCTTGTTGTGAGAAGCTCTGGTTTGTGAGAAGCATATACCCAAACCTGCCCCCAACGGGACAATTTTTTTACCACGGTATGTTTATGCCGCTCCATGATAGCATGCCAAGTTTCATGAATTTCAGACGAGTTTTGGATTTATTAGAATTTAAAAACCAGACATCTCAATGTTTTGCCGGCAACCAACAGTGCCCTGGTGTTTGAAATTCATTCCCATTTCTTGCATGGGACCTAAGCATGCACCTAAGGACACATATTTGATTTTTCAACCAATTTATATGCACCGGAGCATGTGCATGTAGTTCAAATTTGAATTATGCACATAAATGCATTGAAAACTCAGTTAATGCATAAAAATGTCCAAACGAACCCCGAAAAATCCCAAAAATTGACACAACACTCCTGTGTTCTATGTTGACACGAGAAAAAATTTGAAAGCAATAAGAGGCAATGGATATTGTTTCTTCCCCAAAGGTGGGACGTTCCCTATCGAAACCATCATGCTTGTTGTGAGAAGCTCTGGTTTGTGAGAAGCATATACTCAAACTTGCCCCAAATGGGACAAATTTTTTACCACGGCATGTTGATGCCGCTCCATGATAGCATGCCAAGTTTCATGAAGTTCAGACGAGTTTTGGATTTACTAGAATTTAAAAACTAGGCATCTCATCATTTTGCCGGCAATCAAAAGTGCCCTGGTGTTTGAATTTCATTCCAATCTTTTGCATGGGACCTAGAAATTCACCCAAGGACACACATGTGATTTTTTAACAAACTTTAGTGCATTGGAGCATGTGCTTGAAGTTCATATTTGAATTATGCACATAAAATGCCTACAAAACCCAGTTAATGTATAAAAAAGGCTAAACGAACCCCAAAAAATCCAAGATTAACACAACACTCCTGTTGTTCTATGTTGACAGTTGAAATTTTTTGAAAGCAATAAGAGGCAACGGATATCGTCCCGTCCCCAAAGGTGGTACGTTCCCTATCGAAACCATCATGCTTGTTGTGAGAAGCTCTGGTTTGTGAGAAGCTTATACCCAAACCTTCCCCAAATGGGACAAAATTTTCACCACGGCATGTTGATGCCGCTCCATCATAGCATGCCAAGTTTCATGAATTTCAAACGAGTTTTGGATTTCCTAGAATTTTAAAACCAGGTATCTCAACGTTTTGCCGGCAATGAACAGTGCCCTGGTGTTTGAAATTCATTCCCATCTCTTGCATGGGACCTAGAAATTCACCCAAGGACACACATGTGATGTTTCAACAAACTTTGTTGCATAGGAGCATGTGCTTGTAGTTCAAATTTGAATTATGCACATAAAATGCCTAGAAAACCCAGTTAATGTATAAAAAAGGCCAAACGAACCCTGAACAATGCATTCCTATTTCTTCCATGGGACCTAAGCATGCACTGAAGGACACATATTTGATTTTTCAACCAATTCGTATGCACCGGAGCATGTGCATGTTGTTTAATTTTGAATTGTGCACGTGAAATTGCTAGAAAACTAGTTTATTGTATAAAATGTCCAAACGAACCCTGAATAATTCCAATTCTTTTATGACACACATATAGTTGCATGTTCACTGTGGATAAAAGGTCTAGTAATTGAAACAGCGTCCATTGCCGCTGTGACCCTATTTTGTAATTCAAATCAAGTAAATCCCACACAGTTTATTATCACCAACCGTGTGAGATGTAGTACAAAAATATCTTGGAGCATCGTCGGTGTATAGTACGACTATGGCTTACGTGAGAAGGTGCATCGGCTACAGTCCACAGCTGGCGTGTCAAGCACACTAGCTCACTCCCCCAAAACACCCGCCTCTGCATCTCTCGCAGTCTCGAAAATATCTACCGCCTGGAAGTTTTAATGTTTGATAGCACACGATTAGTATCTGTGGACTGTGTGCGATGCCTGTTACTCCCGCTCTGCTTCAGTCCCATGATTCAAATTTTCAGTAGCCCCGACATTTTACTCCCGCCTCTGCATCCCTCACAATCTAAAAAATATCTGCTCGCCCTTGATCCAAATTTTCAGTAGCCCCGCCTTGTTACTCCTGCCTAGTAAAATTTTCAGTTGCCGCAGTATTTCCTCAAACACAAACTTGCTCCCCCTCCACACACACACACACCCCAAAACCTCCGCTCATAAAGACACACACAACCCTCGAAACCATTGGTAGGTCGCCGCCATCATCGGCGCCTCCATCCTCAACCTCTACCGGTGTGCCGGGGAGCTCGAGGAGCCAATGGCCAAAAAGAGGTTTATCGCGACCTTTTCGCCTGACGCCGGCGAGGTGGCCGCCGAGGTGTCCCCATCATCCTCCGTGGGCCCAATCCTTCGTCGCCGGTCCCCCGATCCGCCCGCCGCCGCTCCCCTACGCCGGCTCGAGGACTTCCCGTCCTCCCTTGGACTCGGCAGCCGACGAAGTCCTACCTCGGGGTCCGGCAGTGGCGGTGGGGGACATGGGTCGCCGAGATTACATAAGGAGAGACCGACACCCGCCGGTGGCTCGGTGCCTTCCACACGGCCGAGCTCGCGGCCATGGAGTACGACTGCTGGCAGGTCCGCTACCACTGCCTGGCGGCTAGGCTCAATTTCCCCTTCGGCGCACGTCCGTTCCACCTCGTTCTGCCGGAGCCAGGGGTGGTGAGCTCAGCTATGGCGCGGGAAGACCGCGAGGTGTGGGAGCGCCTCGAGGCCTACATGCAAGAGCTGCGCCGGTAGCACCCGGAGCTCGTGGAGGCGGAGCGGGCGATCTTTGCCGGCCCGGAGGGCGGCGAGGTTATCGGGCTCTCCTTCGATGACGAGGTCGAAGGCGGCGAGGACGGCGGCGCTGAGGGCGGCTAGGTTATCGTGCTCTCCTCTGATGACGAGATCGAAGGCGGCGGTGACGGCGGCGCGGAGGGCGTCGAGGTGGGCCCGACGGCGGCGCGGAGGGCGTCGACGTCTAAGAGTGGAGGAGTCCCTTCCCCAATGACCCCAACGACGGTACTAGCCCGGACCCGGCTCGCGGCACACCGTACATGACAAGGAAGGGTTGGCTCGACCTCTACTTCGACCGAAAGTTGTTTAGCTTAGTTTAAATTTATGTTTTATGTTCGGTTATGCAAAACTATCTATGTTTATGTTTGAATGCATGCTACTTTCGGTTGAACCTACTTTGAACTTGATCAACTTGAAGTTTACAACCTTAAGTTTAGGGGATTGACTAGAAAAGGCCAAAAATTGTTGGAGTATATATATTTCCACTAGGGGTTTTAGTCCTTTATCTTTTTAAGGATCGCCTAGATATGTCCTTATGACTTGTTTATTTCAGTTCTTCGCAATGTGATGCTCTATATGTGCAACTATTTGCCGTGCAGTTCAATTTCATCAATAACAGTTTCAACAATACCACTATGAGTTACGATATTTTGTTGCTGTTAAGGATATTGCAATTAACATGCCTTTTCGTTTTTCAATTGTTGTTTAGCAACATGCATTGTACTGAATGACTAAATATGCAATCCCATGCTACATAGCAACAAGGAAGAGTGTTACCTTAATGTTTTGATGATGTCTAGATATACATGTAATAAAATCTTATATAATTGGATGGATGGAGTGTTGTACTACATCATTTTTCAATTGTTGTTTAGCTTCTAATATTAACTTGGTGCTTTTTAGGTACGTATATCATTGCCAAAGATCCACACTTCGACCCTTTTTGCGTATGGGGCAATGAGATATTCATGAACCTGCAGCATCAAGTGAGGAAACTGATAAAGATTGTTATTAAAATGGGTCAAAAGATGTCAATCGAACAATTTGTTTACACTTTATGCAAGACAATAGTGAACTGCAGGATTGTAAGTAAGAACCCTGTACCCTTCTTTTTACTTCCCGTAATGAGTTGTGTTAGATGACAATTCTGAATCTTTTTTCTTTTGCAGTGGATCCTGAAGCAGTTTCCTCTAGATTACCTCTCAAACTACATGATTCATGGCCGACGATCACAAGGGGTTGCACTAGAGTCCTGCATGCTTCCTGCATCCAGGAGAGCACAATAGGGCCATTCTGCTTCACCTTGTTCAACAACTGGAATGTGTCACCTCTTTCTTTACAATCTGTAATTGTACAAGTATAAAACCTTGGTGCATCATTCTTTATTTTGTGCTTATGTAATTCTTAAACATATGTACCTGTGAATCGAATAATGCATTGGTTGTTTGAACCTAATGGATATGAATAAAGCTATAGCCTACTTTCAAGTTTAAATTAGGTACAATTTTAAATAGCAGCAATTAAATTAGGGCGAAATTACGTTGTGCAGGTTATTACGGCACACACGGTTTCTAAAACACAAACGTTTGCGATATACACCATAATCCGAGACGGTTCACAGAGAGGAAACGTGTGCAAGCATGCACACAATTGCCGTTTGCAAAGCGTGTGTGATGTCAGACACTATCACATACGGTGTGGGAAAACTAAATGTGTGTGATTGTCTACCCATCATACACGGTTTATAATCATGAACTGTTTGTGATGTGCCAGGCATCGTAAAACTCCCGTGCCTAGAATCTGCCTGGAAAACTCCCGTGCCTGGAATCTGCCTGGTTTTAGGCAGAACCACAAAACTCCGACTGCGATGGCAATGCAAGCACAAACGAGTAGCAAGGATGAAACGTTTGGGATATTCGAGATATCGGAATCGGTTATATAGGGACAACTCTATGCATTAAGGCTCCCTATCCCCGACGGTTTATGGGTCGTGAGAGAAGGACCCCCCTATCGCCCTCACTCACTTGGCGACAATTGCAAATGTCGTCGCGGAAAGGGGTAAAAAACCGTTTGTTTAGGACCGACGCGCACCAGTGCCAGGGCACCGTTGATTGCTGGAAAAACGTTGAGATACTTTGTTTTTAAATTCTAGTAAATCCAAAACTAATCTGAAATTCATGAAACTTGACATGCTATAATAGAATGGCACCTGACATGTTGTGGTATTTTTTGTGTCCATTTTGAGAGAAGGCGCACTCGAATAACAACCAACAAAGGCATTTTGAAAAATAGCTGCCACTTTAATATCTCAAACGTTTGTATAATTCAAACTGTGTGCGTTATGTTAACCATTCACGTGACGCCATGTGTCTTGGTTTTAATGGCTATAGGTTTTAATGGCTCTTGATCGCAAACGTTTTAGATAGAACACCCGTATGCAAAGTGAGAGCAGGATTTGTGCATCTCTTGAACACAAACGGTTCTTTTGGATGACCCGTGTGAACCACTTACAAACAATTTGGTACGATTTGCATCTGTCATATTGGGTATGTTGCCATTTGTCAAACTAGAAAGATTGAAATTTCTTGATCTCGTAACATTGCCATTTGCCAACCTTGTAACACTGTGATTTGTCAAAATATGAAGCTAAAAATCACAATCAGTATCTAATTTTTGCAACTAAAATTCGGTAATTAAGCATAGATGGACGCGAGGAGGCGTGTTTAGCCGGGCGTGCAGCGGGCGGCGCAGTACTATTCGATTTGACAGCGGGCGACGCAGTTCCCGATACGACTTTAATGCAGATGAGGGAGAGGGTAGCGTTTCCCAAAATGTTGAACGGCCAATGATGCATCCTCCTTCAATTAGCATCGTGTGAATGCATGAGGGAAGTAATGGGAGGAGGACCGGGAAAAGAGGCAGCACACTGTGAATGCAACGCAGTTTGCACTCATATAAAGGCGTCCCTCGATTCCAATGCATCTACCACATCGTACACACCTAAGCATTTGCCTAAACACCTACACTAATAAGCGCAGAAGTGCTCACTCCAGACCCATGGCGGCGATGCGCGGGAGCGGCCAGCGGCTGTGGCAGATGGTCCACGACGCCGGCCTGCAGCATGGCACCGTGGATCGTCTCCACACGGTGTTGGCGACCAGCTGGTGGATGGCCGCCGTCAACGCCAGCTATGACTCTCAGTACGACCAGATGATCGTTCGCACCACCAACAGGTTCACCGTCGTCAAGAAGCCCGCGGAAAACATCGTCGTACTCCTGTAGCCCGCGCTCCCGGGCTCCTCATTGCCAGCCACCCTAATAGGCCTCCATGGTAGGAACCTCTTTCAAGCACTGGTGGCCCTGCGACTGCCCGCCGACGCCATGAAGAATGTCCACCTGGAGGTCGCGCTCGCCGCGAGGTGCCTCACCCTGCATGAAACCATAGATCTACACATCTGATGCGGAGCATCCTACGGACATCACCATGTCCAGAGTCCATTTGGCAAGTGACACGTGCGACATCTACTTCACATACGCAAAGGTTAATCATCTCCTTTACACGTGCTCACTTGACCCCTTCGAGGATGGTATACTACTTGACACTTCTCCCGTCTGCATGCATAGGTATTGTCGGAACGCTACGGACGACGTGGATAAGTGCAAGCGCCAAGGAACACCCACACCATCCGCGAGGGAAGCGTGGAAGCGAAGACGGAAGAAAACGAAGCTGTGGAGTCCCCAGCGTCCTGACGACCGACGAGCCACCAGACGACCGGACAACGCCGGACGTCCGACGCCTGGAGCTCCAGCCAGCCCAGAAGTCCAACCGACGGAAGCTACAGCGGCCGGACGACCGACGAACGCGGACGTCCGACAAGTCCCAGCGCACGGACGACCGACACCGACCGGACGATCGGTGCCATGGCGACAGAACGATATTTACGGAAGTCCGAAGACTTCCGGACGTCCAGACCGTCCCGAGCCCCCGGACGTCCGACACCCACCGGACGTCCGACGCCTGTGTGCGCAGTCGCGGGCCTTTGGCCTTGTACCCCTCTCCCACTTACCCCTTCGTGGCTTAGAGTATAGATAGACCACCTCCACCTCCTTTCTAGGGTCAGCAAATGTGATAGCTCATTTAGAGATAGAGCTTTGCTCATCCCTACGGATATACTCCACGAGAGAGACCACGGCCTCTACGGAAAAGATCCACCTTGGATTCAAGACCCCTCACGGGAAGATCCCCTCGTGGATTCAAGACCTCCTCACGGAGATGAACTTTACCTTGTATCTTTCCTTTTGTTGTTTATGTACCTTGTGGATCTTGTATGTTTGATTGTCTAGTGGATGTGTGATTGGACTTGTTCTTGAGTGTTTCCCCTTGTGATTTCTCCCCGTTCTTCCACGTGTTCTTCGAGGGAATCCACTCCAATCGTGAAATATCGGCCTACACCGGGTTAACTGCCTATCATATGGTATCATGAGCCACGTTGATCACGTATTTGGAGTCCCTCCCATCGTTTTCTAGCCTTTTTTGCTTGATTTCGTCCTAAATTTCAAAAATCCCCACCAAAAATATCCCCAAATTTTTTTGTGATTTGTTGGTATGATGAAGTTTTGTTGATTTTGATCCATGGATTTGCTTGGTTTCGAGTGGATCTAGCATTTCCCCAAGTTTCCCCATCTTTCATCCTCGAAATCTCGTCAATTTTGACCCCAAAATGTCCATTTTCCGCCCAAAATCGCGTTCCGATACTCGCATCTCGCGTTGACCCCGACCCACCGGACGACCGATGTTTTTACGGACGTCCGGAGCCTCCCGAACGACCGGACGTCCGCAACTTTCCGGACGACCGAAGCCTTCCAACAGAATGAAAATAGCGGATTTCCGAGCCCGACCAGACGTCTGACGACCGGACATCCGTCCTTTTACGGACGTCCGTAATGTGTAGATATTGACTTCGGCTGATTTTTGTTTTGTCCATAACTAATTCATCCGAACTCCGATTTTGACGTTTTTTAGCTCGTTTTGAAGCTATTGACATCCCCCTTCCCACAAAAATACCACCAACATCATTTGACTCCATCAAAGTTTGTGAATTTTGGCATCTTTGCCTAGGGCTTCCACCACATCATCCGCATTACCACATCCGACTTCCACAACCTAACCCTTTTTGATCCCCATTGCGTATGTGGTTGCTTGAGTAGTGATTCACGTCTCCTAAGGTGTTTTGGCTACTTAGGGACGGTTGCTTCTTCATCCAACACCACCACCACTTCCGCATTGCCTAGTGCAACACCACCACCGCATTCCCCTACCACCATTTGACATTTGTCATTTGAGATTTTGAATTGTGGTTTTCCGTTTCCTAAGGTGTTTCGGCTAATTAGGAACAGGTCAACATCGACAACACCACCTCTCATCATCGACATGGACGGTCACCTCGACGACACCATTGTATATCCCCCTTGCAATTGCATTCATAACCCCTAGCCCATTTTGCGTTACTTGCCTATCGAGACTATCCATATGAGTATTGCCGGCAACGTTACATGTGCACATTAGTGAACATCGATACACATTCCATTGCGTACTTACGATATCATCTTGGTATCATATCATCTCTTGTGTCACAAAGATTGTTCCCGCATATACACAATTGCTATCTTGGTTTGTGCATTTCGCATTGTGGCCACATCCAAAAAAAAGAAGAATAAGCTTTTAAGCAAAGAAAAAGAGTGAGCAAAGAGCTTGTAAGCAAGAGCCATAGCATCGCATCATAGTGCATTACAATATATCATATGGTATCATACTTGATCATCTTGGATCATCGTGTGAGAAACACCGGGAACCATACATATATAGCATACTTGGGATAGAAAGTTGATACATTTTGCATCTTATAGGTTGTGCACAAGTGTCGTATCCGCCTATTGAGCAATAGTGCTAGCGTCTCTCTTGAGTTGTGCAACACGAGCATTTTCCGTGGTTTCCACATTTTGTGCTCATTCCTTGGTTGCACGACCTCATTTATCTATCCGTGTGTGCGTTTCCGTGTGCCATTCATTGCTATTGGTCTACTTGTTTCACTTGCGAATTTGTGAATCTCTTTCAACATTATTTACTCTTGCTAACATTTTGCATTAAATTTTTGTGCCACTATCCTCACCGAGCTACTCCATAAGCTTTATTTGATAGGTGTGAGTGAACTAGTCCGGTACCAATTCCACTATTCTTTCATCTCACATTGAGTGAAACGGGATACATCCTCAACTTTGGGAAAAGGTAACTCGGTATTGTTTCTCTCATTTCCTACTCACCTCTACTCGAGTCTTGTGATGGATAGGCAAGGCATTTCACCTTTGGACTACAACAACAACGACGAGTTTGATGCCACGAAAAACTCCACCGACGCCAAGATGAAAGCTCAAATGGAGGAGATCATAACCCTCATCAAGTCCTACAAGCGATCTTCCTCATCTTCAAGAAGACGCTCAAGTACACATGCTTTCGAGCGACCATCTCCCGCAAGGTCACATCGGCATCGACACCATCGCCAACAAGAACATGAAGGTCAAGAGCTCAACATCAACAATCGCTCAACGACTTCACCATCTCCCGTGGCATCTTCGCCAAGTGACTTCAAGGCATCTTTGCCTACGGACATACGGCATCTTCGCCAATAAGCACCTCAAGACTACGCTCAAGAGAAGCTCCCCAAGCTCAAGTCTGCGACCTCCACGAGCTACTACGACCTCGACACCGAACATAAGATTCCTTTCTATGGGACTCAAGAACCCGAGGAGTATCTCGAGTGCGAGCGTTTGATGGACGACTACCTCAAGCTACATCAAGTACCTCCCGAAGATCAAGTGAAGTGTGCCTCAAGAAACTTCCACGATTATGTGTCGACATGGTGGCTTCGCACACCTTCAGAGACCTACGACTTGAGTTGTCCCAAGACGAAGAGAGCTTTGTGGCGAGAGTTTGTGCCTCCAACCTACACGGAACAACTTCTACGCCAATTGGAGAACACCACCCAAGGATCCAAGTCCATCGACGAGTACTTCAAGGAGATGAAGCATGCCTTGCGACAAGCCGGCGTGGACGACCCCACTTCGATGAAGTTCCACTTCATGATGGGATTGCACAACGACATCTCCAAGACTATCTTCCTTGAGAACTACAAGTCCCTCGACGACAACTACATTGGTGCTCTCAAGGCGGAACAAGAACTCATGAAGGCCAAGGCTTCTCTACCTCAAGCACACTTCACGACGACCAAGCTCCATGAGAACGAGCATGAGGATAGCACCACCAAGATGTCCAAGCCCGATGAGCTCCAAGAGGATGCTCCCAAGTTCGACTTCACCGCCATCCCTCTTTGTGGCATTGATGATGTCGAGTCCTCCACGACTCTTTTTCAAGATGGTGCGGCGACGACTACGACTACGGATACCTTCAAGGAGCAAGCTTTGGAGGCGAGCAACTTGGTGACGAGCAAGGATGATGCTTCCATCTTAGGAGGCGAGAGTGATGATGTGCCATCTTCGGCCTTCATACACGGCGACATTGACGAGATGATCGAGCATGGGATTTTCCCTTCGGTCATGGAGGAGAGTGATGATGTGCCATCTTCGGCCTTCATCCATGGCGACGGCGATGAGATGGTTGAGTATTTGACCTCGACCACGGCAACGTATGATGACTTGAGTGACTTGTGCCACCATATTGAGAGTGAGAGTGACTTCACCACTATCCCCATATATGACGAGTTGCCCCAATTCCATGTGAGGAGAGCCACAACCCCCACCACTTGAGTGAGATGAGTGACTCCACCATATGTGACATTGAGTGCACCTACCTTGAGGGAGTGAGTGAACCACCACATAGAGAGAGTGTGATAGTTGATAGGTCTCATGAGGGCATTTGCATTTCTAACAACTTGACCTCTACCTCTATTGTGTCTTCTCATTTGGTGCTAGGTCCCATATATGATGACGCGCCAATACTCGACGACTTCGTCCTCCCTTTGGACAAGACGATGGCCATGGTGGAATCTGATGCACCCCCACATGGTTTCATCAAGATGAAGATGACCACCATTTGGTCTTTCCCACCTCACCTACACCACTTGAGTGGAATGAACAGGGTAACATAGGTGAAGGTGATGCTCTAGTCCCACTAGTGGACATTCTTGACATTGATTGCTTGCATGATGTTGATCCACCTATTTCCATGCTTCATGCTAGTGAGACTTTCCCATGCGATGATTTACCCATTTATGATGAGTTTGATGATTGCCATGTGGTGTCTATTAGTTGTGATGCGATGTTACATAGGATTTCTTGTGACAATTCTTTAGGTCACATCATGTTTGACAATCCGCTTGACTTGTCATATGCTATTAATGAGATCAATCGTATGTCATATTTGCAACCTCTTCGTAGTGACTATGCATATGCCATTCAAATAAACCCAATTTGCACATATGGCATAGATGGCAAGCCCATGGTTATTGGCATTTGTTTTTCTTGTGATGATATTGATATGCTCCCTTTGCATAATTGTAGCGACCAGACCTCAAACAGTCTGTGCTGCTGTGCACCAGTGTCATCCCTGGATCAGTAATGCTGACACGCACAGTACAAATGGAGGATTTATAACAGAGTAGCAATCACACACTTATTACAACGAATATCTCAAAAGAGAATAAGTATGATAAATATGGCTTAAGGCCATCTAATACGATAACAGCGGAAGGCTTGGAAGAAAAGTGAGTCCATCAACTCCAACGGCATCACTTAGTATAAGACTGAAAAAATAAACCGATCTATATAAAAAAAACTAGGGTTTAGAAAAAAAAACCGGGGCGTTTTTTTAGAAACCGGGCACGGCGACGGCGTTCGGCTACCTCGGCGGGCAGCTCCGGCGGGGCTCCGGCGGGGCTTCCGGCGGGTCGGGCGAGGGACGGCTCGGGCGGCGAAGGGGCGATGACGGGAGGCGGCGGGCGGCGGCGCACGGGCTCCGGGGCGGCGGCGTCTTCGGCGGCGGCGCGGGTGCTCCTGGCGGCGGCGGTGGATGCGGGTTGGGGCGGCGAGGTGAGGAGAAGTGGCGGGGCAGGGGGTACTTATAGGAGGGGAGGGGGTGCCGTTGGGGAGCGGGCAAGGCGGCGGCGGGCGGCGTGCTCGAGCCGGACTCGGCGACGGCGCGGGAGCCGTGCTCGGGACGGAGACGGGCGCGGGGCAGGCTGGGCCGTCGGCTGGGCTTCGGCCCAGGCGGCGCGCTTGGCGTTTCTTTTTTAAATTCGCCGAATCGAAAAAAATCGCAGAAAAATAAATAAATATCCAAAAATGCTAAAACAAAATTTTCCCATCTAATTAAAATTATTAGAATGAGATGAACATTTTCTTGGCCCAAAAATGCAGTTTTGAAAACGTCCAATTTTTTTAATGCAATTAAAATTGCAAATAAAATCCGAATAAAATCAAATATTTGATTTTAATATTTTTCCTCCAATATTTCAATTATTGTGGAGAAGTCATATTTTCTCCTCTCATTTATTTTAATACGAAATATTATTCGGAGAGAAAAATAATTAAAACCAAAAATCCTCGTTTTATTATTTGAGAAAAATCAAATATGAAAAACCGGGAAAATCCCCAACTCTCTCCGAGGTTCCTCGAGTTGCTTAGGATTTATCGAGGATTTTGCCAAAATGCAAATAAATATGCTATGCAATGATGATCTAATGTATAACATTCCAAATTGAAAATTTGGGATGTTACAAACCTACCCCCTTAAGATGAATCTCGCCCTCGAGATTCGGGTTGGCTAGAAAATAGGTGAGAGTGGTTCTTCCGTAGATCTTCCTCTCGCTCCCAGGTGGCTTCATCTTCAGTATGGTGACTCCACTGGACTTTGCAAAACTTGATAACCTTACTGCGGGTGACTCGGCTGGCATACTCAAGAATCTTAACTGGTTTCTCCTCATAGGTCAAATCACTTTCCAGCTGAATCGCTTCCAGTGGCACTGTATCTCTCAGTGGTATCTCAGCCATCTCTGCGTGGCACTTCTTCAACTGGGAAACGTGAAATACATCATGAACTCCTGACAATCCTTCAGGCAATTCCAGCTTGTAGGCAACTTCTCCCATACGTTCCAAAACTCTGTATGGTCCTACAAAACGGGGCGCTAACTTTCCCTTAACTCCAAAGCGCTTCACTCCTCGAAGTGGTGATACTCGAAGATAAACTCTGTCTCCGACTTTGTGAACTGTCTCCTTACGTTTAGAATCCGCATAACTCTTCTGCCTGGACTGGGCTACCTTGAGCCTATCGCGAATCAACCTCACGGCAATGAAGGATTGACTCTCTAATCAAATCTGGTCAGACTCTTTAATCAAATCTGGTCCAAACAACTGACGGTCCCCAACTTCGTCCCATAACAATGGTGTTCTACACCTCCTTCCATACAAAGCTTTGAAAGGGGCCATCTTCAAACTGGTTTGATAACTGTTGTTGTAAGAAAACTCTGCATATGGCAAATTTTCGTCCCAACTAGATCCATAATCTAGCGCACAAGCTCTCAACATGTCTTCCAAAATCTGATTGACTCTCTCGGTCTGTCCATCTGTCTGTGGGTGAAAGGCTGTACTGAATTCTAGCTTGGTTCCCAAGGTTTCATGTAACTGATTCCAAAACTTCGAGGTAAACTGGGTTCCTCTATCTGATACAATGGTCCTCGGAACTCCATGCAAACATACGATTCTGGTCATGTATATCTTTGCCAACTTAGCACTGGTGTAAGTGGTCTTCACTGGGATGAAATGAGCTACTTTCGTCAAACGGTCGACTACAACCCATATTGAGTCATAGCCTGAACGAGTCCTGGGTAATCCTGTGATAAAATCCATGCCTAGTTTATCCCACTTCCATTCGGGTATCGGCAATGGTTGTAGCAATCCCGCTGGCTTCTGATGTTCTGCCTTCACTCTCTGGCATACATCACAAACTGCTACATACTCCGCAATATCCTTCTTCATACCGGTCCACCAGAAAGTATCCTTCAAATCCATATACATCTTGGTATTTCCTGGGTGAATCAAGTACGGTGAATCATGGGCCTCTTGCAAGATCAATTTCCTGATCTCCGGATTATTGGGCACGTAAACGCGGTCCTCAAACCATAAGGTATCGTGCTCATCCTCACGAAATCCCTTGGCTTTTCCTTTGCTCAACTTTTCCTTTATCTCGTTAATTTCCTTGTCTGTCTTCTGAGCTTCTCTGATCTTTTCCATCAGGGTAGATTGAATCTCCAATGTTGCTAAATAGCCTCTTGGAACTATCTCCAAACATAGCTCGCGAAGATTCTCGGCTAACTCCTGGGGTAACTCTCTTGTCATGAGTGTGTTGACATGGCTCTTGCGGCTCAACGCATCTGCTACTACGTTAGCCTTCCCTGGGTGATAATGCAATCTCATATCATATTCCTTAATAAGCTCCAACCATCTCCTCTGCCCGAGATTCAACTCCTTCTGCGTGAAAATGTACTTCAAACTCTTGTGATCCGTGTACACCTCACAATGGTTTCCGATGAGAAAATGTCTCCATGTCTTCAACGCATGCACTACGGCTGCTAATTCCAAATCATGCGTGGCATAATTCTTCTCATGGGGTTTAAGTTGTCGTGAAGCATATGACACAACTCTTCCTTCCTGCATAAGCACTGCTCCAAGTCCTCGACGAGAAGCGTCGCAATAAACTTCATAATCCTTGCATTGATCTGGCAGAATCAACACTGGTGATGTAACCAATCATTTCTTCAACCCTTGGAAACTAGCTTCACATTCCTCAGTCCAATTGAATTTGGTGTCCTTCTTCAATAGCTCAGTCATGGGTTTTGCAATCTTTGAGAAATTCTCAATGAATCTCCGGTGGTATCCTGCGAGTCCAAGGAAACTCCGGATCTCTCCAACTGACGTGGGTGATTCCCAACTTGTTACTGTGTCAACTTTGGCGGGGTCTATCGCTATTCCTTCTCCGGATATAACATGTCCGAGGAATCCAACTTCCTTCAGCCAAAACTCACATTTGCTGAACTTGGCGTATAACTGGTGTTCTCTAAGCTTCTCAAGTACCAAACGCAAATGCTCCTTATGCTCTTCTTCATTCTTGGAGTAGACTAAAATATCGTCAATGAACACCACGACGAACTTATCCAAAAACTCCATAAACACTTTGTTCATCAGGTTCATGAAATAGGCAGGTGCGTTAGTCAGACCAAATGACATAACGGTATACTCGTATAGCCCATACCTGGTGGTAAAAGCCGTCTTAGGTATATCCTGCTCTCGAATCTTTAACTGATGGTATCCTGATCATAGATCGGTCTTGGAAAATACCTTAGCTCCTTGTAATCGGTCAAACAGATCATTGATCATCGGCAGTGGGTACTTGTTCTTGATGGTCACTTGATTCAATCCACAGTAATCAACGACCATCCTTAACAATCCATCCTTCTTCTCCACTAGAAGTACAGGTGATCCCCAAGGTGACGAACTTGGGCGAATATAGCCTTTATCCAGTAACTCCTTAATCTGCTTCTTAATTTCCTCCAAATCTTTTGCAGGCATCCTGTACGGTCTCTTAGATATCGGTCCTGTGCCTGGCAAAAGTTCAATCAGAAACTCAATGTCTCTATCTGGTGGCATGCCTGGCAACTCTTCTGGAAATACATCCGGGTAATCCTTCACCATTGGTACTTCCTCCTGTACAACTCCTGATAAGGAATTCACTTGAGTCCTCTTCGGCACATGCCGGGATACATACTTAATCCTTCTTCCTTCTGGGGTGGTAAGAAAAATCGACTTACTGGCACAATCGATGTTCCCTCCATACTTTGATAACCAATCCATGCCTAATATCACATCCAATCCTTGTGATTCCAATATTATTAGGTCTGAGGGAAACACGCAATCCTTAATGGTAACCGATCACACCATAAACTAGCCATATACTCTGCTCCTGGCGAGGTTACTAAAATGGGTGACCTAAGGGCTTGGGTTGGCAGTTTATACTTATCCACAAATCCCCTCGATATGTATGAATGCGATGCACCAGTATCAAAAATAACGAGTGCAGTAAATGACTTAACCAAAAACATACCTATTACTGCATCAGGCTGTGCTTCAACCTCTTCCACGCTAACGTGGTTCACATGTCCTTTGTTGAAAGGGTTTGGCTTCTTCCCAGAGCTTCCATTGCCATTTCCATTCTGGGCTTCAGGACAGTCAGTTGCATAATGTCCAGTCTTCTGGCACTTGAAACAAGTAATGTGACTTAGATCCCTCTTGGCTGGGGTAGATGGGTTATTATGGTTCTGCCCATTGCTTCCTCCATTCCCATTACCATTCTTGGGGCCATTATGGTTGTGCGAACTACCTCCTCCATGGGTATGCTGAAACTGTCCTCCCGATTTCGGGGTAAAACGTGGCTTCTGCTGGGCTCCAGAATTATACTTCCCTTGTCCATACTTCCTCTTACGGTTTTCAATCTGCTGCTACTTCCCTTCAATCATGAGTGATCTATCTACCAACTCCTGGTAGTTGTTGAAGGTTGCTACCATTAGCTGCATGCTCAGCTCATCATTCAGTCCTTCCAAAAACATCTCCTGCTTGGCTGCATCTGTGGCAACGTCATCTGGTGCATAACGTGCTAACTTACTGAAATCCTCCACATACTGGCCTACGGTGCGTCCTCCTTGGCGTAGGTTGCGAAACTCACGCTTCTTCATAGCCATAGCTCCTGCTAAAACATGGGCTGTACGGAAAGCTTGCTGAAACTGGTCCCATGTGACAGTGTCAATAGGGTGTGTGGCTGTGTAATTCTCCCACCATGATGTTGTGGGTCCATCAAGCTGATGTGCGGCAAAACGCACACTTTCCGCATCTGTGCATCCTGCAGTGGTCAACTCGCTTCCAACTTTGCGGAGCCAATCATCTCCAACTATCGGCTCGGTGCTGCTGGAAAACACCGGCAGATTTAGCCTCAAGAAACGGGCTAGGTGATCAACAGGTGGTGGTGGTGGGTTGTTGTTGTTGCCTTGGTTCTGTACTAACACTTGCATCAGGGCATTCTGTTGCTGAATCAACTGTGTGATCTCCGGTGGGAAAACAAATCCGGTGTCGCGTCTTGGAGGCATCTGATAGGTTAGAAAAGATGAGAGTTTAGAATAGAATGCGGTCTAGAGAGAAAACACTACCCATATGCTCATGAGACAAACACAATCAATATCACTCAATCAATTCAAACAAGGCATACAATCGATCTAACTAGCGTTACAAAAGTGCTTGAACTATACTATATATATGGGGGAATACTACTACTGATATGGTGGTCTACTAGAAATTTTGATCAGTCGAAGACTCCATGATATCTGCTCCAGCTTCATCAACAAAGTCATCTTCACTGGGGTCCGAGTCGGTGTCGTCGATGATGATGTAGTTATCCGGGCAAGCGCATTCATCATCTTCTGCTTTCGGCACTGGATTTCCCATGAATACTCCAATCTTCTTCTCCAGGTCGTCATTCTTCCCTACTAGTGCGACAATTTCCTCCAAATAATCCTCGCGTGTAGCCTTGAGTTCTTCCTCCAACTCCTTGATCTTCGTTAATGCCTTCTTCAGATCTATCTTGTCTGAGCACATCTGGTTCTCCTGGCAACGAATGTGTTGGTTTTGCTCCTGGATGAAAGCTGCAATTGATCCATCCTTCTTGGTGCTAATCATCTCCCATTGCTCGTCTCGGCGTCCGCAAATCTGATAAATATTATCCTTAAGCTCCCTATGGTAGACTTCTCCAATGCGTCCCATAGAGATGTGGGCTGCCATGCTCTTCCCTAAACTCCAGGTTGGTGCTTCAAAAGACAACTTTATTGGCTCAGTGACTGGCGTAAACGTCCTTCCTGGAACTTGAACTTGAATCTTCCAGCTCTCCTCTTCAGGTAATGTGGCGTTGTAGGTTCCGGTGATGCTTGGTATTCCAATGTTCAAGTACTTAGTGACTTCCTTCAAGTGTCGTCCAAAAGGTGTATCTTCATCTGGTTGCATGAACTTGTTCCTTGCATCCGCCATTCCTAAAAGAGTAGAAAGTGGAGAGGAGTCAGAAATGAGAAGAGAGAAGTGTTCTAGGGTTTAAGCTTAGTGGTCGTGTCCTACAGTCAGCGTGTGCTCTGATACCACCTTTGTAGCGACCAGACCTCAAACAGTCTGTGTTGTTGTGCACCAGTGTCATCCCTGGATCAGTAATGCTGACACGCACAGTACAAATGGAGGATTTATAACAGAGAAGCAATCACACACTTATTACAACGAATATCTCAAAAGAGAATAAGTATGATAAATATGGCTTAAGGCCATCTAATACGATAACAGCGGAAGGCTTGGAAGAAAAGTGAGTTCATCAACTCCAACGGCATCACTGAGTATAAGACCGAAAAAATAAACCGATCTATATAAAAAAACTAGGGTTTAGAAAAAAAACCGGGGCATTTTTTTAGAAACCGGGCACGGCGACGGCGTTCGGCTACCTCGGCGGGCAGCTCCGGCGGGGCTCCGGCGGGGCTTCCGGCGGATCGGGCGAGGGGCGGCGGGGCTCGGGCGGCGACGGGAGGCGGCGGGCGGCGGCGCACGGGCTCCGGGGCGGCGGCGTCTTCGGCGGCGGCGCGGGCGCTCCTGGCGGCGGCTGCGGATGCGGGTCGGGGCGGCGGGGTGAGGAGAGGTAGCGGGGCAGGGGGGTACTTATAGGAGGGGAGGGTGTGCCGTGGGGGAGGGGGCAAGGCGGCGGCGGGCGGCGTGTTCGAGCCGGACTCGGCGGCGGCGCAGGAGCCGTGCTCGGGAGGGAGACGGGCGGGGGGCAGGGTGGGCCGTCGGCTGGGCTTCGGCCCAGTCGGCGCGCTCGGCGTTTTTTTTTAAATTCGCCGAATCTAAAAAAATCGCAGAAAAATAAATAAAAATCCAAAAATGCTAAAACAGATTTTTCCCGTCTAATTAAAATAATTAGAACGAGATGAACATTTTCTTGGCCCAAAAATGCAGTTTTGAAAACATGCAATTTTTTTAATGCAATTAAAATTGCAAATAAAATCCGAATAAAATCAAATATTTGATTTTAATATTTTTCCTCCAATATTTCAATTATTGTGGAGAAGTCATATTTTCTCCTCTCATTTATTTTAATACGAAATATTATTCGGAGAGAAAAATAATTAAAACAAAAAAATCCTCGTTTTATTATTTGATAAAAATCAAATATGAAAAACCGGGAAAATCCCCAACTCTCTCCGAGGGTCCTTGAGTTGCTTAGGATTTATTGAGGATTTTGCCAAAATGCAAATAAATATGCTATGCAATGATGATCTAATGTATAACATTCCAAATTGAAAATTTGGGATGTTACAATAATTTATCTCATATGCCATGCCATGGCCACCTAGCTTCAGATATGCATTGTTTTGGATGTTGTCCATTTTCACCATATGATGTTTCCAATATTGCTCATGAGGAGACCCCCATAGTTTCCTCATACATTTTAGGAGATTTTGATTCATCCTATCCATTGCATGATCCCAATACTTGTGTGCACAATATGCTCCCCATGAATGAAAATGCTATTGATGTGCCATATACTTTTATGCTAAGTTTGCATCCCCATCGTGTCATACATAATAACTATTCTTTCATGATGGATGATATGTTCTTATACCATGCATCAAATTTCTTTGAGTGATGCTTATCTTGTGCTAACTCACACGTGCACATACACATCATGATGGATGATGTGTACATTTACCACACACACAACTTCTTTCGCTTGTGTATTTGTTGTGTAGGTACCCATGAATACTTCTCAAACTCACATTCCCATGAGTTGACAAAACGAGCTCTAGAGAGCAATCATGACTTGGGATCCCATGGATTGTCTTGCCCACCGCTCTCTACGCGCAAAGGCTTCGTGCATTTCTTCTACATCACCCTCACTTGGCTATGGATTATTGTCCATTACATATTCTCTGCCCATCTTGCCATCTTCACTTTGCATGATATGCTCGTTCCTATGCCTTGGCCATGCATTTGTGACCCATGCTTTGCATTACACATGATGATTGATTCTAGTACTTGTATGTGTATTTGCAAGCTTGGTGGAGATATTGCTTGCTATTGCCATGTTTGCTTTGTGCCCCATGCCTATGATGACACTATGATCTTGCTTTGTGTTTGTGCTTGCGATATGTCATATGCATTACCTATGCCTATTATTTGCTCACATGACATGATTGCGATGATTTCCTCTAGTATGTTGCATCTTCGCACTACTAGCTTGCACGACATGATTACTATGATTTCTTGCCTTGTTGCATCACCAATGATTCATACTTGCTCATTTCATGCGGTTGATGACAACCATCTACATGCTTTGCACATGATTGTTATTGCTTCTTGCCATATATCTCCATGTGTTGCCTCTCTCATGCTAAATGATTTGCCATGTATTGAGTGCAACAATGCTTTTAGTCTTGCTAATGAGATTGCCCCCATAGCATTCTCGCATATATTTGGAGATTTTGACATGTTCCTTGTTAAGCATGCTTGTCTTACCTCTTTGCACCATATACCTTGTGCCATGAATATCGCCATTGTTGCATCATATTATTCATGCACTTGTGCTTCTAATGGTTATGTGCAAGAGAAGAGAACCATCATGATGGATGATGTGTTTATCTACCATGCACATACGTTCTTTGCTTTGTTTTGTGCATGTGTAGGATACTTGCACTTGGTGTCGACTTCCACCTCATGTGAGTTGACCATTCGAGCTCTTGAGAGCGAGCCGCATCCATTCTACCATGAATCGCTTCTACACCACATTTGCTTGCGCTTCGGCATTGTGAAGAATGCACAAGGACATTCCTTCAAGGTGACATCTTTCTTGAGCGTGGATATTATGGATCGTACTACTTGTGTTGCTTGCCCCATGAGACTTATTGTTCATCTTGAACCTCTTGATTGCACACATGTTAGAGATCTTGTTTCGACTTGTCATTTTCACGTTCCCATGCATCATGTTATATATGCCTTGTGTGTTGCATCCAATTCTTGGCTTACTTGCTCCTATCATATGTTTGGTTGCAACAATATCATCACTTCACATATGCCATGTCCCATTGATTGCTAAATGCTTGACTTGATTGCCTCACACATGTTGAACAATTGCTCTTTCCATTGTGTTGGGTGCCATACTATGTTCACTACACCCTATGCACGTTATGCTTGGATTGTCTTGCACTTCACCCATGTGTTTAGACACTTCATTTTGTTTGGTGTTGTGAATGATTATTATGCCTTCCATAGACCTTTCATTGAGCAATTTGTGAATGTTTGCTATGAACTTGAGGTAGATGCTTGTTCTCTTGTCACTCATATTTGCATCACTACCTCACATTTACATGCTTGTCCCCATGATATCTTTGCTTGTGCTCAATTTATGTGCTTACATGCCATGTCACAATCCTTTGTCAAACCATATGCTTTGCATGATGACGACACTTGTTAGGTGAATCACCTCTTGAGTGCTTGGTTTTGCACTAATGCTAAGCACATTTATTTTTCCAAGTGTTTGTTGTCCTTGCTCATTTTGAAGGAATCACTAGACGGTGCGACATTGGAGAGTGCCCACTTCAAGCTTGAAGATGATGACTACTTGGTGAACGTCCACTTCTACACGGCGAAGCCATCTCTTTCCCATGGTGATTTGGTTTTCGATCCGAGGTCGGATCTTTCCTAAGGGAGGGGAGATGATGCGGAGCATCCTACGGACATCACCATGTCAAGAGTCCGTTTGGCGAGTGACACGTGCGACATCTACTTCACATACGCAAAGGTGAATCATCTCCTTTACACGTGCTCACTTGACCCCTTCGAGGATGGTATACTACTTGACACTTCTCCCGTGTGCATGCATAGGTATTGTCGAAACGCTACAGACGAGGTGGATAAGTGCAAGCGCCAAGGAACACCTACACCATCTGCGAGGGAAGCGTGGAAGCGAAGACGAAAGAAGACGGAGCTGCGGAGTCCCCAGCGGCCGGACGATCGACGAGCCACCGGACGACCGGACAACGCCGGACGTCCAACGCCTGGAGCTCCATCAAGCCCAGAAGTCCAACCGACGAAAGCTACAGCGGCCGGACGACCGACGAACTCCGGACGTCCGACAAGTCTCAGTGCACGGACGACCGACACCGACCGGACGACCGGTGCCACGGCGACAGAACGATATTTACGGAAGTACGAAGAGTTCCGGATGTCCGGGCCGTCCCGAGCCCCCGGACGTCCGACACCCACCGGATGTCCGACGCTTGTGTGCGCAGCCGCAGGCCTTTGGCCTTGTACCCCTCTCCCACTTAGCCCTTCGTGTCTTAGACTATAAATAGACCACCTCCACCTCCTTTCTAGGGTCAGCAAATGTGATAGCTCATTTAGAGATAGAGCTTTGCTCATCCATACGGATATACTCCACGAGAGAGACCGCGGCCTCTACGGAGAAGATCCACCTTGGATTCGAGACCCCTCACGGGAAGATCCCCTCGTGGATTCAAGACCTCCTCACGGAGATGAACATTACCTTGTATCTTTCCTTTTGTTGTTTATGTACCTTGTTGATCTTGTGTGTTTGATTGTCTAGTGGATGTGTGATTGGACTTGTTCTTGAGTGTTTCCCCTTGTGATTTCTCCCCGTTCTTCCACGTGTTCTTCGAGGGAATCCACTCCAATCATGAAAGCTCGGCCTACACCGGGTTAGCCCCATATCAACATCCATGTGTACGAGCGAATCATGTACATAGGTATCTAGAAGGCCAGTGAGGACGCTACGACGTTGGCCTTCTTCAACCGGCTGGAAGCCTTGGATGCCTTAGCTAAGAAGCACCTTGACCTCGCCACAAAAGCTGCCGCTCCTTAGCCGCCGGACGGTGGCCCGACGCACTGAGTTGGGGAGGAGGAGGTCATACGTTGATGGATGCATCTTTCTTCTTGCGTCCTGTAACCACCACTGCGATTGCATCATCATGGCCTTAATTCTTATTGTGCTATTGCATTCTCGTTCTAGTCAATACAGACATGTGCGATCCCTTTGCTTAATTATATGCATCATTCTAACTAGTACTCCATCCGTCAATTTATAAGTTGTGCTGCCAGTGTTTGGGGCCGGTGCACGATCACGCATGTTCGTGTGCATGCAGTTGCGCCGGGCGCGGCACGATGATGCAGTTACCCGCTGCAAAAACTGCCATTCGGGGGACGTGGCATTGACCATTGGGCGACAATAGTCGGTCATCTGGGTGCCCAATAAGGGATGCAAAGAGGGATCCTACAACAGCAAGGACCAGCTTCCCTGCCGATAGCTCATCTAACAGAACTCCCAAGTTAAGTGTGTTGAGGCTTAAACATTTAATTGCGTTGAATGTATATAGTGCTCCATCATATTAGTTGAATTAACCTCGAGGTCCTTGTTTTGTAATTTTTTACATTTTTTTTGTTTTTCGTACACATGTTGATTTGCTTGAAGAAGGTCTGATGCGGAGCATCCTACGGACATCACCATGTCAAGAGTCCGTTTGGCGAGTGACACGTGCGACATCTACTTCACATACACAAAGGTGAATCATCTCCTTTACACGTGCTCACTTGACCCCTTCGAGGATGGTATACTACTTGACACTCCACTCGTGTGCATGCATAGGTATTGTCGGAGCTTCACGGATGTTGAGGACGAGTGCAAGCGCCAAGGAACGACTACACCGTCCGCGAGGGAAGCATGGAAGAGAAGACGGAAGAATGGAGAAGAAGAAGACGGAGCGGCTGCTGGAGCCAGGCCGGACATCCGGACCGCTGTCCGGATCATCCTGGCTCAGCCGGATCATCCGGACCCTTCCCCGGATCGTCGGACTATCTACACGGAAGACACCCGAAGGTTTCACCTGAAGCCGGATCATCCGGATCCCCGACACCCGGATCATCCGGCCTTGCCTGCGTGCATGACTCGGGCCAAGGCCCATGTACCCATTCCGCCCCTCACTTACCCCTTCGTGGCTTAGACTATAAATAGACCTCCTCCACCTCCTTTCTAGGGTTAGCAAAATGATAGCTCATTTGTATGTGAGATTTACTCCTATCTACCTCTACTCTTGAGAGAGAGAGACTACCACTCCCATGGAGTTCAAGACCTCCATGTGAGCATGTGAGAAGATCCTACGGGATATCATCAAGACCTCCTCATGGAGATGAACTTTACCTTGTATCTTTCCCTTTGTTGTTCATGTACCTTGTGGATCTTGTGTGTTTGATTGTCTAGTGGATGTGTGATTGGACTTGTTCTTGAGTGTTTCCCCACCGTGATTTCTCTCCGTTCTTTCCCGTGTTCATCGTGTTCTTAGTTGGGATCCGCTCCTTTCGTGAAAGATCGGCCGTATAGGGTTCCACCCTACATCATCTTGGTATCAGAGCAAGGTTGATCACGAATTTGGAGCCCCTACCCTTCTTTTTTATAGCCTTCTTTTGCTTGATTTCGTCCTAAATTCGAAAATCCCCTCCAAAAATAGCCCCACTTTTTTTTGTGATTTGTGAGTTTTGATGATGTTTGGTTGATTTTGATCCATGGATTTGCTTGGTTTCGAGTGGATCTAGAATCTTCCCAAGTTTCCCCACCTTCCATCCACAAAATCTCCTCAATTTTGCCCCGAAAATACCCCATTTCCGCCCAAAAATTAATCCCCGAGAGAAAATCCCGAGCAGTTTCACTTGCCCGGATCATCCGGACCTTCTCCCGGATCACCGGACACCTCCCGGATCAGCTGGACCCTCTCCCGGACGTCCGGATAACCCACGCACCCAGACAACAGAACCAGAGCTGACAAACCCGGATCATCCGGAAGTACACCCGGATCATCCGGACCTCCTCCCGGATGTCCGGCTAACTCTGAAACTAACAGGGCTGAATTCTTGTTTCGGCCATAACTAATTCATCCGGAGTCCGTTTTTGACGTTCTTTAGCTCGTTTTGAAACTATTGACATCCCCCATCCCACAAAAATACCACCAACATCATTTGACTCCATAAAATTTTCACACATTTGGCAAGTTTGCCTAGGCCCTCCACCATATCATCTGCATTACCACCACCGACTTCCGCAACCTAACCCATTTTGATCCCCATTGCATAGGTGGTTGTTTGAGTTGTGAATTGAGTCTCCTAAGGTGCTTCGGCTACTTAGGGATGGTTGTTTCTTCATCAACCACCACCACCACTTTTGCATAGGCTTGCCCTCCATACACTTCCGCCACACCAACTTAACCCAATTTTGTTTGAGTTGTGAGTTGTGTCTCCTAAGGTGTTTCGGCTACTTAGGGATGGTGACCTTCAACTCCGACTCACATAACCCAATAACTCTGCACCTCCGCATTGCCTACTCGCAAAACCCATCATTGCATTTCCGCAACCACAACCCCTTTCCCGCTACCACCATTTGACTTTTCTGATTGAGATTTTCAGTTTGCGGTTTTTTCGTTTCCTAAGGTGTTTCAGCTAATTAGGAACGGGTCGACATTGACAACACCGCCTCTCATCATCGATACGGACGGTAACCTTGACGACATCATTGTACATTCTCCTTGCCATTGCATTGTTAACCCCTAGCCCATTTTGCGTCAATTGCCTATCGAGACTAGCCATTTGAGTATTGCCGGCAATGTTACTTGTGCACATTAGTGATCCACCCTTCCATTGCATACATACCATATCATATTGGTATCATCATATCATCCCTTTTGTCACAAGATTGTTCCCGCATATACACAATTGCTATCTTGGTTTGTGCATTTCGCATTGTGGCCATATCAAAAAAAAAGAAGAATAAGCTTTTAAGTAAAAGAGAAAAAGCAAAGAAGCTTGCAAGAAAGTGCCATAGCATCATACCACATTGCACATAAGATTGTCATATCCGATCATCTTGGATCATCTTGAGACACACCGGGAACCATACATAATAGCATACTTGGGATAGAAACTTGATATATCTTTGCATCTTATAGGTTGTGCACAAGTGTCGTATCCGCCTATTGAGCAATCGTGCTAGCGTCTCTCTTGAGTTGTGCAGCTCGAGTGTTTTCCGTGGATTCCACATTTTGTGCTTGTTCCTTGGTTGCATGGCCCCATTTATCTATCCGTGTGTGCGTTTCCATGTGCCATTCTTTGCTATTGGTCTACTTGTTTCACTTGCGAATTTGTGAATCTCTTCCAACATTATTGACTCTTGCTAACATTTTGCATCAAATTTTTGTGCCACTATCCTCACCGAGCCACTCCATAAGCTTTACTTTATAGGTGTGAGTGAACAAGTCCGGTACCAATTCCACTATTCTTTCATTTCACATTGAGTGAAACGGGATACATCCTCAACTTTGGGAAAAGGTAACTTGGTATTGTTTATCTCATTTCCTACTCACCTCTACAAGAGTCTTGTGATGGATAGGCAAGGCATTTCACCTTCTGTCTACAACAACAACGACGAGTTCGATGCCACGAACAACTCCGACAACGCCAAGATGCGAGCTCAAATAGAGGAGATCAAAGCCCTCATCAAGTCCTACAAGAGATCTTCCTCATCTTCGTGAAGACGCTCTAGTGCACATGCTTCCGAGGTACCATCTCCGGCAAGATCACACCGGCATCGACACCAACACCGACAAGGACGTGAAGGTCAAGAGCTCAACACCAACAACAGCTCAATGACTTCACCATCTCCCTTGGCATCTTCGCCTACGGACATACGGCATCTTCGCCAACAAGCATCCCAAGACAACGCTCAAGAGAAGCTCCCCAAGCTCAAGTCCGCGACTTCCATGAGCTACTACGACCTCGACACCGACCACGAGATTCCTTTCTATGGGACTCAAGAACCCGAGGAGTATCTCGAGTGGGAGCGCCTAATGGATGACTAACTCAAGCTACATCAAGTTCCTCCCGAAGGTCAAGTGAAGTGCGCCACAAGAAACTTCCACGACTACGCCTCGACATGGTGGCTTCACACACTTTCGGAGCGCTACAACATGAGTTGGCCCAAGACGAAGAGAGCTTTGCGGCGAGAGTTCATGCCTCCAACCTACACGGACCAACTTCTATGCCAATTGGAGAACACCACCCAAGGATCCAAGTCCATCGACCCATACTTCAAGGAGATGAAGAATGCCTTGCGCCGAGCCGGCGTTAACGACCCCATTTCGATGAAGTTCCACTTCATGATGGGATTTCACAACGACATCTCCAAGACTATCTTCCTCGAGAACTACAAGTCCCTCGACGAGAACTAGATTGGTCCTCTCAAGGTGGAACAAGAACTCATGAAGGCCAAGGCTTCTCCACCCCAAGCTCACTTCGCAATGACCAAGCTCCATGAGAACGAGCATGAGGATAGTACCACCAAGATGTCCAAGCCCGACGAGCTCCAAGACGACGCTCCCAAGTTCGACTTCACCGCCATCCCTCTTTGTGGCATTGATGGTGCTGAGTCTCCTTTGACTCTTTTTCAAGACGGTGCGACGACGAGTCTGACTACGGAGACATTCGAGGACCAAGCTTTGGAGGCGAACGACATGGTGACGAGAAAGGATGATGCTTCCATCTTAGGAGGCGAGAGTGATGCTGTGCCATCTTCGGCCTTCATCCACGGTGACGGCGATGAGATGGTTGAGTATTTCACTTCGACCACGGTGACGTATGATGACTTGAGTGACTTGTGCCACCATATTGAGAGTGAGAGTGACTTCACCACTAGCCCCATATACGATGTGTTGCCCCAATTCCCATGTGAGGAGAGCCACAACCCCCACCATTTGAGTGAGATGAGTGACTCCACCATATGTGAGTTTGAGTACACCTACCTTGAGGGAGTGAGTGAGCCACCACATAGATAGAGTGAGGCCACTATGATTTCTAACGACTTAACCTCTACCTCTATTGTGTCTTCTCATTTGGTGCTAGGTCCCATATATGATGACGCGCCGATACTCGACGACTTCGTCCTTCCTTTGGACAAGACGATGGCCATGGTGGAATATGATGCACCCCCCACATGGTTCCATCAAGTTGATGATGATGACCACCATTTGGTCTTTCCCACCTCACCTACACCACTTGAGTGGAATGACAAAGGTAACATAGGTGACGGTGATGATCTTGTCCCACTAGTGGACATTCTTGATATTGATTGCTTGCATGATGTTGATCCATCTATTTCCATGCTTCATGCTAGCGCGACTTCCTCATGTCTTGACTTACCAATTTATGATGAATGTGATGATGAGCATGTTGAGTTGCCTAGTAGTGATGCCATGTTACATAGGATTTCTTGTAACAATTCTCTTGGTCACATCATGTTTGACAATCCTCTTGACTTGTCATATGCTATGCATGAGATTAACCATATGTCATATTTGCAATTTCGTCATAGTGACTATGCATATGCCATTAAAATAAACCCAATTTGCACATATGGCATAGATGACAAGCCCATGGTTATTGGCATTTGTTTTTCTTGTGATGATATTGATATGCTCCCCTTGCATCATTTATCTCATATGCCATGCCATGACCACCTAACTTTGGATATGCATTGTTTTGGATGTTGTCCATTTTATCCATGCGATGTTTACGATATTGCTTATGAGGCGACCCCCATAGTTTCCTCATACATGTTAGGAGATTTTGATTCATCCCATTCATTGCATGATCCCAATACTTACGTGCACAATTTGCTCCCCGTGAATAAACATGCTATTGATGTGCCATATACTTGCATTCTCAATTTATGTCCCCATCGTGTCATACACAATAACTATTCTTTCATGATGGATGACATGTTATTATACCATGCATCAAATTTCTTTGAGCGATGCTTATCTTGTGCTAACTCACACATGCACATGCACATCATGATGGATGATGTGTACATTTACCACTCACACAAATTCTTTCGCTTGTGTATTTGTTGTGTAGGTACCCATGCTTACTTGTCAACCTCACAATCCCATGAGTTGACGAAACGAGCTCTAGAGAGCAACGCTGACTTGGGATCCCAAGGATTGTCTTCCCCACCGCTCTCTTCGCGCAAAGACTTCGCGCATTGATTCTACATGGCTCTCACATGGTTATGGGTTATTGTCCATTATATATCATTTGCCCATATTGCCATGTTAACTATGCTTGATATGACCATTCATATTCCTTTGTCATGTATTTGTAACCCGTGCTCGGCATTACACATGATGATTGATTCTCCTACTTGTATGTGTATTTGCAAGCTTGGTGGAGATATCACTTGTTATTGCCATGTTTGCTTTGTGCCCCATGTGTAACATCCCAAATTTCCCATTTGGAATGTTTTACAATGATAGCTAAGCATCTATGCATATTGCTTGAATTGAGTGACATTTGATTTATTTCAGAGGCTTTTGAGTTTGTTGGAATTTGGATTCAAATTGGCAGTTGACTTTATTTCAAACAATGCCTGACAAATACTTGAGCAAAAGTATGAGAGGAGTAAACATGACACTCCAAAAATGTCAAAAGAAAAATATTGCCAAAAAGTTTGAATTCAAATTTGATTTTTATTTGGGATTTCCAGAAAATGTTTTTCTTAGTTTGAGTTTTGCCCCTGGAAAAATGTTCACGTTGTAGGATTTATTTTTCTGATTTTATTGATATATATATGTCCTATATAAAAATACTATAGGTTTTTCTATATTTAGTTTTATCTCTCTGTGGTAATTCAAATTTTTTTAGGAAAAAGACCCAGGCGCAAGCCAGGCCAACAGGCCCAGCCGACGCCCGAGCCCCGGCCCACCAGCGCGCCCGCCAGCCAGCCCCAGCGCCCCGCGCCCGATTCCTCTCCCCCTCGGTCGTCCGTTCGCTCCCCTCTCTCTCTCCCTCACCGACCCGCGGGGCCCGCCCTCTCTCTTTCCCCTTGCCCACGTCTCGCCGCGCTAGAGCGCGACCGCCGCCGCCCATCACCGCGATCTTCTCGGGATCGCAATCCCGCGTCGCCCCTCGCCCAAGACTACGCCCTATAAAAGGCCAAGCCCCTCCTCTCACGAACCCCTTAAACCCCACTCCCGAAACCCACCAGAGGCGTCGCCCTCTCCGTTCGCATCTCGCCGCCGCCGCCTCGGTTCGCCGCCGCTTCTACCACCGGTGAGCATTCCGCTTGCTTCCATGATACTCCACCGCATCGCCACTTCATCACGCACCCCCGTGACATCCTCTCGTCGCCCAGGAACCGCCAAAGCCGTCGCCTCCGAGCTCGACCGCCGCCCGCCGGAGCGGGAGCTCACCCGAGCACGTCTCCATCGCCTCCGTCGTCTCCGAGCTCCAGCGACCCCGCCCCCGACTTCCCCAAGCTCCCCCGCATCTGCCCGACGTTTTCGCCACCTTCGCCAATCGCCGGAGACCCCGCCCCGCTTGACGCCGACCTCCGCCACCCTCTGTCGCCGTTGACCACCGCCGCAGTAAGCCGCCACCTCCCCTCCACCGTTCGATCTGCAATCTATGCAGTAGATTAGAAGTAGTGAAGGGTTAGGTTTATTTTTAGTAGTTCGGTTTTTCTCCGGTTTAGTTTACGGTTTATTTGATTAGATCGAATCGGTCGGTTTAGTTATTAGCCGCGCAGGTTTCTGTTAATTGCCGCGCGAGCGCTGTTAGTTTCAGATCGCACACCCCATCAACCCAGTAGCGCCCGTTAGTTTTTTGTTTTTATTTTTCGTTTCTATTTTTAACAAAATAGTTCCAATTTTGTAAAATCTTCATCTTTTAGTTGGGTTATTAATTTTAGTTTATTCTTTTTCTGTTAGTTTGAAAATTTGTTGTAGTTTCTGTAGAAAATAGATTCGGCCAGGTTTTAGTTTTAAAAAATGTTTATATTAGTTTTAGTCAGATTAGTTTTTCTGCCATAAATTGAGTTAGGATTATTTTTTAGTGATTCTTTTTGCTACTGCTTTACCATGCCTTGCAGTAGGAACTTGTTTGGGTATTTTAGTCTTTATAAAAAAGTAGTTTTAGTCGAAATCAAGTTTTTCTTGTTTATTTAGCTAGCTACTGTTTTCCTATTGTTCTAGTTAGTAAATTATTTTATTTTTATTATGTTAGAGTTTATTTTAGATTAGTTTCTGTAGCTACAGAGGATGAACTTTATTTACAGTAGAATAATTTTTTTTATTTTATTGTCTTTGCTAGGATTGTTTTAGGCATAATAGGAGTTCTATAATAGCTTTTGATGTGATTCTTTTTGCTCCTAGTTTGTATGTTGTTTTCCCTTCTATTAATTAGCAAAACCAATGCTTAGGTTCTGTTAAGAAAAGTTTTAGTTGTGTAAAACTATTTCTTAGTTGTTGCTTGATATGATGAAAACCTTGATTTGCTTTCTCCGAGTTTTTTTCTTTGGTTTTGGTTTGAGTGCTTGGGTGTTTTACTTCAACTTGCTGTTATGTTATATTGTGCTATACTTATTTGTGCTATTGTTTGACTCGGTAGAATTTCCGGAGTACGAAGCCTGCTATTACGAGTCGCTAGCTTTCGAAGACCGTCAGCCAGGCAAGTCATTTGATCATGTTTTTACAATACCTATGATTTTATTGCATTAGAGTTATACCTCCCCACCATGCAGGCATCAATGAACGAATGCACACATACTCTTGACTATCAATTGATAGACGAGGGCCAGGAAATAACTAAAGAGGGACAACCCAAAAGAACATATGATTTTCTGAGTTGTGGATGCATGGTTTAGCATGTCGAACGAAGTTCAACAGGTTTCTTCCGGATAACCCATGCAGAAAGGTAGGACTGGCAGATTCACAATTCTTGAATGGAGAACCCATTAAGAGCACTCTTATTGTGATCTTTTGGTTCAAAGGCTTTTGCCATATTGGTTCATGGTATTGGAAGAAGGATATACCACGGACCTCGAGGACTATTGCAAAGGTTACTAATATCTTAAGGGAACAAGCAAATACTAACAACATGAAGTAGGGTGAATCTCGGGTTGAAGAACCCAGGAATAGAATACCTACTAACTAATAACATCACGGGATGCTTTCGAGAATGATGGCCAGAATCATCACATGGGGAACACAAACGGGGTAGATACTAGGTGATCCTAACACCTAGGGTCATAATACTAGCTCCAACATATATGTCAAGGCAATGGAGTAGCTTAACAGACCGTTTACTGTGCCTAATCTGGCCCAAAAGGACATCGGAAACGGGAAGAAGGGATTTGCAAATGCATCATACTATTTAGAAACCTGGGATGACTCGGACAGCATAACGGCTATAAATGCTCAAAAATATTTGAGACATCGTGCAAAATGGTGGCATAACCACTTAACATCATCATATCAAGGTTCTGGTTCAACTGACAACATATTAAAAGTAGTAGAAACTGAATTGAGGCCTGGAACCAACAATCCTATAAGTCTCTAACATAGCAACTCGTCATCCTAATAGATAGATGAGAAGGCCTAGTTATTAATCCCCGTAGAAAAGAAGAGGTTGACTCAGATCAGAAGGGCATAAGGTAAAGGAGTAAAAAGAGCCTTACATTCCCTTCCACAATAAATTCCCTTATATAACTAAAGCATTTCTAGACTCAACTTCAACCAGTTTGGCTTGGTAATCCTACAGGCAGCCAGGCTCTGATACCAAAGCTGTCAGGACCCCGATTCCAAGTCACATCGATCTAGCCGGTAACACCTCATATCACTTTGCGGCCTCACGCACGGTATTCCCACGGGTGTCGCCTTACCATGGCCCGGGACCGTTTGCGCCTTTTGGCTCACGTATATGATAGTGTCGCTAGCATCCATATGACAGAGAACCCGGGCCGATGTAACACCCCGGATGTAACTTTCCATATTTGTAACTCCAACTCTTGCCATTTTCGGCTATGTGTTATGATATTCCCTTCGTGGTCGGGTTTTGTCTTTCGTCTTGAATTTTGTTCATGTCATGCATTTCACATCATGTCATCATGGGCATTGGATTAGCATACGTGTTCGTCTCATGCATCCGAACATTTTCCCCGTTGTCCGTTTTGCAATCCGGCGCTCCCATCTCCTCCGGCGCACCCCTCTTGTTTTCTTTCGTGAGCGGGTGTAAAACTTTCTCGAAATGGACCGAGGTTTGTCAAGTGGCCTTGGTATACTACCGGGAGACCACCGGTCAAGTTTCGTTCCATTTGGAGGTTGTTTGGTACTCCAACGGTTAACCGGGCATCCGCATAGTCCATTTGTGGGTTGCAGCAAAACCCCCTCTCTAAACAGCCCAAAAACCCACCAAACTCCCTTCCATGCCATAGGTCGTTCGATCACGATCGTGTGGGCGAAAACCGCACCTCATTTGGACTCTCCTAGCTCCCTCTACCTATATATATGCATCTGTCCCGAAAAACGTTCGCAGGCAAACCCTAACCCGCTCCCCTCGCGTCGCGCCGGACAAAAATTGCGCCGCCGCCCTGGACCAATCCAGCGCCGCCACGTGGCGCCCGCCGCCGCCCGTACCGCGCCGGCCCGCCAGGCCCGCCGCGGGCCCGCGAGCCCGAGCCGCTGGCGCCCGCATCCGCGCCCCGCGCCGCCGCCTCGCCTCCCTCCTCGCCGCGCCGCTGCCGTGCCCCGCCGCCTGCCTCGCCGCGCCGCCGCCGTGCTGCCGCCCGTGACGCGCCCTGCTCCGTCGCCGGACCTCGCCGCCCGCGGCCTCCCTCGCCTCTCCTCCGGCGTCCTCCCCGCAGCTCCGGCGAGCTCCACCGACCTCGGCTCGATCGGATCTGGAAAACTACTGTGGTTGACTTTTTCTCCTCGACCCCCGAATTTCTTCTAAGTCATTTATTTTTCTCAGCATGTGCCCTTGTTCATAGCATCGTAACTCCCTGCATATAGCTCCTTTTCGCGCGTGTAATATACTGAATTGTTCGACTCGTGATGCTCTACATTGTGTTCAATTGCACCATGTTCATTAGAGGCCATCTTGATGCCCAAATCTCTCGTGCAAGAGTGCAAGTTGCTGTTATCTTCTGTTACTTGGCAGAACTTGGAGATTTGCTATTTTTGTATCATTTAATCTGTGCATCTTATGGGCATGAGCTCTACATGTGTTTTGTTGTATGCCATGCCATCTTTCCAAGGGTGTATGCCATGTATTTTTGTGATCTCTGTGGTGACTAGCACAAGCATGCAAACTAGGCCCTGTAATGTTTCTGATTTCAGGGACTTAGCATTTTCTCCAAGTCTTTGTTGTGCTGTTATTTTGTTGCCATGTAAACTTGATGCTACAGAGAGATCCATGCATATTTTGGAGATTTTCAGTAAGGATGTTTTGTAGATATTATTGTAATTGATCCAATCCTGCCCTTGTTTGCAATTATGGAGTGCCATAGCATGTCTCAATCTTGCTCTACTTTTGCTATAAAATATTTCTGGAAGATTCTTAACATGATATTTATTTTTTCCAAGCTTGTTGTAGTTGATCCATACATGCTATTCTACTTTTGTTGGCAGATTTTTTACGTGTTATTCAATTTTGCCAAGCTTGTTGTAGTTGTTCCATACATGATATGTACTTGCTCTTGCCATGGATAGCTTCATAAACATGCCATCTTGCTGTAGGTGTGCTTGTTTTGTCATGCATTGCTTTGTGGTGAGTGCATCAAGCTCACCAAGATGCCTTCATATTATTGTTTCTGCCATGCTCTGTTTTCTGGTAAGTCTGAAACCTGATAATGAAACTTGCTATGTTTACATGGTTACCATCATATCTTCTGGTCTTTTTTCGCTTATGGTCAGTAAGGGACTTTTGTCATATGCATTTAGTAGAACACTGCCATGCCTTGTTTTGCTATATTAACTTCCTGTAGCATGTTGATTTCGTGCTCTGAACATTGCTACCTGATGCTGTTTTCTGCCATGTCCAGTAATTTCACCAAGTCGGTGATCCTGTTATCTTTTGCACTTTTGCCATGCTGGTTTGAGCTTGTTATGTTGTGAACTAGCCGTAGCTCAGTGTTCATCTTTTGTCAAGCATCTCCTGTAGACTACTGTCATATGCTCTGTTGCTATGTTGGAGTGCTGTAGCGTTGTTACTTGTTGCATTTTAAGTGCTATCATGCTGTTAATCGCAGATTCGTGTCATTCTTGTTTTGCTTTCTATTTGCAAACCGTGCATCCGTTTCCGGTGATCTTTATATCGATTTCGACCGAAATCATCTCATCTTTCCAGTAGCATGCTTGGTTTGCCAAGTTACTGCCTTGTTCATCTTTTCCCTTCCGGAGCACGCATATGCATCGCATATCATATCTTGCATATCATTCATGTTTTGCATCATGTTGCTTGTGCATTTCTCATGATTGATTGTGGTTCCTTTTGCTTGTGCTCTTGTTTTGGGTAGAGCCGGGAACGAGTTCGTGAACGAGGAACCTGTTGAGTACGCTTACGAGGATCAAGCTCTCGACAACTTTGAGAACCTTGCAGGCAAGATGACCACCCCTCGAATTCACTTCTATCTTTGCTATGCTAGTTGTTCGTTCTTTTGCCATGCTGCGCTACCTATCACTTGCTTTATCATGCCTCCCATATTGCCATGTCAGCCTCTAACCATCCTTTCCTAGCAAATCATTGTTTGGCTAAGTTACCGCTTTTGCTCAGCCCTTTATAGCGTTGCTAGTTGCAGGTGAAGTTGAAGTTTGTTCCATGTTGGAACATGGATATGTTGGGATATCACAATATATCTTATTTAATTAATGCATCTATATATTTTGGTAAAGGGTGGAAGGCTCGGCCTTATGCCTGGTGTTTTGTTCCACTCTTGCCGCCCTAGTTTCTGTCAGACCGGTATTATGTTCCTTGAGTTTGCGTTCCTTACGCGGTTGGGTGATTTATGGGACCCCCTTGACAGTTAGCCTTGAATAAAACTCCTTCAGCAAGGCCCAACCTTGGTTTTACCATTTGCCACCTAAGCCTTTTCCCCCGGGTTTTCGCGAGCCCGAGGGTCATCTTTATTTAAACCCCCGGGCCAGTGCTCCTCTGAGTATTGGTCCAACCTGTCAGTCGCCGGTGGCCACCAGGGGCAACTCTGGTCTGGCCTACCGGAAGCTTGGACAATCCGGTGTGCCCTGAGAACGATATATGTGCGGCTCCTATCGGGATTTGTCGGCACATTCGGGTGGCTTTGCTGGTCTTGTTTTACCATTGTCGAAATGTCTTGTAAACCGGGATTCTGAGACTGATCGGGTCTTTCCGGGAGAAGGTTATCTTTCGTTGACCGTGAGAGCTTATGATGGGCTAAGTTGGGACACCCCTGCAGGGTATTATCTTTCGAAAGCCGTGCCCGCGGTTATGAGGCAGATGGGAATTTGTTAATGTCCGGTTGTAGAGAACTTGTCACTTGACCCAATTAAAATACATCAACTGTGTGTGTAGCCGTGATGGTCTCTTCACGGCGGAGTCCGGGAAGTGAACACGGTTTGAGTTATGCATGATGTAAGTAGGAGTTCAGCATCACTTCTTGGTCATTACTAGATGACGACCGTTCCGTTGCTTCTCTTCTCGCTCTCATTCGCCACCATATATGCTTAGTGCCTGCGGCAGCTCCACCTCTTTACACCATCCTTTCCTATAACCTTAAATAGTCTTGATCTCGCGGGTGTGAGATTGCTGAGTCCTCGTGACTCACAGATTCTACCCAAACAGTTGCAGGTGCCGATGATGCCAGTGCAGATGATGGGATCGACCTCAAGTGGGAGTTCAATGAAGAACGTGGTCGTTACTATGTGTTTTTTCCTGATGATCAGTAGTGGAGCCTAGTTGGGACGATCGGGGATCTAGCATTTGGGGTTATCTTATTTTCATTTGGTTCTTGACCGTAGTCGGTCCATGTGTGTATTTTGGATGATGTATGAATTATATCTATGTATTGTGTGAAGTGGCGATTGTAAGCCAACTCTTTATCCCATTCTTGTTCATTACATGGGATTGTGTGAAGATGACCCTTCTTGCGACAAAACCACAATGCGGTTATGCCTCTAAGTCGTGCCTCGACACCTGGGAGATATAGCCGCATCGTGGGCGTTACAGCCGACATGACTAGTCGTGAACCCAAAGTGGCACTAACTTACGGGGACAGGCGTACATGAATCAACATCGAGCATGTCGGTCAGCAGCGTGCGAATCCGGGCTGTAGCACTAGGCTAACAGGACTCTGGTGAACCGGGCTGTAGCAGTCTAGGCAGGACTCCGGATGTCACCTCGTGACATTTCCCCGAAGGGACAGACACAAGAACTAAGTGAATCACATGCCGGCCAGTCAAGTGTTCCGGAGCAGTAGTGCTGGGCTAGCAGGACTCCGGTGAACCGGGCTGTAGCGGACTACTATGGCTTATGGAAGCACAAGACTACATTTCCCCATAAGAGAGGCTACCAAGGATAAACAACTAGGTTGTCGGATCCCACACATACCAAGCATTTCAATCATACACACAATATGCTCGATATGCGTAAATACAACATGGCATCACAACAAGACTCTACGACTCAAAGTATTTATTCATTAGGCTCCGAGGAGTGAGATATTACAAACATGGGTCTCATGACCCAACATTCAGAGCATACAAATCAAGGCACATGCGGAAGCTTACCATGTCTGGGTACAGACATCTACAAATGAAAAAGGCTGAAAAGCCTGACTATCTACCAGATCCTGCCGAGGGCACAAGATCGTAGCTGAGGTATCAAGCTAAACGCCGAAGTCCACACGGAACTACTAGCGAGACTGACGTCTCTCTGCAAAACATAAAATAGGCAAACGTGAGTACAAATGTACCCAGCAAGACTTACATCAGAACTAGCTACATATGCATCAGTATCCACAAAGGGGGTGGTGGAGTTTGACTGCAGCAAGCCAGCTTTGACTCAGTGGCTATCCTAAACTATGACTGCAAGTAACTCTTTTGAGGTGGCGCACACGAGTCCACATATTCACCATATCAATACACCACTATGGATCCGCTCTTGTCTCCCTACGAGAAGGCCATCCATAGCACTCATGCTTATCTTGCGAGTTTTAGAGTATCCACTTTCACTTGTCTATGAACTGTATAGGCAACCAAGTAGTCCTTTACCGCGGACGCGGCTATTCGAATAGATGATGTTAACCCTGCAGGGGTGTACTTCTTCACACACGCTCTCACCACTTATCGCCGTTTACACGACATGTACTCGGCAACCTTCAAGCGGAAGCCCAGCGAGGGTGTCGGCCACGGCCTACCTAAACAGTCAAGTCTCTAGTCCAGGTTTATCGCCTATTCAGGTTCCATCCGCAGGGAGTCCTGCCGAGGTTTCCACATATGGCCCGGAACGATGTGTACAGGGTTCCGAGACACCAAACGGGCGCCCGGCACGCCTGGCCACGTGCCTACCGCATCACAGCCCCCCCTCGGGTTAGCGCTGCGCAAGGCCTCCAGCATACTACAAACACCAGAAACTACTTGCACCTCCTGGACAGAGGACAAGGGTGGATAAGAAGCCGAGAGGGTCCATTGGTTTCGGGCCCAATGCATGGTAGTAGCAGAATCTTAAATCACACATACAGATCTCAGTGCTTAAGGACGGTTCCAATGAAACAACCCACCATGTACTCCTAGATGGCCTCTCATCGATACCTTTACCAAATCGTGTTCACACACTTAGCTCACACCCAGTAGGACATGTTCATCACCATTCCAATTCATCTCCGATGAATCAAACCTGACTCAACTCTAAGCAGTAGCAGGCATGACAAACAAGCATGAATGAGTAGGCACATCAGGGCTCAAACAACTCCTAGTCATGCTAGTGGGTTTCATCTATTTACTGTGGCAATGACAGGTCATGCAGAGGAAAAGGGGTTCAGCTATCGCAGCATGTAACAGTTGAATCGATGTTGTCCTAATGCAGTAAAAGAGAGCAGGAGCGAGAGAGTGGGACTGTATCGGAAAGAACAAGGGGGTTTTGCTTGCCTGGCACTTCTGAAGATGATATAGCTCTTCATCGGTGTCATCGAACTCATCGTCGGAACATACGTCTACCGAAGGGGAACAACCACCGGCAAACACAGAAAGAACACAATCAATGCAATGCACAATATGATGCATGATCATGACATGTCAATATGCTGTGATTTGACCTGATGCAGCTAAGAACATAAGGGTTTGAGTTGATTTCAACCAAAGGTTCAAATTCAAATTCAAATTCAAATTCAAACTAAGAACTTATAAAGTGCATTATCATGTTTTGATCTAAACAGCAAGGTATAACTTAGTTTGACATGCATGACAAAGATACATATGGATAGATTGCATTTTTCTGATAATTTTTCATATATAAATTATTTCATTTGGAGTTACAGTTGAATTTCTATGATTTTTAGAAGTTTATACTATTTTGTGGAATTTTCTGGTTTGTTTTAATCCAGAAAATGTATAACTGCGTCAGCATGACGTCGCTGTGACATCATCAAGTCAACGGGGCGGTCCAGGTCAAACCTGCCCAGTGGGTCCCGCATGTCAGTGGCTAACTTAACTAACAGGGTTAATTAATGTTAAACTAATCCTAACCTAGATTAGTTAAGGGCCTGGGCCCACATGTCATGGGCTTATAGTTAAACTGGGAGTTACTCCCGTGTTGACTGAGATTTAACCTGATGCAGGGCCCGCCTGACAGTGTTTGTTAGTGAGGGATTAGTGGTGATCAGCGCCTAATTAAGCGGCCACGTCAGCCGCCAGAGTTTGGCCGGCGGCAACAAAAACCGCGGCGGATGTTCGACGGAGACGCTGTTCTGGCAGCGGTTCGACGCGCTGAGGGTACCACTGGAGAGCTCACACTCGCCCGCATCTAAGGGATGTCACAGGGGCCGCCGAGGTGGCTGGAAATATTGACGACGTCGAGCTCCGCGGCGGTGCTGCTATGGGAACAACACCAACGCAGAGAACGTGCTAGGGGTGGCGTTGGCTTCCTGGTGATGCGCTGGACATGTTTCAATGCTCGGGCACGGCTGGTTTGAGCTCTAACGACGGCAGCAACAACCACGGCAGCAGCGAGTCCACGGCCAAGTTGGGGAAGGTGGCTGGAGGTAGCGCGGGAGTGAGGGGCAGGGAGAAGAGAAAGAGGGGCTCGGTGCGGAGGCTCACAGCGAGTCCAACGAGCGCGAGGGCGAGGTCGGGGACGCCCGATAGCTCCTGAATCGACGACAAGGATCCACGATGGCCGGTGATGGGAACAAAGATGCTGGCGACGTTGTGGCGCGTCCGTAGTTCCATGGCTTGATTGAGAGGATGAGGAAGACGTCCCGGAGCTCTTGGACAGGTCAGTGGAGCAAGGGGCTGGCTGTGGCCGCGGTAATCGGCGTTTGTGGCGACGAGCTTGCTCGGTTGCTTGCGAGGGAGAGAGTAGAGGAGGGGGGAAGCACGGGGAGAGGTCGAGGGGATTCCAGAGGTGTCGTGGCGCTCGGGGCCGTCTCCAGCAGCGAGCACACAGGCAGGAGGTGGACGGCGTCTGGCCACGCGCGGCGGGCACACGCCCTCGTGCCCACTGGCACGAGGAAGAAGACGCCCCTGTCCTTGGGCTGGGCCAGGAACAGTGCTCGGCCGCTCAAGTAGCAGGCCAGGTAGGTCAGGTGGGTTTCCTCCCCCCTCTCTCTCTCTCTCTTTCCTCATTTCTGTTTTCTAATTTCTGACATTTGTTTTAATTTGATTTTTGAACCAAACTAATTTTTCCGCTTCTGATAATTTTTGCAGGGACTAAATGGATTATTCCAAATCCCCTCAACAATTATCAGAATTATTGGACGTACAGTTGATATATCACAATTATAAGTCCAATGCAAATAATTATTGGATTAACTCAAATGCCCAAAATAAATATTTCTGAGACTCCAAAAATATTAGTTTGAATTTTTACCTCATGCTAATATTTTGTAGGATAACAGGGACATTTTCTTGGACACATTTGAGAAGATTTTAATGTTGATTAATTCTGAAGTGATCTCTGAGGGTTTCAACTAACCTCAATTCAAGTTTCAGAATTTAGACATGATGCATGATGCTCTCAAATGCAACTAATGACAAGCAAATTCTAGGCCGTGACAGGCAGGCAGCTGAGTTGGCACTGTGGCAAGGCCTCTACGAAGATCTGCATGCTGCCACGCAGGCGCTTGCTGAGTTGGCCTGGAAGCTGCATGTTTCCACGCAGGTGCCTGCCCAGCTGGTTGGGCTGGCAGCTGCATGCGAACGGCGGTGGAAACTTGGTTGGTGCGGGCCTGGCAGTGGACCTGCGGGCGCCCTTGGCGAGGGCCTTGCCGGGTGGCCCGGCAAGGGCCTTGCCGTGGCGTGTTGTTGTCCCCATCAAGGATCTTGCCGGCGGTCTTGTGGTTCCCCTCGGCAAGGATCTTGCCGAGGATCGTCGCCTTCTAATCCTCATATGATCTTGAATATTCCTTGTCTTCACAAAGATCTGCATGCCACCACAGGGGTGGCTCCCGAGCCCTGGCCCAACGTGGCTGATGATGTTGGGGATGTGGGCTCAAGGGTGGCTCTCTCTGTTGATGTTTGACGGGCCGCCCCGGCAAGGGTCTTGCTGGGGGAACCTGCTTCGTCCCTCTGCTCTTTGTAGTCTTGGTCTTGGCGTTGCTCTGACTGCCTCGGGCTTCGGTTTTACCTCGGTTCAGCTCCCCTGCTCTGCTTGGTGTGGCCGTGGGCGCGGCTCCGACTGCCTGTGCATAGGTAAAGGGGTACAAAGGTGCGCCCCTTCGTTTGTACACCGATAGGAGCCCCCGGGCCTGGGCCACACATAAGCGCGACACGTTGTTGGGCCAGGCCCAAAACGGTGCGCGGGCAGGCGGGGCATTTTTTTCGCGGTGAAACTTTTCGCGCACAACGCTTCCCACGTCCCGCGTGCGGCGTGGAGGGGTGCGCGTGACGTGGGCGGCATGCGTGGGGCGGTTCCCGCACGCATGCTTCACATCGTGGTAAAGAGGCGGCTCATGCCTTCCCCATAAAAAGGAGGGAGGCGTGGAGGCGCGGCTCATTTACTGCGCGGGGCCCGGTCGGGGTCTTCAAGGCGTCCACACCCCACGATCATGGGGTGGAGTGAGGTCGCTTCACCCGCCCCTTGATTCTGCACGTTCTCCACACGTCCTTCATGCGCTTGGGGTGGCAAGCGGTGGAGGCGGGAGACCGGGCTGTCGCTGATTGGGGCAGCGGGTTGGTCTCGATTCCCTGTGCCTCTGGAGGCTGGATTGGCCGAGCGAGGTGGCCGAGCCCCGACCCCGCCCCTTCTGTCATCTATCTCCTCCTGCTTCTGCTCCTTCCTTTCACTCGCCATGGAGAAAGGGAATCCCGGTCCCTCGACGGTGGCGGCGAGGGTCACGGCTCGACAGCGCGTCCCTCCTCCTCCTGAGCCCGCGGTGGTGGAGCCGGCCGCGAGGGGAAGGGGGCGAGGCCATGGGCGAGGCCGGGGTAGAGGTCGTGGTGCTCGGGGAAGAGGAGGACGGGGCGGCGCGCCGGCTTCGCCCCCGCCAATGATGCCTTTTCCGATGGAACGCCATGTTGGAGACTATCCCTGCGAGTTCTTCATTAGGCTATGCCGGCCTCCGCGTCGCAGTCTTCGTCTTCCCGCCTCGTTTGCTCGGGAGATGGAGCGTAACCCGCCCCGATCCCTCAGATTGCACATGAGGGGCTGTGGGAATGGGGGCACGCGGGTCGACGTCGACTTCCCGGCTCCTCGGGTCATGTACCTCCATCGTGGACGGAAGACATTCGCTCGCATCCACAGCCTGATGGCGGGGCTCGTCCTCTACTTCAAATTAATGGAGGACGGCCTGCTCTCCGTCAAGGTCTTCGGAGACTTCGGGACTCAGCTGAAGTGCTGCGTGGAGAGCTCCTCCGACGGAGATTCCGACGATGGAAGCTCTTCCTCGAGCGAAAGTGATGAGGAGGACAGCGGGGAAGACGACGGGGACGAGTTTGACTAGGCGTCGGACGCCCCGCGCCTGGGTGGGTGCGGCAGCAATAGCATCTGCACCTGGCCGCTCCTCCGGCAGAGTTTTGTCGGGGGTGGGGCCAGCTCCTGGAACTTCTCGGGGCCGTCTCCTTGGGCGGCTGGCATCGGGAGGCTGCGGAAGAGGAAGAGGGCGGGCAGCAAGGCCGTCAACTCGGAGTACGCGGGCACCGACGCCTTCATCGCATATTGCCGGTCCTCCCGCCTCGTCTTCCAACTCTTTTCCCGGCACCGCCATCACCGGCCCATCCGTGGGTGGCCACCGAGGTGTTCTCTTGGTGTTTTCTGCTGCTCGTAGCTCACCTAGGCGCCCCTTTTGTCCTTTCGCCTCCTTGACCTGCCTCCTGAGCAGAGGGACAAGAAAGGGATTATGGGCATCTTATCTCTTTTTTAATCTGTAAGCCTTCGGGCCTTGTTAAATTTAAAGCTTGTAATCCCCCTTGTCCATGTTTTTCATTTCGTATGAAGTGTACCTGTATGGGATGTTTTTAATGAAAAAGGGGGGTTTGCCGGGGGTTTTCGTTCATGGATGGAACCCACGATAAGGAGCGAATCCTTGTTACTATAGAAGATAAATGTTTTTCGCCTGGCAATAGGCCTTGCCGTCCCCCCACTTCGCTCGACCATTCTCGCGCCCTTGGCGGAGGCAGGGAAGAAGCGGGCTTAGGCTCCTCGTTCTATTTCCTTGCCGCCGCGACTACAACCAAATCCGGGCCCAGGAGATAGTCCTTGGGTATAGAAAAGGGGAGCATGGTGGCCTAGAAATAAAACGAGGTTTCACATATCCCAGTTTCATAACGAAATGCATGACAGAGGATAAAAGACTTATCTGGATCTGCAGCCCCCGGTAATCTTATCTTGCCGCGGTTGGATCCTTGTACTTGCAGCCCCCGACAACTTGGGTTTGCCGGGGTTGGGACACCGGTCCGTGCCCTTTCTTCAAGTATCTGAGCAGAAGTGCTCATGTGCCCTGCGAACTAAAAGAGGACAGAAAAGAAACAGAGAGACGCCCACTCGACCTCTAGGCTAGATGTTAGCCACCGCTAAGCACTATCAACCCTAACCAAGGAAGAGACTCGACCTAGCATGCATGCTATAACTTAGGGCGCCAGCGCTTCATTTATTTATGCTCAGGGTCTGCGCCTGGCTTTGTACAAAGGGTTACATGCCTTGCGCGGCAAAGCTTGTACAAAAGGTGGCTTGCCAGGAGGCCCGGCAAGCCATGCCTTATGGGTAAAACTTGCGAAGATGCTCGATGTTCCAGGAGTTGCTCACTGGGACAGCATCTTCGGTCTCCAGGCAGACTGCGCCGGGCCTGGCGACTCGTATTACCCGATAAGGGCCTTCCCACTTTTGCGTCAACTTGTTGGAATTCTTGGCCGACTGAACGCGCCGAAGGACAAGGTCGCCTTCCTCAAAGCTTCGGGCATGAACCTTGCGGCTATGGTAGCGGCGCAAGGCTTGCTGGTAGCGTGCTGCTCTCACAGCCGCCCGAAGATGATCTTCCTCAAGGAGCGTCGCGTCATCTTGGTGCAACTGCTCTTGCTCAAGCTCATCATAAGCGAGCACTCGAGGTGACCAGTATAAGAGTTCCGTGGGGAGAACTGCTTCTGCCCCGTATACCAGGGCAAAAGGTGTCTGGCTGGTGGCTTGATTTGGCATCGTCCTGATTGACCAAAGAACCGCCGGCAATTCATCAATCCAGCGCCTTCCACTCTAGCACAGCTTGTCAAAAGTCTTTGTTCTTAGGCCTCGCAACACTTTAGCATTTGCCCTCTCTGCTTGGCCGTTGCTGCGTGGGTGTGCCACGGAAGCAAAACAGACCTTGCTGCCGAGGTCTTGAATGTATTGCATGAAGGTGTGGCTTGTGAACTGCGTGCCGTTGTCGGTGATGACTCTGTTTGGCACAAAACGGCAGACTAGTCCCTTGAAGAACTTGACGGCTGACTGTGCTGTCACCTTTCTCACTGCTTCCACTTCCGGCCACTTTGTGAACTTGTCAATTGCAATGTACAAGTACTCAAAGCCCCCGACAGCACGGGGGAAGGGGCCCAGTATATCGAGCCCCCAGACCGAGAATGGCCAGGAGAGAGGGATTGTTTGAAGGGCTTGAGCTGGTTGATGAAGCTTCTTTGAATGGAACTGACACGCTTCACACTTGGTTACTAGTGTCGCCGCATCTTGGAGGGCGGTGGGCCAGAAGAAACCTTGCCGGAATGCCTTGCCGGCGAGGGCCCTCGACCCTATGTGGGAGACACATATGCCTCCATGTATCTCCGCCAACAGCTCTAGTCCTTCCTCCAGGGGGATGCACTTCAATTTCACACCGTTCGGCCTCCTCCTATACAGGACGTCATCGACGAACTGGTACAGGGCAGACTGACGGGCTACTTTCTCCGCTTCTTCCTGCTCCTCAGGAAGCTCCCCTGTTTGGAGGAATCGGACGGTATGCTGCGCCCATGCCAGAGCCCGAGGCTCGACGGCAAGGACCAAAGGCATCTCTTCCGCCATGGGAGCGGCTATCTCTACGGCCAAGGCTTGACGCCCTGCCGGAGCCAGTTGCTCTTGGGCGGGCTCAGTGTGCATGGCAACATCCTTGCCGACCGTCCAAGGGGGCTCGGCGGGAAAGTACTTGCCGGGACCTGATTTCCTTCGCTTGTTCTGCCCCATTGAGGGTTCGACGGATGGCTCAGTTAACCGGAGCAAAAAGGTACCTGGTTCTACAGGTAGCTTGAATGCCGCACGCTTTGATAGGTAATCGGCGATGTCGTTCTACATTCGGGAGACGTGCTCCGCTTGGATACCGTCAAAGTGCTCCTCCAGCTTCATCACCTCATCTACGTAAGCCTCCATCAATGGTCTCTAGTAATCCTTGTTGAGCTGTCTGACAACAAGCTGCGAGTCACCCCTTATGATGAGCTTCTTAACCCCGAGGTCTATCGTGATCCTGAGACTGGCAAGCAGCCCCTCGTACTCCGCAGTGTGTTGTTGGTGGACATCTCCCTAGGAAAGTGCATCTGGACCACGTACTTGAGGTGCTCTCCGGTGGGTGCGATGAGCAGCACGCCGGCACCAGCGCCTTGCAGCGAGAAAGCCCCATCAAAGTACATGATCCAGTCGCGGTCTGCTTCCTTGCCGGGCAGGTCAGTCTCCTGGATTTCTTCGTCGGGCGTTGAGGTCCATTCTGCAATGTACTCTGCCAAGACTCTGCTCTGGATTGTCGAGGTACTTTCACACTTCAAACCAAAACTTGACAACTCCAAGGCCCATTCCACAATCGTTCCGGTTGCATCTGGGGTATGCAGTATCCGTTGCAATGGGAGACGGGTGACGACGGTGATCTCGTGGGCTTGGAAGTAATGACGCAGCTTCCTCGAGGCCATAAGGAGGCCGAAGAGCAATTTTTGCACACCGGAGTACCTCGACCTAGCCCCTTGCAAGAGGAAGCTAACAAAGTAAACCGTGTTCTGCATCATCTCCTTCTTCTGCACCGCCTCACCAGACTGCGCAGGCACTGCCTTGGTGGCGTCAGACCCTGCTGGGGGCCTTACCTTGCCGGCACCAGGCCCTGCCTGGGGGACCATTGGCTTGCCACCAGCTGGTTCTGCCGTCGCCACTGCCTCCTCGTCGACCTCCCTCTGCGCCACCAGTGCGGCGCTGACCACTTGATTCGTCGCCGCTAGATACAGCAGCAACGACTCTTGTGGTTAAGGCGCAACCAGTATTGGCATGGAGGAAAGGTATTTCTTCAGATCCTGCAACGCCGCCTTGGCTTCTGGGTCCACTCCATTGGGCCTGCCTTCTTCAAGATTTTGAAGAAGGGAAGGGAACACTCGGCGGACTTGGAGATGAATCGGCTCATGGCGGCGACGCAGCCAGTGAGCCGACGCACATATTTGATCCGCTTGGGCGCCTCAATCTGCTCAATAGCTTAGATTTTGTCCGGGTTTGCCTCGATCCCGTGCTGCGACACAAAGAATCCGAGAAGCTTGCCGGACGGAACGCCGAAGACACACTTCTCAGGGTTCAGTTTAAGGTTGATCTTGCGCAGGTTGGCAAATGTCTCTTCCAGATCTCACACAAGAGTTGGCCCGTCCTTGGTTTTGACCACTATGTCATCCATGTATGCCTCCATATTTCTATGGAGCTGAGGTTCAAAACCAATTTGGACTGCTCTTGCAAACGTCGAGCTAGCACTCTTCAACCCGAAAGGCATCCGTAAAAAGCAATACGTACCACATGGTGTGATGAATGTTGTCTTCTCTTCATCCTCTCTTGTCATGAAGATTTGGTGGTAGCCCGAGTAGGCATCGAGGAATGATAACAGGTCACACCCGGCCGTGGAGTCAACAATCTGGTCGATGCGCAGCAACGGAAAGGGGTCCTTGGGACAAGCCTTATTGATATCTGTGTAATCAATACACAGCCTCCACTTCCCATTCGCCTTGCGCACCACTACCGGATTGGCCAACCACGTCGGGTGGAGCACTCCTCTCACCAAACCTGCCGCTTCCAACTTCCTGATCTCCTCTGTGATGAACTCCTGCCTCTCTAGAGCCTACTTTCTGAACTTCTGCTTGACGGGCCGCACATGAGGGCAGACAACTAGGTGGTGCTCAATCACCTCCCTGGGAACACCGGGGATGTCGGATGCTTGCCACGCAAACACGTCAACATTTGCCCGCAGGAAGGTGACGAGCGTGCCTTCCTATTTGTTGTCGAAGGTGGAGCCTATGGTGAAGGCCCCTCCCGTGCCATCCTCCCTGGCGGACACCTTCTTGGTCTGCGGTGGCTCGGCTCTGGATTTCTTGATTTTGCCGGTAGAGCTCTCTGGCATGTCCTCGACGGTTGCGCAGCACTCCGAAGAGGTGTGCTTGCCAGAGTGGGTGCGAGAGGTCTTGCCGGGCTTCTTCTTCCCTCCCGGGCCTTCAGCGGCAGGAGCAGGTGAATTGACGGCAGCTGCTGCAATTGCTTCCCGGCAGAGTTGGTCGCCGCAAATCAGCGCGTCCTTCTTGTCGGAGGGGACGGAGATGATGGTCAACGGCCCGGGCATCTTTAGCATCTTGTAGGCGTAGTGTGATGCCACCATGAACTTGGCTAGTGCCGGGCGGCAGAGGATCCCGTTGTAAGGCAAGGGGTTCTCGGCCACGTCGAAGATGATCCTCTCCGTCCTATAGTTCAACTCTCCTCCAAACTTCACGGGCAGTGTGACCTTCCCCTTCAGCTGGCTCCTCCCCGGATTGACCCCTTGAAATGTGCCCATTTCCTCGAGGTCTCCATCGGGAATTTGCAGCCTTTAGATCACGACGGGCGAGATCAAGTTCAGGCCGGCCCCGCCGTCAACCAACATCTTGTTCACCTTGAGGTTGCGTATCGTTGGTGAGACCAACAATGGCAAACACCCGACTGCGGTTGTGCGGTCAGGGTGGTCCTCGGCGTCAAAGATGAGGGGCGTGATGAACCACTTCAGCGGCTTCTGAGCGTCGAACGACGGCTCCGCTACTGTAATCTCACGCGCACACTGCTTGAGCTGGCGGTGAGAAGTATGCAGTGAGGCGCCACCATCGACGCACATGGCCTCCGTAGCCTTCTGGAACACTTGCTCACCGGACTCGTCATGATCATCGTCTTCTTGTTTCTTGTCACGGCCCCGGGCAGGCCTCTCTTGCTGGTTGTCCTTGCCGGGACGGCTTCCATGGCCGCCACGCTTCTTGCCGGATCCCTTGGCACCGTCCTGACCTTTATCCTTGTCCCACCTTTCATACTCGGCCGTTTGCTTTTCAGCAAGCAGCTCGACTTGTCGGCAGTTCTGGAGGTCGTGGCCCTTTGTGCGGTGGATCTTGCAGTACTGCTTGCCGGAGCCCCCTGGCTTGTCGGCAGGTGCTAATGCCCGGCAGGCGGCGCACCCGGCAATCTCCTTGCCGGGGTCGTCTGCCTTGACCTTCTTGGTAGCGCCGGTGTCGTCAGACCCCTCGACAGCAAGTACGTCCTTGCCATTGCGTTTCCTGTTGCGACGCCGGGTCTTCTTCATCAGGGTGGCGGCGTCTTCGTCGGTAGAGTCGGTTTCCGCACCGGCGTCTTCGCCGGGGTACTTCCTGCCCTCTTCAGCCCGGGCGCATCTATCGGCCAGAATGTAGAGCTTGGCCACATCCTTAACCTTGGTCATCGCCAGCTCTTCGCGCATCTTGCGGTTGCGCGCGTTCTGCTGGAACGTGCTGATCACAGCGCCGGGATGAACGTCGGAGATGTTGTACTGCACCCGGCTGAATCTCTGAATGTACTTGCGCAGGGGTTCCCTTCCTTATGGGGAATGATATGAAGATCACTGGCCTGGCCATGAGCTTGGTGGCCTCCTGTGAAGGCGCCAATGAACTCATGGCACAGATCCGACCAAGAAGAAATGGAATCCGCCGGCAAGTGCATCAACCAAGACATAACATTGGGCTTCAGTGCCAGCGGGAAATAATTGGCAAGCACCTTGTCGTCGCAAGCTCTGGCCGCCTGCATCGCGATGGTGTAGATGCTGAGGAACTCGGACGGATGGGTCTTGCCAGTGTACTTCTCGCTGACGTCGGGCTTGAACATGCGGTGGGACGGCCACTGGAACTACCGCATCTCACGGGTAAAGGCCGGGCAGCCCACCTCGTAAGGTAGGCCGCCGGAGCCCCCCGGTGCTGGGTGGTCCATAGCGGATCCCGCCCGCTTGTCCGACTAGTGGCGTGTATCACGCCGACGCTCAATAGTGGTCCTAGCATCATCGTGAGCTCGTTCTCGAAGAACTTGGCGCTGGTCGCGGTGGGTCCGCGGGTCGGATGACGCTATAGAGATGTTATCACAAGCGTCGTCCCGACGGGCAGACGCCCGCGACGGCCAGCGAGGATGAGGAGAGTGCACCGTGGCCGCAGCTCCCCCGGTCCTCCCAGCACCAGCATGTGGTGGCTCGGTGGAGCGCCGGCCCGAGGGACCCGCCGGTCGCGGATCGTCTTTGTTGGCGACGGCGACGAGGCTCCGGATGGTGGCCCTCCACTCATCGAGCTTCTCTGCAGAAGGAGGGAAGTCGAGGAGCAGCTGCGCGCGCCAAAGCTTCTGCGGGCGTGGGCGGCAGTGACAACTGCGTGGATCACGGTGCGCTTCGACTTCTAATCGCGTTAGAAGGAGCTCCGTCACGACCCAGCGGTTGCGTGCCATTTTCGCCAGCACCTCGCCGGGCATGCTGAACTTCTTCATCCTGCGAACGACGCACAGGGCTCTTCCCACGGCGGTGCCCAGGGTCACCGGCGTGGTGACGCTGCTCGCCGTGCACACCATGGGAAGAGCGCGCAGTGGTCGCCGGCGTGAGCGTCTTTGAGGTTGCTGCGGCGCCCGCGGGTGGCACAACGACACTCCTGGAGGGCCCCGCGCTGCCTGCGGGGGGCCCCGTCCCATCTTTAAACTTGGTGATGTGCGGCTCGTCGCCTGGCATGCGAACGGCGCCGCTCGCCAGGCTCCGACTGCCAGGGAGATGCTGGCGCTCGCTGACCGCGGCTCGGGTTCTGTCCGCGACCGGGCCGCTGCTCGCCTGTAGTGGTACGGGCCGTTCGGCCCTCGACGAGCCGATCGCCGTGGTCGTCTTCTTATTGGGAGCCATGGCGATGAACAAACGCTAGGCTAGCTACTAGACCAGATTCTCACAATTGCGCCCCCTACCTGGCGCGCCAAAGATGATGGTGTGGAACGACACCTATGGGATCACAAGAATCCCTACTACGGTTGCCGGGGCACAGGGTTGAGAGAAGAGCAGGATTAGTAATCAGCACAAGGATCGTTTACCCAGGTTCGGGCCACGAAGATGCGTAAAACCCTAGTCCTGCTTTGGTGGGTGTATTTCAGAGAGTTCATGAGCTCTCGAACTAGCTATGGTGGGGTGTGTTGTTCCAAAGAGCCGAATACTTCTCCAGTATGCCATGGGCCTCCTTTTATAGTCGAAAGGGGCTGCCACAGTGGCATACAGGAGGTGGAAAGGCGTACAGTATTGCGAGCTTATCGCTCGTACTACAGGACAAGGCGCATTTCATGCGCCGCTGAGGTGTCCCCTAGCTTTATCGAGGACGGGGGCGAGGCCCGTCCCGTCCGTCGCCGCTCCTCCTTGCTTTGACACGCACCCCGGCCAGTAATGCGTGTGGCGCCATGTAGGCAGGCAGGCAGCTGAGGTGGCACTGTGGCAAGGCTTCTAGGAAGATCTGCATGCCGCCACGCAGGCGCTTGCTGAGTTGGCCTGGAAGCTGCATGTTGCCACGCAGGTGCCTGCCCAGCTGGTTGGGCTGGCAGCTGCATGCGAACGGCGGTGGAAACTTGGTTGGTGCGGGCCTGGCAATGGCCCTGCTGGCGTCCTTGGCGAGGGCCTTGCCGGGTGGCCCGGCAAGGGCCTTGCTGTGGCGCGCTGTCGTCGCCGGCAAGGATCTTGCCGCGGGTCTTGTGGTTCCCCTCGGTAAGGATCTTGCCGAGGATCGCCGCCTTCTAATCCTCATCCGATCTTGAATATTCCTTGTCTTCACAAAGATCTGCATGCCACCACAGGTGTGCCTCCCCAGCCCTGGCCCAACGTGGCTGATGGTGTTGCGGACGTGGGCTCAAGTGTGGCTCGCTCTGTTGGTGTTTGATGGGCCGCCCCGGCAAGGGTCTTGCCGGGGGAACCTGCTTCGTCCCTCTGCTCTTTGTAGTCTTGGTCTTGGCGTTGCTCTAGCTGCCTCGAGCTTCGGTTTTACCTCGGTTCACCTCCCCTGCTCTGCTTGGTGTAGACGTGGGCGTGGCTCCGACCGCCCGTGCACAGGTAAAGTGGTACAAAGGTGCGCCCCTTCTTTTGTACACCGACAAAAGAGCTTGACGTAAATGGTTACGTCGATGCAAGCTTTGACACTGATCCGTATGACTCTAAGTCGCAAACCGGATACGATTTATATTGAATGGTGGAGTTCTAAGTTGGTGCAGTTCCAAACAGAGCGTCGTGGCGGGATCTACATGTGAAGCGGAGTACATAGCTGCTTCGGAAGCAGCAAATGAAGGAGTCTCGATGAAGGAGTTCATATCCGATCTAGGTGTAATACCTAGTGCATCGGGTCCAATGAAAATCTTTTGTGACAATACTAGAGCAATAGCCTTGGCGAAGGAGTCCAGATTTCACAAGAGAACCAAACACATCAAGAGATGCTTCAATTCCATCCGCGATCAAGTCAAGGAGGGAGACATAGAGATTTGCAGAATACATACGAATCTGAATGTTGCAGACCCGTTGACTAAGCCTCTTCCACGAGCAAAACATGATCAGCACCAAGACTCCATGGGTGTTAGAATCATCACTATGTAATCTAGATTATTGACTCTAGTGCAAGTGGCAGACTGAAGGAAATATACCCTAGAGGCAATAATAAAATTGTTATTTATATTTCCTCATATCATGATAAATGTTTATTATTCATGCAAGAATTGTATTAACCGGAAACTTAGTACATGTGTGAATACATAGACAAACAGAGTGTCCCTAGTATGCCTCTACTTGACTAGCTCGTTAATCAAAGATGGTTAAGTTTCCTGACCATAGACATGTGTTGTCATTTGATCAACGGATCACATCATTAGAGAATGATGTGATGGACAAGACCCATCCGTTAGCTTATCATTATGATCGTTTAGTTTTATTGCGATTACTTTCTTCATGACTTATACATATTCCTATGACTATCACATTATGCAACTCCCGAATACCGGAGGAACACTTTGTGTGCTATCAAACGTCACAACGTAACTGGGTGATTATAAATATGCTCTACAGGTGTCTCCGAAGGTATTTGTTGAGTTGGCATAGATCGAGATTAGGATTTGTCACTCCATGTATCGGAGAGGTATCTCTGGGCCCTCTCGGTAATGCACATCACTATAAGCCTTGCAAGCAGTGTGACTAATGAGTTAGTTACGGGATGATGCATTACGGAACGAGTAAAGAAACTTGCTAGTAACGAGATTGAACTAGGTATGATGATACCGACGATCAAATCTCGGGCAAGTAACATACCGATGACAAAGGGAATGACGTATGTTGTTATGCCGTTTGACCGATAAAGATCTTAGTAGAATATGTAGGAGCCAATATGAGCATCTAGGTTCCGCTATTTGTTATTGACCCGAGAAGTGTCTCGGTCATGTCTACATAGTTCTCGAACCCGTAGGGTCCACACGCTTAACGTTCGATCATGATTTGTATTATGAGTTATGTGTTTTGGTGACTGAAGTTTGTTCAGGGTCCCGGATGAGATCACGAACATGACGAGGAGTCTTGAAATGGTCGAGAGGTAAAGATTCATATATTGGAAGGTAGTATTCGGTCATCAGAATGGTTCCGAGTGATTCGGGTATTTTATCGGAGTACCGAGGGGTTACCAGAACCCCCTGGGGAAGTGTTGGGCCAACATGGGCCTAAGGGAGAGAGAGGGATGCTTGTGGGGGTAGCCGCGCGCCCCCCTCCTTGGGAGTCCGAATAGGACAAGGAGGAGGGGGCAGCGCCCCCCTTCCCTTTCCGTCTCCCTCTCCTTCCTATTCCCTCCGGTGGAAGAAAGGAAAGGGGGGCGAATCCTACTTGGACTAGGAGTCCAAGTAGGACTCCCCCCATAGCACGCCCCTCCTGGTCGCCGGCCTCTCACCCCCTCCTTTATATACGTGCGCAGGGGGCACCCCAAAGGCACACCAAGATTTGTCTTAGCCGTGTGCGGTGCCCCCCTCCACAGTTTACTCCTCCGGTCATATCGTCGTAGTACTTAGGTGAAGCCCTGCGCGGATCACGTCACCAACACCGTCACCACGTCGTCGTGCTGACAAAACTCTCCCTCGACCCTCTACTAGATCAAGAGCTCGAGGGACGTCATCGAGCTAAACGTGTGCTGAACATGGAGGTGCCATACGTTCAGTACTTGGATCGGTTGGATCATGAGGATATTCGACTACATCAACCGCGTTCACATAACGCTTCCTCTTTCGGTCTACGAGGGTACATGGACTCACTCTCCCCGTCTCGTTGCTATGCATCTCCTAGATAGATCTTGCGTGATCGTAGATTTTTTTTTGAATTACTATGTTCCCCAACATCCTCCAAGGGCCACGGAATTCCCACCTCTTCCTCCATATATACAGGCCTTAGGGCGTCATTTAGACTTTGGGTTTTGTTTAGATTAAAAGTTCGGCAAAGCTGCAACTTCGCGTACTTCGTTTGTGTTCAACGACTAGACCAAGATGTTTGCTTGCATGAAATAGACCTTCGTGGTCAGGTTGACCGTGCTCCAGCGTGGTAAATAACCCCTCGAAGTTGGTTTAGCGATTGCTAAGGCGCGCCGTCCTCGCACGATCGTACTCACGGAACAGAGGGTGTACATCCAATGGTTCAACAACAACGGCAAGGTTAAGGTAACACGTATTGTTCGTGTGCATTTTAGTATCTCTACATATGTTGATTATGTTGATTGTGATGTGGTACCTGTGCAAGCATGTTCCTTATTACTTGGTAGACCATGGCAATTTGATAAAAAATTCTGTACACCATGGTAGAAACAATCAGTATACTCTTGTTCATAAGGATAAAAATATTACTTTGCTTCCTATGACTCCTGATTCCATTTTGAAAGATGATATTAATAGAGCTAATAAAGCAAAACAGGAGAAAAATAAGAGTGAAAATCAGATTGTGGCAAAAGAATTTGAGCAACAAATGAAACCTAATAATAAACCATCTAGTGTTGCTTCTGAAATTAAATTTAAAAGTGCATGTTTACTTGCCACAAAATCTGATATTGATGAGCTAGATTTCAGCAAATCTGTTTGTTATGCTTTTGTGTGCAAAGAGGCATTATTTTCATTCGAGGATGTGCCTTCCTCTTTGCCCGCTGCTGTCACTAACATTTTGCAGGAGTTCGCCGATGTCTTCCTACAAGACGTGCCACCGGGATTACCACCTATTCGTGGGATTGAGCATCAAATTGATTTAATTCCCGGTGTATCGCTACCCAACCATGCACCATACCGTACCAATCCAGAGGAGACGAAGAAGATTATGCGTCAAGTATAGGAGCTGCTCGACAAAGGTTATATACGCGAATCTCTTAGTCCTTGTGTTGTTCCTATTATGCGAGTTCCTAAAAAGGATGGTACGTGGCGTATGTGTGTTGATTGTAGAGGCATTAATAATATTACTATTCGTTATCGTCATCCTATTCCTAGGATAGATATATGCTTGATGAATTGGGTGGCTCTACAATATTCTCCAAAGTTGATTTGCGCAGTGGATACCATCAAATTCGTATGAAATTGGGAGATGAATGGAAAACAACATTTAAAACTAAGTTTGGTTTATATGAGTGGTTAGTCATGCCTTTTGGGTTAACTAATGCACCTTGTACTTTCATGAGACTAATGAACGAAGTTTTACGTGCTTTCATTGGACGATTTGTGGTAGTCTATTTTGATGATATACTGATTTATAGCAAATCTTTGGAAGAACATTTGGAACATTTACATGCTGTTTTTATTGCTCTACATGATACACGTTTGTTTGGTAACCTTGGGAAGTGCACCTTTTCCACCGACCGAGTATCTTTTCTTGGCTAGGTTGTTACTCCACAGGGAATTGAAGTTGATAAAGCCAAGATTGAAGCTATTGAGAGTTGGCCGCTGCCCAAAACAGTCACACAAGCGAGGAGTTTTCTTGGACTCGCTGGTTTCTATAGGCGTTTTGTGAGAGATTTTAGCACCATAGCCGCACCTCTCAATGAGCTTACAAAGAAGGATGTGCCTTTTGTTTGGGGTACCGCACAGGAAGAAGCCTTCACAGTATTGAAAGATAAGTTGACACATGCTCCTTTACTCCAACTTCCTGATTTTAATAAGACTTTTGAGCTTGAAAGTGATGCTAGTGGAATTGGATTAGGAGGTGTGTTATTACAAGATGGCAAACCTGTTGCATACTTTTCTGAAAAATTGAGTGGGCCTAGTCTGAATTATTCTACCTATGATAAAGAATTATATGCTCTTGTTCGGACTTTAGAGACATGGCAACATTATTTATGGCCCAAAGAATTTGTTATACATTCTGATCATGAATCTTTGAAACATATTAAAAGTCAAGCTAAACTGGATCGTAGACATGCTAAATGGGTTGAATTCAATGATACTTTCCCTTATGTCATCAAACACAAGAAGGGTAAAGAAAATGTTATTGTTGATGCATTGTCTCGTCGCTATACTATGCTTTCACAACTTGACTTCAAAATATTTGGTTTGGAGACCATCAAAGATAATTATGTGCATGATGCTAATTTTAAAGATGTAATGCAGAATTGTAATGAAGGAAGAACATTGATAGAGGCGAGGGTATCCCGATCTTTCGATGAGATGATAATTATCGATTTGGTGGAGCCGACTTTGATGATCCGACTACAAACGTGCACGACGTTGCGCCTTAGCAATCGCTAAACCAAGCTCCTGAGGTTACTGACGGTGCCGGAAGCATGGTCAGCCTGACCACGAAGGTCTATTCCTGCAAGCAATCGAAGAACGAGCAAGAATATGATAAAGCAATCTGAATATTGCAAATATATATGAAGTATTGATAATGGTGGGGATCCGGAAGTGGTCTTGGTCTGGTCGTTGGACACAAACGAAGTACACGAAGTTGCAATGGCTAACTTTTAACTAAACAAATCCCAAGGAAAAAGCTACTAGATGGATCTACTTATATAGGAGCAAAGGGTGGCGGCCAAGGAGGTGGAAGGACGTCCCATGGCATCCTAAAACTAGCCCTAGGTCTTACAAGGCTCATGGGCCCAAGTGGAGGTGATGCAACACCTTTGGACTTGTTGTTTAACTCGGATTCTGCTGCAGCGTCAGATTGTTTCGTCGATATCTCAATGCTCCGGACGAATTTGAAGGTGAATCCAATTGGGTTGGAAAGAGCATGAAATCTAGTTTCCAACAAAAAAATCACCCAATTCGGAGTCCGAATGAAAAAGTTGTTGGCGTTTTGAGGCAGGTATGTCTGTGCAGTCCGAATCTCAATCCAGAACGTAAGAGACTTGGACTATATCTTCTCTTGGCCCAAAAGTGATGTGAGAGGACTTTTTGAAGAGAACCTAAACTTCTCCTTTTCCCTTATCTTCATATGTGGATTGTACAAATGTCCCATACACCTGCAATTAGACAAAACACAAAAGTGTGTGAAGTATTTTTGTTCTGGATAACATAAATACATTATTGAATAGTTCGCACTAGAAATCACCTGACAAATATGCATGTATGCAATTTTTTTGGCTGTATCCAAGGTATTCATGTCCTCATCATCCTCCTCTTCTTGAAAACAAAGCCGTCCTCGGCGTTGCTTAATCTGAAATGTGGCTAACAAAAGAGACAAGGTGTACATGTTGTATATGTATATGTCATCCATTTTACTTCCCTTGATTTTTGCACATATGACACATGTATACATAAGTAACTTTCATAGATCATAACATATCAAGCCAAAATATTATCATAAGTAGAAGGCATGAAAATATTGCAACTCAGTTTGCACATATAAGTGAAGCTCCTATTCATATCAAAAGATTGACAATATTCGTCATTAAACCATCCCAGCATTGGTGAATAAACCTTACGTGCATCAAATTTACATGCTACAACATGCTTAAATAAGAAAATATGCAATAAGTCATTTGACACAGAATGATCACCAAGATTAGAGGTCATATCAAAATGATTAAACATTGGCACAATTATTTTAAAATGTATTTGATCCAAATCTGATTTATTTCCTGATTCACATGGTTCTTTTACATCAATAGTTAATTCAATGGGCGCAATCAAAATTGTTGGTATTTCATGACAGTAACATGATTCTCTAAAATAGGTGGCGTGCTCAAATCAACAGGTAACTCAACACATGATGTATTTAAGTTAATTAGGCATGCATCATTCTCATGTGAAGTTATATCATCAATACCTTTAGTGTTACCTTGTCGCAAAGACGTAGCTGATGTAGGTATGGACAATGACAATGTACCATACACTTGAGATGATGTCGCACTCACGATCTGAGGTGTGGCTGCTCTAGTAGGTGCAATGGTGGAGGAATCAACCGATGGTAGTGAGCATGAATTGGAATAGTAGTTGTTGTAGTCACCCAATGCATCCTCTTGTAGCTGTCTCTCAAAGGTACAAGCACGAACATACATACCAGTAATGCAACGAGGAATATACTGAAATCTTGCATGAATATCATGGTTCAAACCACCAAAAAATCTATTCATTATATCATTCTCAGATTCCTCTATGTCACAATGATGCATATAAAATTTGAACTCTTGGTAGTAAGGATGAACAGCATTGTTGCCTTGTTTAAATTGTTCAAATTTGCGAAGCAATTCACGACGATAGTAAGGAGGGCAAAATTGTTGTCTCATTGCATCTTTCAAATCATTCCAAGTTGTAGGTTGGTTATCAATGTTTTTCTTACAATGCACACTCCACCAAACAAAAGCAAAACCAGTAAATGCTCTAGTGGGAGCTCGTACTCGCTCTAGTTCAGAAAAGTCATGGTGACTAAAAACTTGTTCTACTTCAAGCTCCCAAGCTAGATAAATAGCAGGATTAAATCTACCCTCAAATGACGGTAAAGAGATAACCTGACCATGTGCTTGTGTGTGTTGTCCCAACTCTCGTGATGGTGAAGATGTGTCCGTCGTCCAAGAACTTCTATCTCCAAAACCTGTCATGATTAGTAGAAACAAGAAATAAAATTCGAGAATAATGTTCCGATGAACTACTGGGATGTGGTTGTAAAGTGCTCACAGTAAAGCAAATATCAATATCTTACAAGTTCTTACCATGCAGCAGGTGGTGACAGGCAACCAGCGGTGCCAAATAACTCCGAATATTGTGTAAAGCGATTGCCAGGGGAATGTACGTATACACGGTGTAGAAATATGTGGAGCTGGGTTGGCTATATATGGTAACAAAATATTAGCAATAATCAATTCAGAGATGCAATGTTGAATAAACGCTCAACGACGGTACTGTGCTGGTCCTAGGCTAGACCGGAACTAGAGACGCGAGCCTAGAACACTAATGAGGTCACGGTGTAGCACAACTAGCATCAATAAAGGATATGAAGTAGCTCTCGACAGCAAGATATAAGTGAAGATCACAATAGCAGTAAAGATAATGATGTAAAACCACAGCCAAGCAGGATATACAATAACTTTCTCTCCAACTTTCCTCAGGAAAAGTTTGTGCCAATTTTTTTGATAACTTTCCTCAAGAAAGGTACTGACTCAAGCTTTCAAATGCAACAGGAATCACTCAATTCCAAGTCGATATGAGGAGTCAAAAAATTCTAAAACTGGCCTGAAAAATTGGAATAAGCTGTGTTCGCGAATTCGGAGGGCAAAAAGACTTATTTAGAAGCTGATTTTGAGGTGCCAAATATTGAACTAGCTTCTACAACTATTTAGATGCGGCTCATCGCTAGCTTTCATTTGAATACTCGCGGAGGAAAAACGGACTTCGTATGAGGAAGTTATGCCTGTTTTACTGAACAGTGCGCAAAACAGATTCCAATCCGAATTCAACTACGAGATTGAGTCTAGATAGATTCGAATTTTATTTTTTTTCTTCTCTCTTTTTTTCCTCACACTTTTCTTTTCTTTTTCTTTCCCTCTTTTTTTCTCTAACTTTTTTTTTACTTTTTTCTCTCTTTTTCTCTCTTTTCTTCTCTTATTTTTGCTCTCTCCCTATTTCCAAAACAAACTAGATAAGATGTAGATTGGATCAAGCGAAGATGTGAACAATCTCAACTATGATTATGACAATGAACGGTGGGTAGCACATGGTGGAAATTGATGGATGGGTGGTGGACAGCGGAAGGGGTAACGATGCAGCGGCGGCGTGACTAATGTGAATAGAACTTGAAACTCTAAACGAACTAGACACTAAGACCAGCAACTCGACACGATGATGCAACCGATAATTCAATAATGCAAACAATAAAAAGAAAATTGCAAAGGCTCAGACTGGTTTGGACAAAGGATGAATAGATCTAACTTTTTTGTGGTTTTTTCTTGGACAGTAGGTAAGTAAATAAATCTAATCTAGGGAAAGCTGGAAATTCTCTACGAGCAACCTGAAAATTGATACCACTTGATAGAGGCGAGGGTGTCCCGATCTTTCGATGAGATGATAACTATTGATTTGGTGGAGACGACTTTGACGATCCGACTACAAACGTGCACGACGTTGCGCCTTAGCAATCGCTAAACCAATCTTCCGAGGTTACTGACGATGCCGAAAGCACGGTCAGCCTGACCACGAAGGTCTATTCCTGCAAGCAATCGAATAACGAGCAAGAATATGATAAAGCAATCTGAATATCTATTATTTAACTAAAACAATAGGCAAACAAGCCATCACATTCGTCCACACAGATTAAATTACGTCAGCCGTTAATATGAAAAATAAACGGCTAAGATTTAAAGATGTATACGTTACATGCAAATATTTTGAAGGTGCAATGTTTTGCACATGTATAATCTGTCACGTACAAGTACCATGATGGAAAAAGTGCAACAAGAAAACATATAGGAAAAGGACACCTCAAAGGTTGCGAAGCAATCATCACTCTTTGTTATATGTGTCAACTACAAGGACAGATACCAAATCGGGTTCGAATTCTATCAACAAGAAATAAACTTCCAATGCTATCCACGCTACGTGTACATAGAGGAGCCACCTATCTTTTCTCTTAGCCGATAGAAGGAACCTGCGAGCAATTGGCCAACTTCACGCTCCATCACATCTGGAAAGCAAATAATAGTAGCACATCAAAAAGGAAAAAACAAGGTGATAAATAAAGGATGAAAAGCCTAAAATACATACATCCATCGAGAAATACATTACACTTACCGGACAAATAAATAATACAACTTTGCTTTGTATTATATGATATTTTTATGAAAAACTAGCATTTTAGTTTTTGAAAATTAATATTAGAAACATATTATAAAATATATTAAATGCGGTTAAAATTTATAAATAATATATACGAATTAAGGTGCAATATTAGAAACAGTTAATGCATATAGGCAAAATTATATATATAATTAATTTTATGATTTGACGGTTCAGATTTAAAAGTCGACGCACAGAAGAAATGTTTCACACATACATATACGACTTGATGCATATAGAAGAACTCAAAAGTGTCATGCTCACGTGCATAGTCGTGGATTGGCCGGACTCGGTCAGGATCCAATGAAAGAAGAGTTCTATTTTTATACAAGGAAAGCAAAGGTTTTTTTATATAACATACTAATGGAACGAGAGGTGTGATTGCCTCTCTTCTACCGGACCGAGCTGCAACCCATCAATTTTCACCTGCTGGCGATGTCAAAAAATGTAGGTCCTTGATTTGGCTTAACACATGTACGCAAATAGGAGTTTCACATATACAATAGATCAAATGTATGCAGACATTAGGTTGGATAAGCTCTAAAATATTATATCGGGGACTGTTTTCTCACATGTTTGAAGAAAAAATATTGATTATTATATAGACATAAAATCAAGGATTGCATACTTATAGCGAATCCAACTCAACTGAATTTGTTCCGATGAATTTGACCATAGCAAATCCATGTCACTAGGTACAATCATATTATTCTATATAGATAAAGAATCTATGTCTATTTCAAAATTCAGATTATGTATAATTATTATTTCAGAAAAAACAAATTCAATATAGACGCACATAGTACAGACATCACTACCCACATAAGTCACACATCTTTCTAATAACTTAAATGATGGGCTTCAATGTTTGACCAAATACAACTCTTATTAGGTGGATAACAAAAATACAAACTCCCTTTGCATACAATTTTTTTTAAATGCAATATAATTTTCAAGTACTTTAGTAGCACCAAATGTAAATAGCTAAATTCTAGAATATATTTTAAGTAAAAACATGCAATTAGATTATACATCACTCATCCACGTAAATAAGGAGTAACTAAGAGGATGTTTTTAACAAAAAAGCATAATGTCTATGATTTGGAAACATAATATATGTATATGAGAGAGGTGGAGGGGTGAACGAGGAGGGGGGTATTTTGGTTAGCATATAAGAATTTCTTTTGACAAGGCCAAATGGAGTAATATGAGTTTGCTTGGAAAAACCATGGACATATGGCAACCGAAGATGTCTACCTGGTAGTTCACTTGGGACAATAAATCATCACATGCCAACATACAAAAAAATATTGATGGATACTGATTGGGAACTAAAATTCCATATGATGACTGCTCGCGCTCTAGAATGTATTGAGTCACGTTCACACCATGCCCTAATCATTCTTGACTGAAGGTACACAAATAGCTTAGAAGTCCATAAAGTTAGTGAAATATCCCAATGCTCTTGGTATTGTATTAACCGTCTTTACCATCAACACATTAAAAAATAGTAAACATTATTATCTGCCAAACTAAAATTATGTTACCACAAAGCTTATAAAAAATTGAATATATATAAATATGCACCAACTAGCCGCGCAAATGCGCGGGTAACATTGCTAGTTGCAAATATATATGAAGTATTGATAATGGTGGGGATCCTGAAGCGGTCTTGGTCTGGTCGTTGGACACAAACGAAGTACACGAAGTTGCAATGGCTAACTTTTAACTAAACAAATCCCAAGGAAAAACTACTAGATGGATCTACTTATATAGGAGCAAAGGGTGGCGGCCAAGGAGGTGGAAGGACGTCCCAAGGCAGCTTAAAACTAACCCTAGGTCCTACAAGGCTCATGGGCCGAAGTGGAGGTGATGCAACACCTTTGGACTTGTTGTTTGACTCGGATTCTGCTGCAGCGTCAGATTGTTTCGTCGATATCTCAATGCTCCGGACGAATTTGAAGGTGAGTCCAATTGGGTTGGAAAGAGCATGAAATCTAGTTTCCAACAAAAAAATCACCCAATTCGGAGTCCGAATGAAAAAGTTGTTGGCGTTTTGAGGCAGGTATGTTTGTGCAGTCCGAATCTCAATCCGGAACGTGAGAGACTTGGAGTCTATCTTCTGTTGGCCCAAAATTGACGTGAGAGGACTTTTTGAAGAGAACCTAAACTTCTCCTTTTCCCTTATCTTCATATGTGGATTGTACAAATGTCCCATACACCTGCAATTAGACAAAACACAAAAGTGTGTGAAGTATTTTTGTTCTGGATAACATAAATAGATTATTGAATAGTTCGCACTAGAAATCACCTGATAAATATGCATGTATGCAATATTTTTGGTCGTATCCAAGGTATTCATGTCCTCATCAAACATGGAACAAGTTCGTCATTAATGATGGCTTTGTATTCCTTGGTAACAAGTTATGCATTCCAGCTAGCTCTGTTCGTCTTTTGTTGTTGCAGGAGGCAAATGGAGGAGGATTAATGGGACACTTTGGCATGAAGAAGACGGAGGACGTACTTGCTACACATTTCTTTTGGCCAAAGATGAGACGGGATGTTGAGCGTTTTGTTGCTCGCTGCACTACATGTCAAAAAGCTAAGTCACGACTCAATCCTCATGGTTTATATATGCCTTTGCCTGTACCTAGTGTTCCTTGGGAGGATATATCTATGGACTTTGTTTTAGGTTTACCTCGAACAAAGAAGGGGAGGGATAGCATATTTGTTGTCGTGGATAGATTCTCGAAAATGGCACACTTTATACCATGTCATAAAAGCGATGATGCTGTTAATGTTGCTGATTTGTTCTTTCGTGAAATTATTCGCTTGCATGGTGTGCCAAATACTATTGTTTCAGATCGTGATACTAAATTTCTTAGCCACTTTTGGAGATGTTTATGGGCTAAGTTGGGGACTAAACTGCTTTTTAGTACTACTTGCCACCCCCAAATTGATGGTCAAACTGAAGTAGTCAATCGAACATTGTCTACTATGCTTAGGGCTGTTTTGAAGAATAATAAGAAAATGTGGGAAGAATGCTTGCCTCATATTGAATTTTCTTAAATCGTTCATTGCATTCTACTACTAAGATGTGCCCTTTTGAAATTGTGTATGGTTTCCTACCTCATGCACCCATTGATTTGTTGCCTCTTCCATCTTCGGAGAAGCTTAATTTTGATGCTAAACAATGTGCTGAATTGATTTTAAAAATGCATGAGTTAACTAAGGAAAACATTGAGCGTATGACTGCTAAATATAAACATGCTGGAGATAAGGGTAGAAAATGTGTTGTCTTTCCACCTGGAGATTTTGTTTGGTTACATTTGCGTAAGGATAGATTTCTTGATTTGCGCGAATCAAAGGTAATTCCACGTGCTGATGGTCCATTTAAGGTGTTAGAGGAAATAAATGATAATGCATATAAACAAGAGATAGGGTTGGTTTCGGACCCCTTCCCCAAGGGCCACGAAATTCCCCCCTCTCCCTCCATATATACAGCCTTTAGGGGACCGTTTAGACTTTGGGTTTTGTTTAGATTAAAGTTCGCCATAGCTGGAAATTCGCGTACTTCGTTTGTGTTCAACGACCAGACAAAGGTGTCACAGAACCCCACTTTGATTAATAAAGCTTTCCTATTATATTCTCAATATCCAGATTGAAATCTTAGTTTCTTGCTTGTTCTTCGTTTGCCTGCAGGAAACAGACCCTCGTGGTCAGGTTGATCATGCTCCGGCGCGGTCAATAACCTCTCGGAGTTGGTTTAGCGATTGCTAAGGCGCGACGTCCTCGCATGTTCGTAGTCGGATCGTCAAAGTCGACTTCCTCCAAAATGATAACCACCATCTCATCGAAAGATGGGACACCTTTGCCTCTATCACATAAGGAATATTAAAGGTAGGATCATGCTCATACAAGTCTTTTATGTGCTCAAAGCCAATGACATTCATTTCAAGTTGAGTAACAAACATGCATATACGGGAAAGTGCATCCGCCACAACATTTTCCTTACCTTTAATATACTTCATGACATAAGGAAATGACTCAATAAACTCACTCCATTTAGCATGACGCTTGTTCAACTTAGTTTGACCCTTAAGATATTTAAGTGCTTCATGGTCGGTATGGATGATAAATTCATGACGGCGAAGGTAATGTTCCCATTCATGCAAAAAATCGCACTAAAGCATATAGCTCTTTTGTCATAGATATGATAACTGAGTTGCGCTCCGGGAAGTTTCTCACTAAAGTATGCTATGGGGCGCTTCTCTTGCGTTAACACACCTCCTATGCCATTACCACTAGCATTGCAATGAATTTCAAAAGGTTTGTCAAAGTTGAGTAATGCATGCACGGGAGCATGAGTAAGCAAATTGTTAAGCTCATTGAATGCGCTATCTTGCGTTGGCCCCCAAACAAAGGGTGCATTCTTCTTGCTCAAAGCATGTAAAGGAGATGCAATAGTGCTAAAATCCTTCACAAATCTATAGTAGAAACCGGCTAAACCAAGAAAACTACACACTTGTTGCAAATTGGTTGGTTGGGGCCAAGTTTTAATAGCATTGATCTTAGATTCATGAACATGAACACCCTTGGAAGATACTACAAGACCCAAGAAAACAAGCTTATCAACGCCAAAAAGGCATTTTTCCATATTAGCATAAAGACGCTTTTTTCGAAGAGTTTGTAGCATGGTGCGAAGGTGGGTGACATGCTCTTTGAGAGATTTGCTAAAAATAAGGATATCGTAGAAGTAGACCACAACAAACTCACCAATGTAAGGGAGAAACACATAATGCATAAGACGCATGAAAGTACCGGGTGCTTCGGATAAACCCATAGACATGAGTAACCACTCACACAAACAAAACTTAGTTTTGAAAGCGGTTTTCCATTCATCACCCTCTTGTATGCGGGTTTGATAGTAACCACTTTTGAGATCAATTGTGGAAAAAATAGTGCCACCGCTAAGCTCATCAAGCATATCATCAAGGCGTGGAATGGGGTACCTATAGCGAACGGTGATAGCATTGATGGGCCTACAATCGGAACACATGCAAAAGCTACCGTCTCGTTTTGGCACAAGAATGACCGGTACGGCACAAGGACTCAAACTCTCACGCACATGATCTATGAGATGCTTTACTTACCTTTGTATTTCTTTGGTTTCTTCGGGGTTGACTCGGTAGGGAGCCTTGTTTGGAAGTGGCGCTACAGGGATGAGGTCGATGCGGTGCTCGATGCCTCGTAGTGGAGGTAGACCCGGAGGTAGCTCGTTGGGGAAAACATCTTGGAATTCCTGCAATAGAGAAGATAACACTAAAGCTAGATCTTGAGAGGTGTTAGCTTTTGGTGCTTCGTCCTTACACAAAAGGACATAGTGTATAACACTTGATGGGTTCTCACACACTTCTCTCATCTCACGTTTGGTGGCAAATAGGACTAAGTTCTTCTTATCGCTCATCGTGGAGGCACTCAATTTGGGCTTGCGGCTCTCACTCTCTTTTTGGTGGCTCGCTCTCTCACTATTCTCTCCACGATGGGTGGCTTGCTTGTCGGCGATCACTTGGCTTGGAGACATAGGTCGTAGCACATACTCCTTTCCGTTCATCTTGAAGCTATAATGATTTGTACGCCCGTTGTGTATGACACCTCGGTCGAATTGCCATGGCCATCCGAGAAGGAGGTGGACACGGTCATTGGAAGGACATCACACTCCAAAGTGTCTTCGTAAGCTCCGATCTTGAAAGAAACTTGTACTCTATGCTCGACTTGGATAGTACTGGCGTCGCTTAGCCATTGAACCTTGTATGGGTGCGGGTGCTTCATCTTGACCGATTGAAGCTTGGAGCATAGTTCTTCACTTCTGAGGTTATGGCAACTTCCTCCATCGATGATGACCTTGACGGACCTTCCATTGATGCCGGCTTTGGTGTGGAAGATGTGCATCGTTGGTCTTCGTCTTGTTGATGTTGAAGAGTCAAGACCTTGGAGACAACAAGAGCGGGGCTCGAATCCGCATCACAAAAGAGTTGATCATCTTCATCTTCGTTGTTCACTTGCCGATGCATGGACACTTGCTCAATCGCTTCCATTTCTCCTTCACTCATTGAGTCATAGGTTCCATCGTCATTGAGGATCATGGTGTGCTTGTTTGTACACTCGAAGGACTTGTGGCCTTGGCCGCCCCATGTGAAGCATTTGAAGGAACTTGTCTTGATGGTCTCATCGGTTGGGGTAGATGATGATGAAGCATTTGGCTTGAAGTTTCTTGTAGTAGGAGGATGACCTGAGGTTGTCGAAGCTTTCTTGTAACATGACTTGTCGCCGTTGTTTGTAGATGGCTTGGTTGAGGTAAAGGTGTTGGAGTCTTAGACGCTTGAGAGTTGGAGAAGCCATATGACTTGGATGAGAAATTGGCATATTTGAGGTCATCTCGCACTTGGCATTCCGCTTTGGTAGCTTGATGCACTAGCTCGATGTGGTTCGAGTATGGTTGGAAGTCGGCTATTTTCTTAATAGGATGATTGAGTCCATTCAATAAACGTGCCACAGTTTGCTCATCATATTCCATGACATTGGCTCGCATCATGGCAATCTCCATTTCCTTGTAGTACTCTTCAACGCTCTTGGTTCCTTGCTTGAGTAGTTGGAGTTTCTTGAAGAGGTCGCGGTTGTAGTAGTTAGGCACAAAACGTGCTCTCATGACATCCTTCATTTGCGCCCAAGTAGTGATGGGTGGTTCTCCTCTTGCCTCTCGGCGCTCAATGACTTGTTCCCACCAAATGAGGACATAATCTTGGAACTCAAGGGATGCCATCTCTATCCTCTTCTCTTCTTCATAGTTGTGCAAGCGGAATATTTTGTCAACCTTCAAGGCCCATGATATGTACTCTTCGGGATCATTGCTTCTGGTGAACTTGGGCATGGTGAACTTTAGCTTGCCATATCGTTGCTCTTCATTGTGTTGGGGTCGGGGATGACGACGCCCATGTCATTGAGGAATGACAATTTCATGTTGCTCTTGGCGAGGAGGGTTGTCGACCTCATGTTGCTCTTGTCTTGGGGGGTTTCCATTGTCGTGTTGCTCTTGTTGAACTTTATGTTCTTGGCGAGCTTGTGGAGGAGCTTGTCAAGCTTGACAAGGAACTTGAGGAACTTGACGATGCACACGTGATTGATAAATCCTTTCTTGAGCTTCATCGCGAAGTGCTTCTTGGTGTAGATGAGCTTGTCGGCCTCGGTTGGCTACGGCTCGACTTGAATCTCGAAGGGCATGTTGCACCTCAAGTGCTTGAGCTTCACGTAGTTGTTGTTCTTGACGTTGTGCCTCGGCGTCTTGTGCATCTTGATGTTGTCGCGCTCGTTCCTCTTGTTCTTGTTGCTCTTGAGAGTCGCTGTCGTGTAGAGGATTGCGGTTTGCTTGACAATCTTGACGCGCGGCACGACGAAGAGTGTTCGATGTCGGGGTACTTGAGCCAGAGATAGTGTCGTCGAAGTGTCGACTCGAGCGGCTCTGTCTTGAGTAGGACGAAGTGGTAGAAGAGCGGTTGACCAACAAGGCACGGATCTCGTCCATACTTGCGACATTCTCGTGCTTGTGTTCGTCGAGCTTGTTGTCGAAGTAGTCTCTTGTACGTTGCTTGGAGAGTCGCAAGTTGGCGGCAAGGTTGTCGAGGCGGTCGCTCATTGCTAGTTGCTCTTCATGCAAAGCTCGTTGTGTACCAAATAGGTGTAGTTTGGTGACGTAGTTGTTCGGGTTGTCTCCTTGCTCAAGGAAGAGTGGGTTGGTAGAAGTACTTGGCCTATCCATCATTCCAAACAAAAATATGTGAGTGGGAGAAAGAGAAGTGTCACACCCTGCATTTTGTAACATGTCTTTTGCATTAATAAAGCATGAAAATTTGGACCAACAAAAACTTTTGCATTATTTGGCTTTTATTTTGGGGTTGGTTTTCTCTGTGTGGTTTTTCAAGTGCTCTTTAAAGTCAACTACTCCACCTTCTGTACTTCATCTCCTTGCCCCAAACTTCTGCCCAATGATCATGCCATGTGTATAGTGCAATATAGTATTTTCTTACAAAAATAATTTGGCCAAATAGTATTTTCAAAAATTAGTATTCTAAAAACCCCTGAGTTGAGGTTTGCACTACAAGTACTTGATTTGGGGTATGAAAATATTTCAAAGAGTATATCTGAAACCTATTAGATATAGGATTCCCGTAAACCACAAGAATATAATTTTAAAAGTTATTTTCCTATTTTCTTTAAAAGCTTTTTCTTAAGGCCAGAAATGGTCTTTAATAGGGAAAAATTATTTTATTGTTTCAAAAATATTTGACAAAAATCAGGGAAACTCAGTGGACATATATTTTCCATATATACGAGTTTCAACACATGGTCATGTTCAAAATAGTGGACAAAACCTTCCAAAACCATTTCTGCCCATTTCAAGGATTTGAAATATTTCTACAGGAAATATTTTCATAAAAATCCAAGGAAAATCCAGCAAGTCACAAATGCATATTGTGATCACCTTGTAAAGCCTCATATCAATCAAGGTCGTTTTGGTTCACCAAAATGCCCAAAAACCCTCTCTGACCAGAATCAAATTTGAACAACTTTGTACTACCAACTTTGTTCAATCAAGGTCGTTTTGAGAGTTTGTCTCCAGAGCCGCTCGAGCTCGGGATCGAGCTCGAGCTCCGCGGCCTCGGCTCGTCGGCATTCGCGCGGTACAGGCCTCCTCCGCCCCCGTTCTCTTTCGATCTGGAACTGCGCGGCATCACTGACCCTTCCCCTCTCTTCCCCCATTCTTTTTGCAGCCGGGAACGGCCGGAACCACCGACGCCAGAAGCACCTCAGCGCGTGACCTCGTCGCCGGTGAACCAGGCTGCTCCGGTGACCAACTCCACCTCCACCCGAACGGCGACACGACGCTGAGCCCAGCCATGCCCTCGCCCGACCTCACCGTGCCTTGCATCATCGCCGGTGAGCTCGCCCGCCGTCTGGACTCGGGGTTAGGGATGACAGGCGGGCCCCGCCTGTCGGCCTCTCCCCTCCATCGCCCCTCTCTCTCTCGCTGACGCTTGGGCCCCGCCCGTCAGGTTTAAACCTGGCATGCGCGCGTGCACCAGTGCGCTGGGCCGCCTCTCGGACTAGGCCTGCTGCGCTGCGGCTATTCTGGCCCAGTTGCACAGTGCTCCTTTTCCTTTTTCTTTTCTGTTAGACATGCAAAAATTCCACTGGATTAAATATTCATCCAAATGCAATAATTCCACTTCCTAAAATCTTGTAAAAACCCCACCTATTTAATGGTGTAGTTTTCATACATGCCCAACCAACTTTTCTGTACTACTCAAATTCAAATTCCAATTTGAGCAATTAAATCCTTGTTTAAAAATCCATTGCTCTGTCCGTGTAGCTCCAAATCCAAAATTAAGAATTTTCCCCTCCTTAGTTTTCACCCTAGTATTTATCAAAAATGAGTTGACATTTTTCTGAGCACTTTGGTTTTTCTGTTTTATTATTGCCTTACTTTTTCCGTTGTTTTGTTGCGACGAATAGATCCCGTGTTTGACGAGGTAGTTGGAGAAGAAGAAGGAGAAGGACTTGAAGACTTTGAAGACCAAGCCAACCAAGGCAAGCAGCCCTTTGACCATGTTTGAGAAACCCTTTTGTGCATGTCATATAGCACCTTATTATCAATGCATCAGATCTTGATGAGGTGGTGACCACTTTGGTTGCTGCCTTTGTTACTTTCCTATTGAAACTTGCATCAAGCATGACCCTACCTTCCTATGAGGGTTATGCAGGTGGGAGTAGATAGGATGCTAAAGTAGTTGCTACGCAAAAAGGGACGGGAATATGCATGGTATTTTCAAAAGACTTTTTTGAAAACCCTGTCGGGTGCCACTTATGCTCGAGGGAGATAATGAGATGGGTAATCACTTGATGACGAAGTGGTATACCGAGGCAAGTGCGCGTGTTGTTTTCGAAAACGGATTAGATTTAAGATTTGTCGACTATCCCAACCTTACATGCGCAACCACTCTACCCTTATATGGGAAAGGGCATTATTGATTACCTAGGCTGATACTAGCTTGGAGCCCACATTACTAGTGACGGGAGAGTCGTTGTTGCGCTCTCTCGGGATGCGGTCGTGCCAGGTACGGCGGCCATGACTGTTTTCACAGGGCACCGGACACACCGTTGGTACCCCGTGCTTGTGGTATGTGATTAATATGTGAAATGTTGGGCACGGGGGTTACTACCAATCGAGTGGACTCTATGTTAGTGTCGTCTTGGGAAAGATAGTGATCGGGTGCTTACCCCGGGTACTTGAGGTACCGCGGGTCGTGGATGACACGGAAGTTCCCCGGATCTTGTGGGTAAAGTGTGCAACCTCTGCAGAGTGTAAAACTATTCGAATAGCCGTGTCCACAGTCAAGGACAGTTGGGCGGTGCTGCTTAAACTACGTCCAGAGCTTTCAAACCGTGAGTGTGTGTTGATAAAACTAATTGGGTTAAGTTAGATGGCTTGATTCGAGGATCAAGTTGGATTGGTGTCCAACTCCGCTTATGTTGATATCTGTAACTTGTTCATACGGATACCTGTACTCTCGTGATGCATACTTTACATGTTGATAGATCATGTCATTGCACTCAAAACTAGCTTTCTGCAAACTACCTACTTAGTGCTATATCATTGCATTATTGTGCCCTATCCCAATCATGGGTTGCTTGCGAGTACATTCAAAGTACTCATTGGCTTGCCACTGGTTATTTAATTGGCCAGGCATGGAAGAACATGAGTTCGAAGAAGAGTTCTTTGCAGAAGAACATGCGAACTAGGACATTTCCCAGTCAGAATGCCTGTAGGGTTAAGGCAGATGGCATGGGTTCTACTTATCGATGAAGATTTCCGCTGCTTAAGTTTATTTGGTACTCAGCCCTTGTGGCTTTATCTATGTAAGACTTGACCATAATGGTCATAATTTGTGTAAGACGGTATGTATGGATGTAAGACTCTTGTTATTCAGCTTCTCTGTGTTCAGTGAGCATTGATCTCTGGGATCACTGTGACGTGCATTCGGTGATCACGACTTATGAGTCGGGGTCCCACAAGAAGAACCTATACCAAATGTACCTTGACCGATGCTGAAGATGGATCAATGATCACTCCAATGTGTAATAAGGAAATAGCACAATTGGTACCAATTCTTGTCGGTTTCTCACACCTACACAAGTAAAAGCTTATGGTGGAGCTTGGTTAGGATGGTGGCACAAAATTTGATGCAATTGTAAGTGAGACTCAATAATGTTGGAAAAGATTCGCAAATTTGCAAATGCATCAAGTTGACCAATAGCAAAATGTGGTACACGGAAACACACACACAAATAGATAGGTGGGGTCGTGCAACCAAGGGATGAGCCAAAATGTGGAGTACACAAAAATTCTCTTGTTGCAGAACACTAGAGAGACGCTAGCACGATTGCACAATAGGCGGGTACGAACTTGTGCACAACCTACTAAGCAAAAATGCAATGACTGCTAACCCAAGTATGCTATATGTATGGTATTTTGATGATATGATCCAAGATGATCGAGTATGACAATCTTAATGTTGTATGATGCTATGGTTCTTGCTTTTATGATCTTTGCTTATCTTTCCTTTTTGCTTAAAAGCTTGTTTGGCTCTTTGTTGTTTGAGCTCTTTTCTCATGCAATGCTTCACGAACCAAGATAGCAATTGTGTATGCGATGACAACTTTGTGACACAAGAGATGATACCAAGATATGCACCACGATGATATGGTAGGTATGCTATGGGAAGTATGATCACTGATGTGCACAAGTCACGTTGCCAGCATTACTCAAAGGCTAGTCTCGATGGGTAAGTGACGCAAAAGTAAGGCTATGGGGTTATCAATGCAAATGCAAGAAAGTATGATGATATCACGATACCAAGATGAGGTTGATACCAAAATGATGTAGCCGTTCATAGTAGTCGTTGGCGAAGATGGGCGGTGGTGATGTTGATGTCGAACCATCCCTAAGTAGCCGAAACACGTTAGGAAACCGAAACAACAACTCAAATTCTCAAAGAAAAAGCTTGACAAAATTGTCGGAGGTGGTAGAGGGAAAGCTAAGGTGGTGCTATGCGGAAATGGTGGTGGTATGCGGAAGTGTATGTGGGCACCGGGACAAAATTGGGTGAAAGTTAGGGGGGAAACTGATGCGGAGCATCCTACGGTCATCCCCATGGACCTACCATCATCTCATCAAGAGCCAAGAGGACCCATGACACGAGCACGAGCTAGAGCTCTCGAGAACGAGGTGACTTCCTTCCTTAGTGATATCACATATGATCCACTCGAGACATGGCTACTACCTAAGTCCAATATGCTATGCATGATTAGGTGTCAAGAGGACCCTCCCGAAGATGCTCATGAAGACGGACAAGCCGCCAAGTCCATGGATGAAGAGAACCAACGGAAAGAGTCAAGAACACCTTCCAGGCCCCAGACATACGGCCAGGACCCCGGACATCCGGCCCCTAGAGCATCCTCCTTAGTAGCCTCCCAGCCGCCCAACATCTACAGGCCCCGAACATCGGGCCCCAGCCCGGAAATCCGGCCAGAGGCCCGGACATCCGGCGCCACACACCAGAACCTACAGAAGCTGACTCCACCAGCCTGGACATCGGGCCTCCTAGCCCGTACATCAGGGCCTTCGGGAAGGCCCGGACATCCGGCCCGTCGCCCGGACATCCGGCTCCGTCTGTCTGCGCACAGTAAAGGGCCGAGGACCATGTACCCTTTCGCCCCCCTAGACTATATATACTCCTCCTCCTCCCTCTTTCTAGGGCTAGCATTGGTTTAGCTAATATGTGAGATAGAGCATTGCTCATCCATACGGATCTGCTCCTCGTCAGAGGCCACGGCCCCTCTACGGAGACGATCCACGTTGGATTCAAGACCCCCCTCTTGGGTGGCCCCATCAAGACCTCCTCACGGAGAAGAACCGGTTACCCTTTGTATCGTCCTTTGTTGGATTTGGATCTTGTACCTCCTCTCGTGTTTCGAGGATCTAGCATATGTGTGACTATATCTTGTTGGTTTAGTGATTCCTCTTGTGTTTTCCCTCGTGTTCTTCGTGTTCTGAGTTGGGATCCGCTCCTTTTGTGAAAGATCGACCGTCTAGGGTTCCAGCCTACATCATCTTGGTATCATATCATGAGCCACGTTGATCACGATTTCGGAGCCCCTCTCTTTGTTTTCTAGCCTAGTTTTGTTGATTTTGTTCCTAATTCAAAAATTGCCCCACAAAAATAGCCCCAATTTTTTTTGTGATGAAGTTTTGTTGGATTTGATCCGCGGATTTCGTGTGTTGCAGGTAGATCTAGCTTTTCCCATCTTTTCCCCAATTTCCATCCACAAAATCTTCTGAGTTTTTCTCAGATTTGACCTCTCCACGCGGTGTTCATCGAGTTCGTCCACGGATCCAGAGCCCGGACATCCGGCCTGACAGCCCGGACATCCGGCGACCAGCCCGGACATCCGGCCCCTGACAGCAGCCCTTCCATCCACCACTCCGTTTACCGCCTAACTTTCGCCAAATTTTGTTCCGGTGCCCACATACACTTTCGCATACCACCACCACTTCTGCATACCACCACCATAGCCTTTACCGCTACCAACTCCGACAATTTTGACCCGTTTTGCTTTGATAATTTGAGTTGTGGTAACCGTGTCCTATTGTGTTTCGGCTATCTAGGTACGGTTCAACATCAACATCACCACCGCTCATCTTATCCAAGGACTACTACGAACAACAAAATCATTGTGGTATCAACCTCACCTTGGTATCATCTTGGTATCGTCATATCATCATACATTCTTGCTATTTGCATTGATAACCACCATAGCCTTCCTTTTGCGTAGCTTACCCATCGAGACTAGCCGTTGAGTATTGCCGGCAACGTGACTTGTGCACATTAGTGATCATACTTCCCATAGCATACATACCATCATCATGCTGCATATCTTGGTATCATCTCTTGTGTCACAAAGTTGTCATCGCATACACAACTGCTATCTTGGTTCGTGAAGCATTGCATGAGAAAAGAGCTCAAACAACAACCAAACAAGCTTTTAAGCAAAAAGGGAAAGATAATCAAAGAGCTTATACGCAAGAACCATAGCATCATACAACATTAAGATTGTCATACACGATCATCTTGGATCATATCATCGGAATACCATACATATAGCATACTTGGGGTAGCAGTCATTGCATTTTTGCTTAGTAGGTTGTGCACAAATTCGTACCCGCCTATTGTGCAATCGTGCTAGCGTCTCTCTAGTGTTGTGCAACAAGAGCATTTTCGTGTACTTCACATTTTGGCTCATTCCTTGGTTGCACGACCCCACCTATCTATTTGTGTGTGTGTTTCCGTGTACCACATTTTGCTATTGGTCAACTTGTTGCATTTGCAAATTTGCGAATATTTTCCAACATTATTGAGTCTCACTTACAATTGCATCAAATTTTGTGCCACCATCCTAACCAAGCTCCACCATAAGCTTTTACTTGTGTAGGTGTGAGAAACCGACAAGAATTGGTACCAATTGTGTTATTTCCTTGTTACACATTGGAGTGATCATTGATCCATCTTCAGCATCGGTCAAGGTACACTTGGTATAGGTTCTTCTCTTTCTCCCACTCACATATTTTTGTTTGGAATGATGGATAGGCCAAGTACTTCTACCAACCCACTCTTCCTTGAGCAAGGCGACGACCCGAACAACTATGTCACCAAACTACACCACTTTGGTACACAACGAGCTTTGCATGAAGAGCAACTAGCAATGAGCGACCGCATCGACAACCTCGCCACCAACTTGCGACTCTCCGAGCAAAGCACGAGAGAATACTTTGACAACAAGCTCGACAAGCACAAGCATGAGAATGACGCAATAATGGACGAGATTCGTGCCTTGTTGGTGAACCGCTCTTCTACCACTTCGTCCTACTCAAGACAGAGCCACTCGAGTCGACACTCCGACGACACTATCTCCGGCTCAAGTAACCCGACATCGAACACTCTTCGTCGTGCCGCGCGTCAAGATCGTCAAGCAAACCGCAATCCTCTACATGACAACGACTCTCAAGAGGAAGCTCGCGCACAAGAACATCGACACCGTCAAAATCAAGCTACATTCGCTCAAGCACAAGAATGACAACGCCAACGACAACAAGAACAAGAGGAACGAGTGCGACAACATCAAGATGCACAAGATGTCGAGGCACAACGCCAAGAACAACAACTTCGAGAAGCTCAAGCACTTGAGGCGCAACATGCCCTTCGAGATTCAAGTTGTGACGTAGCCAACCGAGGCCGACAAGCTCGTCTACATCAAGAAGCACTTCGCAACGAAGCTCAAGAGAGGATTTTCCAAGCACGTGTGCATCGTCAAGTTCCTCAACAAGCTCGACAAGCTCCTCCTCAAGCTCACCAAGAAAATCAAGTTCAACAAGAACAAGAAGACAATGGAAATCCTCCAAGACAAGAGCAACATGAGGTCGACAACCCTCCTCGCCAAGCGCAACATGAGATTGTCAATCCTCCACGACATGGGCGTCATCATTCCCGAACCCAACACAATGAAGAGCAACGATACGGCAAGCTAAAGTTCACCATGCCCAAGTTCACCAGAAGCAATGACCCCGAAGAGTACATCTCATAGGCATTGAAGGTTGACAAAATCTTCCTCTTGCACAACTACAAAGAAGAGAAGAAGATCGCGATGGCCTCCCTTGAGTTCCAAGATTACATCCTCATTAGGTGGGAACAAGTCATTGAGCGAAGAGAAGCAAGAGGTGAACCACCCATCATTAGTTGGGCACAAATGAAGGATGTCATGAGAGCACGATTCGTGCCTAACTACTACAACCGAGACCTCTTCAAGATACTCCAACTCCTCAAGCAAGGAACCAAGAGCGTTGAAGAGTACTACAAGGAAATGGAGATTGCCATGATAAGAGCCAATGTCACGGAAGATGATGAGAAAACTATGGCACGTTTCTTGAATGGACTCAACCATCCTATCAAGATTATCGCCGACTTCCAACCATACTCGAACCTTATCGAGCTAGTGCATCAAGCTACCAAAGCGGAACGCCAAGTGCAAGATGATCTCAAATATGCCAAGTTCTCATCCAAGTCATACGACTTCTCCAACTCTGAAGCGTCAACGACTCCAACACCTTCTACCTCAACCAATCCATCTACAAGCAACGGCGACAAGTCAAGTTACAAGAAAACTTCGACCAGCTCAAGTCGTCCTCCTATGTCAAGCAACTTCAAGCCGAAAGCTTCATCATCATCTACCCCAACCGATGAGACCAACAAGACAAGTTCCTTCAAATGCTTCACATGCGGCGGCCGAGGCCACAAGTCCTTTGAGTGCACAAACAAGCGCACCATGATCCTCAACGACGACGGAACCTATGATTCAATGAGTGAAGGGGAAATGGAAGCCCTTGAGCAAGTGGTGATGCATCGTCAAGTGAACAACGAAGATGAAGATGATCAAGTCTTTTGCGATGAAGATTAAAGCCCCGCTCTTGTTGTCTCCAAGGTCTTGACTCTTCAACATCAACAAGACGAAGACCAAAGATTCCATATCTTCCACACAAAGGCCGACATCAATGGAAGGTCCGTCAAGGTCATCATTGATGGAGGGAGTTGCCACAACCTAGCAAGTGAAGAACTATGCTCCAAGCTTCAATTGGTCAAGATGAAGCACCCCGCACCCATACAAGGTTCAATGGCTTAGAGACACCGGTACCATCCAAGTCGAGCATAGAGTACAAGTTTCTTTCAAGATTGGAGCTTACGAAGACACTTTGGACTGTGATGTCCTTCCGACGACCGTGTGCCACCTCCTTCTTGGACGGCCATGGCAATTCGACCGTGGTGTCATCCATAATGACCGTACAAACCACTATAGCTTCAAGATGAAAGGGAAGGAGTATGTGCTACGCCCTATGTCTCCAAGCCAAGTGATCGCGGAAAAACAAGTCGCCCATCATGGAGAGAAAAGTGAGAGAGCGAACCACCAAAAAGAGAGTGAGCGCCACAAGCCAAAATGGAGTGCCTCCACGATGAGCATCAAGAAGAACTTAGTCCTATTTGCCACCAAACGTGAGATGAGAGAAGTGTGTGAGAACCCATCAAGTGTCCTACACTATGTCCTTTTGTGCAAGGATGAAGCAACAAAAGCTAACACCTCTCACGATCTACCTTTAGTGCTATCTTCTTTATTGCAGGAATTCCAAGATGTTTTCCCCGACGAGCTACCTCTCGGTCTACCCCCACTAAGAGGCATCGAGCACCGCATCGACCTCATCCCCGAAGCGCCACTTCCAAACAAGGCTCCATACCGAGTCAACCCCGAAGAAACCAAAGAAATCCAAAGGCAATTAAAGCACCTCATAGACCATGGACATGTGCGTGAAAGTATGAGTCCTTGTGCCATACCTGTAATTCTTGTGCCAAAACGAGACGGTAGCTTTCGCATGTGTTCCGATTGTAGACCCATCAATGCTATCACCGTTCGCCATAGGTACCCCATTCCACGCCTTGATGATATGCTTGATGAACTTAGTGGTGCCACTATCTTTTCCAAAATTGATCTTAAAAGTGGTTACTATCAAATCCGCATACAAGAGGTGATGAATGGAAAACTGCATTAAAAACTAAGTTTGGTTTGTATGACTGGTTAGTCATGCCTATGGGTTTATCCGAAGCACCCGGTACCTTCATGCGTCTTATGCATTATGTGTTTCGTCCTTATATTGGTGAATTTGTTGTTGTCTACTTCGACGATATCCTTCGCACCGTGCTACAAACTCTTCGAAAGAGCAACTTTATGCTAATATGGAAAAATTCCTTTTCAGTGTTGATAAGCTTGTTTTCTTGGGTTTTGTCGTATCTTCTAAGGGTGTTCATGTTGATGAATCTCAGATCAATGCTATTAAAACATGGCGCCAACCAACCAATTTGCAACAAGTGCGTAGTTTTCTTGGTTTAGCCGGTTTCTACCGTAGATTTGAGAAGGATTTTAGCACCATTGCTTCACCTTTACATGCTTTGAGCAAGAAGAATGCACCCTTTTTTGGGCACCATCGCAAGATATCGCATTCAATGAGCTTAAGAATTTGCTTACTCATGCTCCCGTGCTTGCATTACCCAACTTTGACAAACCGTTTGAAATTCATTGTGATGCTAGTGGTAATGGTATAGGGTGTGTTAATGCAAGAGAAGCGCCCCATAGCATACTTTAGTGAGAAACTTTCCGGAGCGCAACTCAATTATCCCACCTATGACAAAGAGCTATATGCTTTAGTGCGAGTTTTGCATGAATGGGAATATTACCTTCACCCTCATGAATTTATCATCCATACCGACCATGAAACACTTAAATATCTTAAGGGTCAATCTAAGTTGAACAAATGTCATGCTAAATGGAGTGAGTTCATTGAGTCTTTTCCTTATGTCATCAAGTATATTAAAGGCAAGGAAAATGTTGTGGCGGATGCACTTTCCCGTATATGCATGCTCGTTACTCAACTTGAATTGAATGTCATTGGCTTTGAGCATATAAAAGACTTCTATGAGCATGATCCTACTTGTGCTATTCCTTATACTAAATGTTTGACGCATACATTTTGGGAACGCTATTACATCAAAGATGGTTACCTTATGTGAGCTAACAAACTATGCATTCCCGAGTCTTCTCTTCGTTTGTTGCTTTTGCAAGAATCTCATGGCAGAGGACTAATGGGACATTTTGGACGCGACAAGACATTTGCCACGCTCTCCAATAACTACTTTTAGCCTAAGATGTTTCGCGATGTCAACCGCTTCACCAACCGATGCTCTACATGTCGCAAAGCTAAGTCTAAAGCTCAATCTCATGGCCTTTACATGCCACTTCCAATTCCATATCAACCATGGGAAGATATTAGCATGGATTTTGTGCTTGGTTTGCCTAGAACTAGAAATGGAAAGGATTTCGTCTTTGTTGTTGTGGACCGATTTTCCAAAAAGGCTCATTTCATTCCTTGCAACAAGATAGACGATGCTTCACATGTTGCAAATTTGGTTTGTAGGGAAATCTTGTGACTTCATGGAGTGCCAAAGACGATTGTCTCGGACCGCGACGTCAAGTTCTTGAGTTACTTTTGGAAGACCTTGTGTGCCAAGCTCGGAATCAAGCTTTTGTTCTCTTCGGCATACCATCCTCAAACCAACGGCCAAACGGAGGTGAAGAACCGCATGCTCTCCACTCTACTACGCGTGTTGATAAAGAAGAACATCAAGGAGTGGGAGGAGTGCCTACCTATCGCCGAGTACGCCTACAACCGTGCAAGACATTCGACTACCGGCAAGTCCCCCTTCGAGGTCGTCTACGACTTCAACCCGTTGTCCCCATTGGACATTCTACCTCTACCGCTACAAGAGCGCACAAACATGGACGCGAGTGCCCGAGTCAACTACCTCAAGAAGATGCATGAAGATACAAGGAACACCATCGAGCACCAAGTACAACGACTCGTGACCAAGCTCAACGTCAACAAGCAACCCATGATATTCAATGTTGGAGATCTTTTGTGGCTACACCTTCAGAAGGACCATTTCCCCAACGAACGCAAGTACAAACTTATACCACGAGCCGATGGACCCTTCAAGGTGCTTGCACGCTACAACAACAACGCCTACAAGATCGACATCCCACACGACAAGTACTCTGTGAGCGACATATTCAACATCAGAGATCTCTCCCAGTACCATGGTGATGAGGAATTCGATCCGAGGTCGGATCTTTCCCAAGGGAGGGGATATGATGCAGAGCATCCTACGGTCATCCCCATGGACCTACCATCGTCTCATCAAGAGCCAAGAGGACCCATGACACAAGCACGAGCACGAGCTAGAGCTCTCGAGAACGAGGTGACTTCTTTCCTTAGTGATATCACATATGATCCACTCGAGACATGGCTACTACCTAAGTCCAATATGCTATGCATGATTAGGTGTCAAGAGGACCCTGCCGAAGATGCTCGTGAAGACGGACAAGCCGCCATGTCCATGGATGAAGAGAACCAACGAAAAGAGTCAAGAACACCTTCCAGACCCCGGACATCCGGCCAGGACCCCAGACATCCGACCCCTGGAGCATCCTCCTCAGCAGCCTCCCAGCCGCCCAACATCTACATGCCCCGGACATCCGGCCCCACCCCGGAAATCCGGCCAGAAGCCCGGACATCCGGCGCCATGCACCAGAACCTACAGAAGCTGACTCCACCAGCCCGGACATCCGGCCTCCTAGCCCGGACATCCGGCCCTTCGGGAAGGCCCGGACATCCGGCCCGTCACCCGGACATCTGGCTCTGTCTGTCTGAGCACAGTAAAGTGCCGATGCCCATGTACCCTTTCGCCCCCCTAGACTATATATACTCCTCCTCCTCCCTCTTTCTAGGGTTAGCATTGGTTTAGCTCATTTGTGAGAGAGAGCATTGCTCATCCATATGGATCTGCTCCTCAAAAGAGACCGCGACCCCTCTACAGAGACGATCCACATTGGATTCAAGACCCCCCTCTTGGGTGGCCCCATCAAGACCTCCTCACGGAGAAGAACCGGTTACCCTTTGTATCGTCCTTTGTTGGATTTGGATTTTGTACCTCCTCTCGTGTTTTGAGGATCTAGCATATGTGTGACTATATCTTGTTGGTTTAGTGATTCCTCTTGTGTTTTCCCTCGTTTTCCCCTCGTGTTCTTCGTGTTCTTAGTTGGGATCCACTCCTTTCGTGAAAGATCGGCCGTCTAGGGTTCCACCCTACATCATAAATGGGGCGGTGGATGGAAGTGCTGCTGTCAAGGGCCGGATGTCCGGGCAGAGGACCGGATGTCCGGGCTATCTGGCCGGATATCCGGGCTGTGGATCTGTGGACGTACTCGACGAACACCGCGTGGAGAGGTCAAATCCAGGGCAAAATTCGGAAGATTTTGTGGATGGACATTGGGGAAAAGACGGGGGAAAGCTAGATCTACCTGCAACACACGAAATATGCGGATCCAATCCAACAAAACTTCATCACACCAACAAATCAAAAAAATCGGGCTATTTTTGTGGCCAATTTCCGAATTAGGAACAAAATCAACAAAACTAGGCTAGAAAACAAAGAGAGGGGGCTCCGAAATCATGATCAACATGGCTCATGATACCAAGATGATGTAGGGTGGAACCCTATACGACCGATCTTTCACGAAAGGAGCGGATCCCAACTAAGAACATGAGGGGAAAACGAGGGAAAACACAAGAGGAACTCTCAAAACCAACAAGATATAGTCACACATATGCTAGATCCTCAAAACACAAGGGGAGATACACGATCCAAAGTCAACAACGTACGATACAAAGGGTAACCGGTTCTTCTCCAGGAGGAGGTCTTGATGGGGCCGCCCAAGAGGGGGTCTTGAATCCAACGTGGATCGTCGCCGTAGAGGGGCCGCGGTCTCTCCCGTGGAGCAGATCCGTATGCATGAGCAATGCTCTATCTCACACATGAGCTAAACCAATGCTAACCCTAGAAAGAGGGAGGGGGAGGAGTATATATAGTCTAGGGGGAGAAAGGGTACATGGGCCTCGGCCCTTTACTGTGCGCAGACAGACGAGGCCGGATGTCCGGGCGACGGGCCGGATGTCCGGGCCTTCGCGAGGAGCCGGATGTCCGGGCTGAGGTGGTTCAGCTTCAGGCATGTTCTGTGACGCGCGCCAGATTTAAGGGCAGCGGCCGGATGTCCGGGCTGACGGGCCGGATGTCCGGGGTTGGGGCCGGACGTCCGGGTCCTTTAGCTTCAGCGGCTGGAACGTTGCAGTAGTGGATGTCTCCAGCGGACGGATGTCTGGTGCTGGGGCCGGATGTTCGGGCACTGGAGCTGCCTTCTTCTCCTTCCGTTGGTTCTCCTCATCCATGGACTTGGCGGCTTATCCGTCTTCACGAGCATCTTCGGGAGGGTCCTCTTGACACCTAATCATGCATAGCATATCTAACTTAGGTAGTAGCCATGTCTCGAGTGGATCATATGTGAGATCACTAAGGAAAGAAGTCACCTCGTTCTCGAGAGCTCTAGCTCATGCTCGTGTCATGGGTCCTCTTGGCTCTTGATGAGACGATCGTAGGTCCATGGGGATGACCGTAGGATGCTCTGCATCATATCCCCTCCCTTGGGAAAGATCCGACCTCGGATCGAATTCCTCATCACCATGGTACTGGGAGAGATCTTTGATGTTGAATATGTCGCTCACAGAGTACTTGTCGCGTGGGATGTCGATCTTGTAGGCGTTGTTGTTGTAGCGTGCAAGCACCTTGAAGGGTCCATCGGCTCGTGGTATAAGTTTGTACTTGCGTTCGTTGGGGAAATGGTCCTTCTGAAGGTGTAGCCAAACTTAGTTTTAAATGTTGTTTTCGATTCATCTCCCAATTTCATACGAATTTGATGGTATCCACTACGCAAATCAACTATGGAGAATATTGTAGAGCCACTCAATTCATCAAGCATATCATCTAGCCTAGGAATAGGATGACGATAACGAATAGTAATATTATTAATGCCTCTACAATCAACACACATACGTGACTTACCATCCTTTTTCGGCACTAGTATGATAGGAACAATACAAGAACTAAGAGATTCGCGTATATAACCTTTGTCGGGCAGCTCCTGTACTTGACGCATAATCTCCTTCGTCTCCTCTGGATTGGTATGGTATGGTGCACGGTTGGGTAGCGATGCACCGGGAATTAAGTCAATCTGATGCTCAATCCCTTGAATAGGTGGTAATCCTGGTGGCACGTCTTGTCGAAAGACGTCAGCGAACTCCTGCAAAATGTTAGTAACAGTAGGAGGCAAAGAGGAAGGCACGTCCTCGAATGAAAATAATGCCTCTTTGCAGACAAAAGCATAGCAAACAGATTTGCTAAAATCTAGCTCATCAATATCAGATTTGGTGGAAAGTAAACATGCACTTTTCAATTTAATTTCAGGAACAACACTAGATGGTTTATTATTAGGTTTCATTTGTTGCTCAAATTCCTTTGCCAGAATCTGATTTTCACTCTTATTTTTCTCCTGTTTTGCTTTATTAGCTCTATTAATATCATCTTTCAAATTGGAATCAGGAGTCACAGGAAACAAAGTAATATGTTTATCCTTATGAACAAGAGTATACTGATTGTTTCTACCACGGTGTACAGAATTTTTATCAAATTGCCATGGTCTACAAAGTAATAGGGAAAACGCTTGCATGGGTACCACATCACAATCAACATAATCAGCATATGTAGAGATACTAAAATGCACATGAACAGTACGTGTTACCTTAACCTTGCCCCTGTTGTTGAACCATTGGATGTAGTAAGGATGTGGATGTGGTCTTGTGGTGAGAGGTAGCTTCTCCACCATCTCCATGCTAGCCAAGTTATTATAGCTCCCTCCATCTATGATGACGCGTATAGAACATTCCTTCACAACTCCCTTTGTATGGAACAAATTATGCCTTTGATTTTGCTCAGCTTGTGTAACCTGCACACTCAAAACACGTTGAGCAACTAAACATTCATACCTGTCATCATCTTCAGCAGCCATGTATTGCATCTCATGATCAGAATCATCTCCACCGTGTTCTTCACTTGTAATAAGAGCCAAAGTCTCCTCATCATAGTCACTAGCGGACTCATACCCACCATCCTCAGTAACAATCATCACACGTTTAGATGGGCATTGTCTCGCATAATGACCTCCACCCTTGCAACGATGACAAATAATATCATGTGTTTGCCCTGTTGATGCCATGGATGAAGAAGAGCTCTGTGCAGGCCCAGAAGGTGCGCTCTTAGCAGATAGTGGTGGTTGTGCCTCCTTTCTTGTATCACGGTTGGAGGTGGCAGCTGATGGAGGCGCTGTTGTAGCAGAACGTGTGTAAGTAGAGGATGCACGCGGTGTCCATGATGAAGGTCGACCTGCGGAAAAGTTAGTTCGCGCCAATGGCTGTCGATCCTGCACTTCACATTCAGCTTTGCAAGCAAGATGGAATAAACGAGTGATATTATTATATCCCTTATACTCTAGAATGGTCTGAATCTCTTTATTTAATCCACCCATAAAACGTGCAAGCATAGCTTCATTATCCTCAACAATACCACATCTAATCATACCAGTTTGTAATTCCTGATAATATTCTTCTACATAATTTTTTCCTTGTCTCAAACGCTGCAATTTTTGAAGCAATTCACGTTGATAGTATGGTGGAACCCAGCGAGTATGCATAGCAATTTTCAAAGTAGCCCAAGTAGCTAGAATATGATATAATCTGCATTGTTCAGACCACCAAACACATGCAAAACTAGTGAAAGCACAAACAGCAGCAGGAACACATCGCTCCTCGGGATATTGTAAACATGTAAAACGTCGTTTGATTTCTAACTCCCAAGTAAGATATATATCAGGAACATATCTACCCTCAAATGGTGGTATATTAAATTTTAGTTTAGGAAGATGGTCATGATCTCGTACCTCAGGTGGTGGTGCAGCCCTACCGTTGCGATGATATGCATGAGGATGACCTGGTGGTGGTGGTTGCACGTAGTTCTGATTTTGATCAACCTCACCCTCGTAATGGTCCTCCACCTCTGCAGTAGTAGGAGAAGCTACAGAAGCATCAACAACGCCACCAAAATTTTGACCAGGCTCAAGGGGAACGCGTAGTGCTCGTCCCACTTGATTTGGAAGGAGACATTGTTGTTGTTGTAGAGGTGCGACAGGTTGAGCCGGCGGTGGTGGTGGAAAATGCGCAAGAAATTCAGTAAACTTGTTATCGAGCTTTGTTTCGAATGTCTTCTCCATGCCATCTATCTTCTCCATGGCCTCTTCAAATCTGTTTAGCACATCTTGCACCTGTCCACTCATCATTTGCTGAAACTTATCATGAAGCTCCTTGTTTGTCAAGTTCTCCCAGTCAATCTCGTCGGCTTGTGATCCTTCCATGGTTAGCAGCAATAGAAACACACAAGAATATGATCCTACAGACTACTAACAAGTGGTGGTGGTGGGTGTCACAAATCCGTCAAGCAAATCTAAAATTCTTACCAGTTCTTACCCAGCACCAGGCGGTGATTGGCAATCGCTATAGTCAAAACTCTCAAAGATTGGATAGAGTGATTACCAGGGAGAGTCAAACGCACGAAGTAGATGTATGTGGAGCTAGGAAGGCTTATAATATGGTAGCAAAAAAGGTCAGCAATAATCAATTCAGAAATGCAAAGTTGAATAAACGCTCAAGGAAGGTACTGTGCTGGTCCTATGCTAGACCATACTAGAGACGCGAGCCTAGAACACTAAAAAAATCACTAAACCAACTTTGCGTACTTTCGCAATCGCTAAACCAACTTCCGAGGGGTCATTGACCACGCCGGAGCACGATCAACCTGACGACGAGGGTCTGTTTCCTGCGAGCAAACGAAGAACAAGCAAGAAACTAAGATCGCAATCTGGATATTGCGAATATAGGAGGAAAGATTTATTAATGAAGGTGGGGTTCTCTGACGCCTTTGTCTGGTCGTTGAACACAAACGAAGTACGCGAAGTTACAGCTATGGCAAACTTTTAATCTAAACCCAAAGTCTAAACGATGCCCTAAGGGCTGTATATATGGAGGAAGAGGGGGGAATTTCGTGGCCCTTGGAGGAGGGGTCCGAAACCAACCCTAACTCTTGTTTCCCCACACATACTTACTCTAAAAACAACCTATATTCAAGTACTTCGAAATTGCATGGGCCTGGCCCAATAATAAGGTGACGCAGCACCTAGAATAGCCTCTGGAAGAAAATTATGAAGTGGCATCATGTATATTTCATCCAAGGCTTCATGCACTCATTATGGTGGCTTCAAAGTCCTGAAATCATCACTTGAAACTCCGTTCTTGTTTCCCTTGCGCATGCCATCAACTCCATGCTTGTTTTGCTCCAATGTTCATCCTTCTCCAAGCTAGGCCCTTCGTTTGTAAGCAAAACAAATGTATCCAATTTAGGCAGCATCATATTCTCATGAACATTATAATCATTACCAAGAAACAAAAGTACCTGGTAATTTAATTGGCGTGCGTGAGCTCTAGTAGTCGGTCCAGGATGTATAGTAGCAGGGGCTATGTGTGTAACAATGGTATTGATGTCCTCATCATCTACTCCACCAAAAACGATAGCCACCATCTCATCGGAAGATGGGACTCCTTTGCCTCTATCATCGTACCTAATGAGGCATAGAGTATTTTGGTGAGGTAGCAACCAAGTTCCGTTTGTGTCCATATGCATATCAAGTAGGAAGGAGTTCACCTTGGTTTCCATTGCACTTGCTCTAGATCTTCTCACGGGTCCATGTGGTGCTTGATGTGTTGGTGTAGAGTCCATGGGGATGATGGAAGGATGCTCCACATCATCTCCCCCCCCCCTTGGGAGAGATCCGTCCACGGATCGTGATCTTCATCACCATGGTAATTGACCAAGTCTTTGACGTTGAAGATGTCACTTACATTGTACTTGTTTCGTGGGATGTCAATCTTGTAAGCGTTGCGTCGTAGCGTGCTAGCACCTTGAAGGGTCCGTCGGCTCGTGGTAGTAGCTTCGACTTGCGCTCATTGGGGAAGCGGTCCTTGCGAAGATGAAGCCATACAAGATCGCCCGGTTGGAACACCGTTGGTGTCTTGTTGATGTTGAGCTTTGTGGCGATGCGGTGTACTTGACGCTCGATTATTGGCCTTGTATCTTCATGCATCTCCTTGAGAAAACTTGTCCTTGCACTTGCATCCATGTTTGCGCGTTCTTGGAGGGGAAGAGGTAGAATGTCCAATGGGGACAATGGGTTGAAGCCGTAGAAAACCTCGAAGGGGTATTTGCCTGATAGAGGCAAAGGTGTCCCATCTTTTGATGAGATGGTGGCTATCGTTTATGGTGGATTAGACTTTGACAGTCCGACTATGAACGTGTGAGGACGTCGCGTCTTAGCAATCACTAAACCAACTCCGAGAGGTTATTGACCCTGCCGGAGCACGATCAACCTCACCACGAGGGTCTATTTCCTGCAAGCAAACGAAGAACAAGCAAGAATCTGAAATTGCAATCTGGATATTGCGAATAAAAGAGGAAAGCTTTATTGATCAAGTGGGGTTCTATGACGCCTTGGTCTGGTCGTTGAACACAAACGAAGTACGCGAAGTTGCAGCTATGGCGAACTTTTAATCTAAACAAAACCCAAAGTCTAAACGATGCCCTAAGGGCTGTATATATGGAGGAAGAGGGGGAAATTTTGTGGCCCTTGGAGGAGGGGTCCAAACCAACCCTAACTCTTGTTTCGGCACACATACGGACTCTAAAAACAGCCTATACTCAAGTATTTCGAAATTACATGGGCCTGGCCCAATAATAAGGTGACACAACACCTTGAATAGCCTCTGGACGAGATTTATGAAGTGGCATATTGTATATTTCGCCCGAGGCTTCATGCACTCATTATGGTGGCTTCAAAGTCCTGAAATCATCACTTGTAACTCCGTTCTTGTTCCCCTTGCGCATGCCATCATCTGCATGCTTGAACTTGCTCCAAGTTTCATCTTTCTTGTCCAAGCTAGGCCCTTAATTTGTAAGCAAAACAAATGTATCTAATTTAGGCAACATCATTCTCATGACAATTAGAATTGTTACCAAGAAAAGAAAGTACCTGGTAATTCAATTGGCATGCGCGAGCTCTAGTAATTGGTCCAGTATGTATAGCAACAGGGGCTGTGGGTGTAACAATGGTATTGATGTCCTCATCATCCTCCCCTTCTTTAAATGAAGTCATCCTCGACGGAAGCTCATCTTCCTCACCGGAATAAGGCTTCAAATCTGCAATGTTAAAAGCAAGACTAGCCCCAAAATCTGCAGGCAGCTCAAGTTTATATGCATTATCATTTATTTTCTCTAAGACCTTAAAAGGACCATCAACACGTGGCATTAGCTTTGATTTGCACAAACCAGGAAACCTATCCTTACGCGAATGTAACCAAACAAGATCTCCAGGTGCAAAGACAACACGTTTTCTACCTTTGTCACCAGCAAGTTTATCTTGAGCATTCATACGCTCAATGTTTTCGTTAGTTAACTCATGCATTTTAAGATCAATTTAGCACGTTTTTCAGCATCAAAATTAACCTTCTCTGAAGATGGAAGAGGCACAAAATCAATAGGTGGACGAGGTAGGAAACCATACATAATTTCAAAAGGGCACATCTTAGTAGTTGAATGCAATGAACGATTATAAGAAAATTCAATATGAGGCAAGCATTCTTCCCACAATTTCTTGTTATTCTTCTAAACCGCCTTAAGCATAGTAGACAATGTTCTATTGACTACTTCAGTTTGTCCATCAGTATGGGGGTGACATGTAGTACTAAAACACAGTTTGGCCCCCAACTTAGCCCATAAACATCTCCAAAAGTGGCTAAGAAATTTAGTATCACGATCTGAAACAATAGTGTTTTGCACACCATGCAAGCGAATAATTTCACGAAAGAACAAATCAGGAAGATTAACAGCATCATCGCTTTTATGACATGGTATAAAGTGTGCCATTTTCGAGCAGCTCCTGTACTTGACGCATAATCTCCTTCATATCCTCTGGATTGGTACAGTATGGTGCACGGTTGGGTAGCGATGCACTGGGAATTAAGCCAATCTAATGCTCAATCCCTCGAATAGGTGGTAATCCCGGTGACACGTCTTGTGGAAAGACGTGAGCGAACTTCTGCAAAATGTTAGTAACAGAAGGAGGCAAAGAGGAAGGCACGTCCGTGAATGAAAATAATGCCTCTTTGCACACAAAAGCATAGCAAACGGATATGCTGAAATCTAGCTCATCAATATCAGATTTGGTGGCAAGTAAACATGCACTTTTCAATTAAATTTCAGAAGCAACACTAGATGGTTTATTATTAGGCTTCATTTGTTGCTCAAATTATTTTGCCACAATTTGATTTCCACTCTTATTTTTCTCCTATTTTGCTTTATTAGCTCTATTAATATCATCTTTCAAAATGGAATCAGGAGACATAGAAAGCAAAGTAATATGTTTATCCATATGAACAAGAGTATATTGATTGTTTCTACCATGGTGTATAGAATTTTTATCAAATTGCCATGGTCTACGAAGTAATAACGAATATGCTTGCATGGGTACCACATCAAAATCAACATAATCAGCATACGTACAGATACTAAAATGCACACGAACAGTACATGTTACCTTAACCTTGCCCCTGTTGTTGAACCATTGGATGTAGTAAGGATGTGGATGTGGTCTTGTGGTGAGAGATAGCTTCTCCACCATCTCCATGCTAGCCAAGTTATTATAGCTCCCTCCATCTATGATGACGCGAATAGAACGTTCCTTCACAACTCCCTTTGTATGGAAAAAATTATGCCTTTGATTTTGCTCAGCTTGTGTAACTTGCACACTCAAAACACGTTGAGCAACTAAACATTCATACCTGTCATCATCTTCAGCAGCCATGTATTGCATCTCATGATCAGAATCATCTCCACCATGTTCTTCAGTTGTAATAAGAGCCAAAGTCTCCTCATCATAGTCACTAGCGGACTCATACCCACCATCCTCAGTAATAATCATCACACGTTTAGATGGGCATTGTCTCGCATAATGACCTCCACCCTTGCAACGATGACAAATAATATCATGTGTTTGCCCTGTTGATGCCATGGATGAAGAAGAGCTCTATGCAGGCCCAGAAGGTGCGCTCTTGGCAGATAGTGGTGGCTGTGCCTGTTTTCTTTTATCACGGCTGGCGGTGGCACCTGATGGAGGTGCTGGTGCAGTGGAAGTAGAATATGCACGCGGTGTCCATGATGAAGGTCGACCTGCAGAAAAGTTAGTTCGCGCCAATGCCTGTCGATCCTGCACTTCACGTTCAGCTTTACTAGCAAGATGGAATAAATGAGTGATATTATTACGAGGGAAATATGCCCTAGAGGCAATAATAAAGTTGTTATTTATATTTCCTTATATCATGATAAATGTTTATTATTCATGCTAGAATTGTATTAACCGGAAACTTAGTACATGTGTGAATACATAGGCAAACAGAGTGTCCCTAGTATGCCTCTACTTGACTAGCTCGTTAATCAAAGATGGTTAAGTTTCCTGACCATAGACATGTGTTGTCATTTGATGCACGAGATCACATCATTGGAGAATGATGTGATGGACAAGACCCATCTGTTAGCTTAGCAGAAATGATCGTTTAGTTTTATTACTATTGCTTTCATCATGACTTATACATGTTCCTCTGACTGAGATTATGCAACTCCGGAATACCGAAGAAACACCTTCTGTGCTATCAAACGTCACAAGATAACTGGGTGATTATAAAGAAGCTCTACAGGTGTCTCCGATGGTGTTTGTTGCGTTGGCATAGATCAAGATTAGGATTTGTCACTCCGTGTATCGGAGAGGTATCTCTGGGCCCTCTCGGTAATGCACATCACCATAATCCTTGCAAGCAACGTGACTAATGAGTTAGTTGCGGGATGATGCATTACGGAACAAGTAAAGAGACTTGCCAGTAACGAGATTGAACTAGGTATTCAGATATCGACGATCAAATCTCGGACAAGTAACATACCGATGACAAAGGGAACAACGTATGTTGTTGTGCGGTTTGACCGATAAAGATCTTTGTAGAATATGTAGGAACCAATATCAGCATCCAGGTTCCACTATTGGTTATTGACCGAAGATGAGTCTCGGTCATGTCTACATAGTTCTCGAACCTGTAGGGTCCGCAAGCTTAACATTCGAGACTCATCGGATGAGTTCCGGGGGTCACTGGATAAATATCAGAGTGCCGAGGGGTTACCGGAACCCCCGGGGGAACTAATGGGCCAACATGGGCCTTGTGTGAGAGAGAGAGGAGGGGCCCCTAGGGCTGCCCCCCCTTGAGGAGTCCTAATTGAACTAGGAGGGGGCAGCACCCCCCCCCCTCTTTCCCTCTCCCTCTCTCCCTCTCCTTCCTTCCCCCTCTCTTCCCTTGTTGGAAACCTACTAGGAATAGGATTCCTAGTAGGAATCCTACTTGGGGCGAGCCCTATGAGGGCTGGCCGGCCTCCCCCTTGCTACTTTATATATGGGGGCAGGGGGCACGCTAGGACACACAAGTTGACAGTTGTCTTAGCCGTGTGCGGTGCCCCCCTCCACAGATTTCCACCTCGGTCATATCGTTTTAGTGCTTAGGCGAAGCCCTGCGCCGGTAACTTCATCATCACCGTCATCACGCCGACGTGCTGACGAAACTCTCCCTCGGCCTCAGCTGGAACAAGAGTACGAGGGACGTCACCGAGATGAACATGTGCAGATCGCGGAGGTGCCGTGCGCTGGTACTTGATCGGTTGGATCGCAAAGACATTCGACTACATCAACCGTGTTACTTAACTCTTCCGCTTTCGGTCTACGAGGGTACGTGGACACACTCTCCCCGCTCGTTGCTATGCATCTCCTAGATATATCTTGCGTGATCTTAGGAAACTTTTGAAATACTGCATTCCCCAACAGTGGCATCCGAGTCAGGTCTATGCGTAGATGTTATATGCATGAGTAGACCACAAAGAGTTGTGGGCGATAATAGTCATACTGCTTACCAGCATGTCATACTTTGATTCGGTGGTATTGTTGGATGAAGCGCGACATTACACATACGCTTAAGGAAGACTGGTTCTAAAGACGTCCTTCGCACACAAGTGGCTAGTGGGTGTCTGTTTCTCCAACTTTAGTTGAATCAAGTGTGACTACGCCCGGTCCTTGTTGAAGGTTAAAACATCAAACTTGACGGAAAATCATTGTGGTTTTGATGCGTAGGTAAGAACGGTTCTTGCTAAGCCCGTAGCAGCCACGTAAAACTTGCAACAACAAAGTAGAGGACGTCTAACTTGTTTTTGCAGGGCATGTTGTGATGTGATATGGTCAAGACGTGATTATATAAATTGTTGTATGAGATGATCATGTGTTGTAACACAGTTATCGGCAACTGACAGGAGCCATATGGTTGTCGCTTTATTGTATGAAATGCAATCGCCATGTAATTGCTTTACTTTATCACTAAGCAGTAGCGATAGTCGTATAAGCAATAGTTGGCGAGACGACAACGATGCTTCGATGGAGATCAAGGTGTCAAGCCGGTGACGATGGTGATCATGACGGTGCTTTGGAGATGGAGATCAAAGGCACAAGATGATGATGGTCATATCATATCACTTATATTGATTGCATGTGATGTTTATTCTTTATGCATCTTATTTTGGTTAGTACGATGGTAGCATTATAAGATGATCTCTCACTAAATTTCAAGGTACAAGTTTTCTCCCTGAGTATGCACCGTTGCTACAGTTCATTGTGCCGAGACACCACGTGATGATCGGGTGTGATAAGCTCTACGTTCACATACAACGGGTGCAAGCCAGTGCACACGTAGAATACTCGGGTTAAACTTGACGAGCCTAGCATATCCAGATATGGCCTTGGAAAACTGAGACCGAAAGGTCAAGCGTGAATCATATAGTAGATATCATCAACATAGTGATGTTCACCATTGAAAACTACTCCATCTCATGTGATGATCGGACATGGTTTAGTTGATTTGGATCGCGTGATTACTTAGATGATTAGAGGGATGTCTATCTAAGTGGGAGTTCTTAAGTAATATGATTAATTGAACTTTAATTTATCATGAACATAGTCCTGATAGTATTTGCATAACTATGTTGTAGATCAATAGCTCGCGATGTAGCTCCCCATTTATTTTTGATATGTTCCTAGAGAAAAACTATTTTGAAAGATGATAGTAGCAATGATGCGGACTAGGTCCGTGATCTGAGGATTATCCTCATTGCGGCACAGAAGAATTATGTCCTTGATGCACCGCTAGGTGATGGACCTATTCCAGGAGCAGATACAGACGTTATGAAAGTTTGGGAAGCTCGGTATGATAACTACTTGATAGTTTAGTGCGCCATGCTTTACGGCTTAGAACCGGGACTTCAAAAACGTTTTGAACGCCACAGAGCATATAAGATTCTCCAAGAGCTGAAATTGGTATTTCAGACTCATGCCCGAGTCGAGAGGTATGAGACCTCTGACAAGTACTTTTCCTACAAGACGGAGGAGAATAGCTCAACCAGTGAGCATGTGCTCAGATTGTCTGAGTACTACAACGTAACTGGTGACTATAAAGATGCTCCACAGGTGTCTCCGATGGTGTTTGTTGAGTTGGCATAGATCAAGATTAGGATTTGTCATTCCGTTTATCGGAGAGGTATCTCTGGGCCCTCTCGGTAATGCACATCACTATAATCCTTGCAAGCAATGTGACTAATGAGTTAGTGGCGGGATGATGCATTACAGAACGAGTAAAGAGACTTTCCAGTAACGAGATTCAACTAGGTATTGAGATACCGACGATCGAATGTCGGCAAGTAACATACCGATGACAAAGGGAACAACGTATGTTGTGCGGTTTGGCCGATAAAGATCTTCGTAGAATATGTAGGAACCAATATGAGCATCCAGGTTCTGCTATTGGTTATTGACCGGAGATGAGTCTCGGTCATGTCTACATAGTTCTCGAACCCGTAGGGTCCGCACGCTTAACATTCGATGACGATCGGTATTATGAGTTTATGTGTTTTGATGTACCGAAGGTAGTTCAGAGTCCCGGATGTGATCACGGACATGACAAGGAGTCTCGAAATGGTCGAGACATAAAGATTGATATATTGGACGATGATATTCGGACACCGGATGAGTTCCGGGGGTCACCAGATAAATATCAGAGTGCCGGGGTGTTATCAGAACCCCCGGGGGAACTAATGGGCCAACATGGGCCTTGTGAGAGAGAGAGGAGGGGCCCCTAGGCCTGGCCGCCCCCCGCACCCCTTGAGGAGTCCGAATTGGACTAGGAGGGGGCGGGGCCCCCCTCTTTCCCTCTCCTTTTTCCCCTCTCTTCCCTTGTTGGAAACCTACTAGGAATAGGATTCCTAGTAGGAATCCTACTTGGGGCGCGCCCTATGAGGGCGGGCCGGCCTCCCCCTTGCTCCTTTATACACGGGGGTAGGGGGGCACCCTAGGACACACAAGTTGTCAGTTGTCTTAGCCGTGTGCGGTGCCCCCCTCCACAGATTTCCACCTCAGTCATATCGTTGTAGTGCTTAGGCGAAGCCCTGCGTCGGTAACTTCATCATCACCGTCATCATGCCGTCGTGATGACGAAACTCTCCCTCGGCCTCAGCTGGAACAAGAGTACGAGGGACGTCACCAAGCTGAACGTGTGCAGATCGTGGAGGTGCCGTGCGCTGGTACTTGATCGGTTGGATCACAAAGACATTCGACTACATCAACCGTGTTACTTAACGCTTCGGCTTTCGGTCTACGAGGGTACGTGGACACACTCATCCCGCTCGTTGCTATGCATCTCCTAGATAGATCTTGCGTGATCGTAGGAAATTTTTGAAATACTGCGTTCCCCAACATATTATACTCCTTATACCCTAGAATGGTCTGAATCTCTCTATTTAATCCACCCATAAAACGTGCAAGCATAGCTTCATTCTCCTCAACAATACCTCATCTAATCATGTCAGTTTGTAATTCCTGATAATATTCTTCTACGTATTTTTTCTTGTCTTAAACGCTATAATTTTTGAAGCAATTCACGTTGATAATATGGTGGAACCCAACGAGTATGCATGGCAGGTTTCAAAGCATCCCAAGTAGCTGGAATAGGATATAATCTACAATGTTCACACCACCAAACACATGCAAAACTAGTGAAAGCACAAACAACATCAGCAACACGTCTTTCCTCGGGATATTGCAAACATGTAGAATGTTGTTCAGTTTGTAACTCCCAAGTAAGATATATATCAGGAACATATCTACCCTCGAATGGTGGAATATTCAATTTTAATTTAGGAAGATGGTCATGATCTCGTACCTGAGGTGGTGCTGCAGCCCTACCGTTGCGATTATATGCCTGAGGTCGACCTGCTGGTGGTGGTGCTGGTGGTTGCACGTAGTTTTGATTTTGATCAACCTCATCCTCGTAATAGTCCTCCATCTCTGAAGTAGCAGCAGGAGCTACAGAAGCATCAACAGCAGTAGCAGCGGCACCAGAATTTTGTCCAGGCTCAAGGGGAACGCGCTGTGCTCATCCCACTTGATTTGGAATGCGACGATGCTGTTGTTGTTGTTGTTGTAGAGGTGCGACAGGTGCAGTCGGCGGTGGTTGTGGAAGACCCGCAAGCAATTCATTAAACTTGTTATCGAGCTTTGTTTCGAATGTCTTCTCAATGCCATCTATCTTCTCCATGGCCTCTTCAAATCTGTATAGCACATCTTGCACCTGTCCACTCATCATTTGCTGAAATTTATTATGTAGCTGTTTGTTCGTCATGTTCTCCCAATCAGTCTCATCGGCTTGTGATCCTGCCATGGTTAGCAGCAATAGAAACACACAAGAATATGATCCTACAGACTACTAGGAAGTGGTGGTGGTGGTGGTGGTGGTGTGTCACAAATCCGTCAAGCACATCTAAAATTCTTACCAGTTCTTACCCAGCAGCAGGTGGCACTACAAAAAAAAGACACTTCCGTGATGATACGTGTTTGTCACAGTAGGTCGCATTTTTTTTCATGCATGTACATCCATGACAAATTTATGACAGAATCAAGATAGTCATACCCATGCTGTCGTAGAAGTGTTCCATGACATTACCAAAATTATCATCACAGAAGTGTCCACTTCCATGACGATAAATCGCGCGTCACAGAAGTGCTTTCGTCAAGGGTGACCGACATGTGGCATCCACCGTAACGGAATGCTGTTAAGCTATCGGGTCGGGTTTTGGATCCGATAACCTGTTAACAGCCCCGACCAATGGGGATTTTCCACGTGTAAAATCATCATTGGCTGGAGGAAACACGTGTCGGCTCATCGTTGGGACAGATGTCATCCACTCATTGGACAGAAGGCGCCTATGATACATCGACACGTGGCACGGCCCAACAGAGGCCCATTCCTGTGAAAAGGCCGGCCCGTTTGACTTGGTCAAAAGGTGGCGAGCCGGCCCATGGAAAGCATGTTAACGGCCTGTTCGCATATAGCACATTTACAGCCCGCTAACCCAAGGCCCGTTACGCCCTATCCGAATTAGGCCCAGTAGCATCATCTGGGCCATCCAATATGATTCCAGCCCGTTTTCATTTCTGTCCCATGTATGGCCCATGACGTCTTTCGGCCCATATGAGGCCCTATGTAACTCTTGGCCTATTAACGGCCCGTGGTGAAACTGGCCCATAATGAACAGTGTATCACTTTACACCCATTAACGGCCCGTGGTGAAACTGGCCCGTAATGAACAGTGTATCACTTTATACCCATTAACGGCCCGTTATTCCGTTGGGCCGTTTCCAGCCCATGTTATCTTTCGGGCTTCTCAGAGCCCATTTATTCTTGGGCTCATTTCGAGCATTCGTTTACTTACGGCCCGTTACTGTTATTTTCTGCTTGTGGGCCAAATTCAGCCCGTGGTTACAGTCGGCCCGTTTGTGGTCCATTAATATGTTGGGCCGTTTTCATAGCGTCATCAAATACGGCCTATTAACGATGGCCCGTTATGGTCGGCCCATGAGCGGATGATTCCAACTCTAGCCCGTTTACAGCCATAATGCGGCCTGTTATTGGCCCATGTTTGGCCAATCGATCATACTGCCCGTATAAGGCCCATTGATGATACGGCCCGTAGAAGGCCCATTGTTTCTACGGCCCGTAGAAGGCCCATTGTTTATACGGCCCATAGAAGGCCCACTGTTTCTACGGCCCGTAGAAGGCCCACTGTTTCTACGGCCCGTAGGAGGCCCAGTGTCACTACAGTAAATATTAGCCCATGTTTATTGTGGCCTAGTTTTAAAAAATAGGTTATTGCAGCCACTAGGAAACCGCGGAAAAAGAACTGCAATGACTACAAGCAAACAAATAAACAAGACAACAAGGAAATAAATAAGCAAGCAACTTACGCTAGGCTATCACGGCTATCACACATATTACATCCACTGGGCATCAAAGTTCGCCACCACTGCAAATAAACGCGCCGACAAAAGAATATACAAAACTGAGAGCACTTCAGAAGGCACTAGGCCTGGCCACGTCGTGTGACACCCAAAATTTTATTTGGCCTTTTCAAAATTTGTATTTAACTAGAGGGAGGTGTTTTAAAATTTTTCTTCAAAGAAACCCCCCTTTTCAAAATATTTTTTTATGGAAAATTTTTATTTGGATTCACCCAAGACTTGATTTTGGTTTTGGAGGTTTTCCTCTTTTATTTGGACTCAAACCAAAATGTTTTCTCTTGGAAAAAAATGCCTGTTGAAAATTTCTTTGAAAAAGGCCCTATAGCTTTTGGAAAGATCCTTTGCCACTTTCAAAAATTCCTCTTACCATGGCCCAAGGGTAAATCCCCTCCCTTAAACCTCTCCTCACCTTTGGATCATGATTTACTTCAAATCCAGCAAGTTGAACCTCCCCATATGATTAATTTCCATTTAAATCTTATCAAAACAATTTCTGTCTTCTATTATAGCCCTTGGAGATTTACAAAGGAGCTACCATTTTTGTTTTGATTTTTGCCCCCAAACCAATTTCCCTTCCTAGTCCTTTGAACCCTCAAACAAGATCCATGAAGATCCACGGTCTTCAGTTCAAATTTTTCAAACTATACATGCTGCAAGTTTGCACCAGATTTGTCAAATTTGGTGACATTCATTCAAATCCTTCTCCATAAAATCTGAGAAAAATCAGGCAGCCTCTGGGTGCATTGAGAGGTCACCTCACCAAGTCCCAGCCCCAGGAAAAATTTTCTCCTTGCCAAATCATTCTGTCGAACACCTACTGGACACTGTTGCTGTCATTGTTCAGTTAAGTTCAGAAAACAGTTTCAGTGCACTGTCGTTTTCTTCAGTGTTTGTTGTCCATCTCGCCAGTGTCGCTGTGGCGCCTTGCTCCCCGTCTCCTCCCCCTTGTCCTCTGCACCGCACGAGCGCCACCCAGCGCCGCCCAAGCCACCGGAGATCGCCGCGTGGCCTTCCACTCCCCAGAACGCGCTGCCACTCTCGTCGTGAACCGCTGGGCGCGGAGCGCGCTCTCTGCCGCCGTCGTGCCCGTGCGGCCACCCCACCGTGGACCGGCGCCATTACGCCAAGACCAACCGAGATTAGCGGGGGAATGGCACCAGTACACCTCACTGATGCTGCCTGGCCACTTAATCCCCCTGCCAAGACACTGCCTCGCCGTAATCGCTCGCCGGAGCAACCCCGTTCACGGCCACCCCCTCGATCCGCCTATAAATAGAGGCCCCGAGCTTCAACTCGAACCCACACCACCTCTGCACTCCATCTAGACCGCGCCAAGCCACTGGAAGAGCCCCAGGGGAGCCTTCTTCCCCGACTCCGGCCGCCGCGACCCGCCACGGGATCCAGCTCGATTCACTCTCGTGCGTGCACCTCTGCCTCCCATCTCTTGCCAGTAGCCCTCTAGTGCATCCCTCCTTCTGACCCGCGCTTCAATTCGGAGTTTGCAGCCCCCACCGGAGTTCTCCACCATCGCCCGAGCCGCCGTCCGCTGGAGAAAGTGTCGCCGTCGACGTGGTGCTCTCCGTCGGTCGAGTCCACCACCCACCGACGCGGAAGGACACGCTGAAGCTCTTGGTACACTCCGATCTCCCTGTCTCGCCGTGGTTCGACGCCGGCGACCACCACAGTCTTCGGGCGCTGGCGAGCTTTTTAAACCTGACATGTGGACCCCCCTGTCAGCCTCTATTCTCTTCTCCCTCAAAACGTTTTCTGTTGGCGCTTCGGGCAAATACGCTTTCCCTTTGAGCTGGCGCGTTTCTTTCCGAAGCGTTTTCTGTTTTCTCAGTTAAGCCCCTGGAACTTCTCTGTTTCATTTCAGATGAGTCCCTGGACAGAAACCTTTATAACTTTTTAATAAAAAGTGATTTTTGAGTGATTCTTTTTTTGTCAGTCTTGTATTTTTGTCTAGTTTTTTATAGTATTTATTTGGAAAACTTTTGAAGAAGTTTTTATGCACGCGTTGGTTTTCATGTTAGTATGCTTTTCGATATGCCGTAGGTTCCGGAGGAGGTGACGGAGCCGCGAACTTCGCCGAGCTAGACTCCGACTTCTCCGAACCAGGCAAGCATGTTTGAACCTTTGATATGATAGGTGTTTTGCATGTTTGCGTGAGAGGTTGTGCGTGGCATATGAGTATCGGTGAGTACCTCGTTGCTTGTGAGGCAACTACCCGCGTGTTCCAAAGTTGCGATGATCTCTGATGAGAGATGGCCTAACCATGTGGTGACATGGAGGGCAGCAAGGTGGTACTGTTGTAGCATACCAGCCTTGCGTCATCCGACAAATTCCGACGTTAACGTGGACGGAGTCACGTTATCGTTCTTCCCCCTTCCGTACTACCACTGGTTTTCTGCCAGAATGCGGTTTAGTAAGTTGGTAACCTCTTTCTGTGTACACACCAAACAGAGGGGCCAGGATGATGGTTCCATGGCCCTGGATTAAAGCCAGTCATCCGGTCAGGGGGCATGGGTGTTTCCGGTTGGGACCGAGAGGGAGGCACCCCTTAGAGCGCGCGTATAGAAATTTGATCCCATACTACGCGAGGTTGTAGCCTCCCCGTCTCAAGGTTTTTCTTGAACGTTGCCGAGGGTGATCCCTGGCTTCGGAATGTTGAATGGGTGTGTACTGGTTAGACGTGTTTCTTCCAAAACACCGTAAACGGAACTAGTCCCCGTGACTACTGAAATCCGTTGGCTGTGGTTAAAGTACAAACTCTGCAGAGTCAAATCCTTCCGAGTCAACGTATCCATAGTCAAGTATCGTGATCAGTGTATCCATGTCTATGTCATAATCTCGTGGTATATCCTTCGTTCTGGTAAGCAAGATTGAGTAGTAGACTTGGCTGAACGCTATTCCTGTGGATGGACTAACCCTGTTGTTTACCTCATGTCTGCTTGTACTCTTGACATGATTTATAATTCATGAACTACTGAGTTTTGAATATAAGCCCTTTATGTGATGTCGCTCAGACGTCCGACTGTGGCATGTTTGTCTCTTACTTTCAATATAAGCCCTTTATGTGATGTCGCTCAGACGTCCGACTGTGGCACGCACTGCCTTTATTTTCTGTTATAAGCCCTTTATGCGGTGTCGCCCTGACGCCCGACTGCGGCATTATTATTCTTGCAGTTTCCTCTCGAGGAGTCATTCAGACCCTCGTTTGGCACCAGTATTACTATTCTTGCAGTTTCCTCTCGAGGAGTCATTCAGACCCTCGCTTGGCACCAATATTACTATTCTTGCAGTTTCCTCTCGATGAGTCATTCAGACCCTCGTTTGGCACCCAGTATTTATTTTGGGATTTCGGGAGGACTACCGCCCGACTTCTCTGTTATTTGTTTTCATGCATTATTATCTCTATGTCTGAATGCACTTGTTAATCTGTTCATATGCTTCATGTTTACATTTGTTATATCTTATGTCCAAACTGTCTTGCGAGTACTTTCATAGTACTCACCTGGCTTGTTGCTTTGGCCAGATGTTGACGAAGGCGATCTCTTGGATGAAGAGTTTGATAGCGCGTCCGACGCCTAGAGGAGTCCCAGTCAGTCCTGTGCGATCCCGGATATTGGTCACTTGTATTATATACGCTTCCGCCACCCGCAATAAGTCTCCTCGAGCCTCACTCCGACGCTCGAAGAGCTGTAGTTTTCAGGAGTCATATCACCCACTTCGCGGTGATATTTCCACCATCGTTGTTATCGTGAGTTAGTAGTTATGCCACCCTGTCCGCCGTTATGTTTTATCGGCATTCATGTAATAAATTGTTGGGCAGTCCCCGCTCAACCTTGTATTATATTCAGTACTCCTGGTATTTTTCTTCTGTGACCAAGATATTGTCTACCAGTGAGAAGGAATTCTTCTTTACTGGTCCGTAAAAGGGATCGGTCTCTCAATAAATATTTTATCGAAAAACCGGTCGTGACACGTCGGCCCCCCAAACAGCTGAAGAAGCTGAGTAGACCTCGGTTGTGTCAACGATAGATGCATCAACACTAGATTTAAGGCATGATGATGCGCACAGCAGTCCTCTAACATCTTCATTGCATCTTTGACTTCAAGTCGGAGCTGAGCTGAAGCAAGCCTTTCCGCTTTAAGTTGAGACTGAAGAAGTCGAACTGATTGAGGCAGCGACTGCACAGAGGTTGTCTCACACCTGCTGGTGAGTAGCTTCAACTCACTGTCTTCATCAAGACAGGACCTTGGGGTCATCTCGCTGTCCTCAAGATGGTTTGGCTCACTATCTTCCCTAAAGTTCTGCCTGGCATAAGAGATACGAGTCTGAAAGAGAAACATGGAGACACGTAACAGGTTTCACAATTATATAAGCAAGTAAATGGATCTGTTCTGCATAAGGAACATGTTTTTACAACTACAATTTCAAACTGGTAGTTGTTGCAAAAATCCAATCAGATGTAAACAGCAAAGCAAATAGCAGTGGAGGAAATGATGCCTATCCAAATATATACTAGAAAAAAGTTTGAAGGCTTGAGAAGGATGAACTTACATTACATGTTAACACGGGCTGGACAAAGCCCTTCTCCATGTTGATGGAAGGATAATTCAATAAATTCCCCAAAGAAAATTCTTTATAAGCGTTGCCATTATTCTACATTTTGCAAAGAGTAAATATAGATCAAATAATATTGGAAGAAACAGAGGATAATGAAGCTCAGGTGCAGACTGAAGATAAATAATCAAATAGCAATTAATTAAGTACAGCGTTACAAGGCAAAAGGGAGAGAGGTACTGACAAGAGCAATGCAGAGCCCATTATTGTTTTGAGATCGTATGATCCTTTGAGCAAGGAGATTCATCTGAAATTAGTTTTCATACAAGAGAGAAGGTAAGGCACAAGCAGAAATTTAGGAGTTCAAATTTTGAATTGATATCATAGACAGTACCTGACGCTGGGCTCCCAGCAGTTCTAATAGGGGTTTGGCCACTGGAGTAGGGGTGAAGTGTGGTACAGTTGGGCCTGTGTTTTCTTTGGCTGCTGGTCTATCTGATTTAACAGGTATCACTACCTTTTCCAAATACCTAGTTTGTACTCCTTGAGGATCTGCACTCACCCTCTTCCTTTTGGACATCTATTACGAAAGAACAACATTTGACTGGAAAAACATAGTGTGATGACACATGGAATAGGTACAGAAAATGGATAGGTATGGCATATACTCATATATGATGCTTAAACTAAGCAGATGGTGTAACAAAGTAGAAGTAATGCAAGAGGTCAGATGCAAAATATGTGCGACCAATACAACTTTGCAAAGTTAGAGCAAGCATCTTGATGGGTGAATAAGATAGGCCATCCTCCACCATGGCCAGTTTGTTAGCCAGTGGATCATTCCGCAATATTCCTCTCGTGCGCCCATTCTCATATTCATTTTGATAATGTTCAATATCTGACATGCATGAAAACATAAAAACAAGTGAGATTTTCTTTGTAATGCGGAAGTGATTCTAATCCAATACTGCCTCCCTGTAAACCCCTTTGTGCTATCTCTACAATTCTTTTAAAAGATGCCATGCATGCTGTAATTTGTTGTGCACATTAATATAATGTGGCCTACTACACAAAATATGAGAGCTCCAGAAGTGATGACACATCGCAGATGATAGCTTCAACATATAGTAAAGAAGAACAAGTTGACCTGACCTGACAGATTCAAAATATACTAAGGGAGAACAACTCGACCTGACCAGTCGACCGCAAGAGAAGAGTATCATCTTAAAGAAGAGCAGAAGAGCAAGCAGATTGAAGATATTACAAGTCTTTCAATACAATGTTGGTTGGCCACCCATGATGAACCAGAGCGCACAGAGAAATACTATTCTTTCTGGTCTCTCCATATGTGGCTCACATGCATTTCGAAACTAAAGTAGGAACATTTAGCTAACCAATTAAACATCTCTCAGTTTTACTAATATCAGCAATAATAACAGATATGAATTTGTACAACTAAGCTTGTTTAGCTCGATGGGTGGAGCAGTGCTATTACGACACGAACCACGTAGGCTGATTGTGGTCATCATAAAATGGGGAAAACATAAGCATGATGAGTACAGTGTTGACCGTGGCAGTGGGATGGCAGATCTGAAGTTGCAAACCGCGCAAAGGGTAGTTAGCAACCGATGTTTGCTTTGAAATAACAACTAAGATTTGGTATGGACAAGAAAGTACGGTCAACAAGTGACAAAGAAATGCAATTATGCTGTCTCTCTATATGTCGCGACATGCATTTGGAAACTCAAGTGGGACCTTTAGCTAACCAATTAAATGTGTCGGTTAACTAATATCAGTATCATATCACAATCATATTTGAACAACTAAGCTTTCGAATTCTGAGTGTTGTGTTGTTTAGCTTGAAGGGTGGAGTAATGCTAGTACGACAGAAAGCACCTACGCAAATCATAGTAGAGTAGATAAAAGGGGAAAACCCTAAGCATCAAGAGAAAAATCAGGAAAGTGGAACTAGCTGGACCAGTGGGTGGCGCACATGCTTTTTGAAACGAATATAGGAACATTAGATGACCAATTAAACGTTCTCTGTTTTAGTGATATGAGCATCATATCAGATTCATATTTCAACACGTAAGCTTTGGGTTGAGGTCTTGAGGAGCAGTGCTAGCACGACACGAAGCACCTACGATGATGGTAGTGAATATAAAGGGGGGAAACCATAAGCTTTACGAGTATAGTGCCCGTGCCATGGCGGATCTAAAGGTGCAAACTGGACAAAGCTACTTCGCAACCAATGTTTGCTTTCAACTAGCCACTACGATTTGGTACGGACAAGAAAAGTACAATAAACAAATTACGATCTATTTTCCGGGTGAGATCAATAACTTAAGCACATATGGAAGAGTACCACCTCTCTTGCGACGCCGTGTAGGCCTATGCTGATACGTTGAGGGTGATGTGGGTGCGATGGCTGTCGGCGGCGGGGAAGAAGACTTTAGACGGCAGACGGCCGGGTCGGGGATATATCCTGTTGCCGTGGACAAGGCAGTCATAGGAGCGGCAACGACAAGGTGGACGACGGCGCCGATGTAGCGAGAGGAGGCGATGAAAGGATCCTGGTCCAGCGCCGTGGATGAGAGACGTCCATCTCTTGCAGTGGACAACGGGGTAGGGGTAGCGACTCCGGCAAGGTGGAGGATGGGGTGGCGGACGGAGGAGGCTGGCCGCAGTGCGGAGGTTGTCGTGCCGCCGACGATGTATGAATGGGGGAATGGAGGGGAGGGAGGATCTCAAACTTTGGGACGCGCTTCTCTGAAATGGGGGAAAGTTATGAACTTATCCCCCGTTTAAAATTTCGGACATCTCGTCGGTCGGGGATAGGATGGTAATCTCGCATCTCCCAAATATTTGCCGGTAACTATTTCGGGCGAGGAGAGGGTGTTTTGCCACCCACGGTTAGCGCCCACGGTGTATGAACGGGGCTGACAGGTAGGGCGGTTGTGTCACGTCTGATGGAAGTTACACATCTGCCCCTATTTAAAATATTAGCCTACATCGATTTCGGACGAGGAGAGTTTGTTTTGCCGCCCACCGTGTATGAATGGGGAAATGGAGGAAGAGACACATGTCTTTCGGACAAGCTTGAATCAAATGTGTTTTGCCGCCCACGTTTGGCGCCCACCGTGTCTGAATGGGCTCAGAGGCCATCGTGTCACATCTGATTGAAGTTACTAGTCTACCCCTATCGACAGCAGTGTAAATCCGGTCGATAAGGATGTCAAGTGTGAGGGGTAGACAGTTATTTCCATCTCGCAAACACTTGCTTCGGGCAGCCCACAAATTATAGTGGGTGTTTAGCCGCTTCGTTCAAAACTTGGGAGAATTTGCATTCACGTTTGCCCCGGGACCTGGCAAACTAAATTCAAATCCAATTTGTATTCAATTACGAATATCCACAGATAATTATACGTTTTGTTATTTATTTCTTCAAAACCACAACAAAGATTTATTCCACCTTTATATATGATTATGATCTAGAAATGTCGTGATCTTCAAATTCAGTAGGTTGGATACACTCTGAGTCAAACAGTTATTTCATCCAATACAATATGCTCACACGAAAAACACTTCACCTTATGTCAATCATACAAGTACTGAGGATTACCTCGCCTAAAAAATTTGGATCATTACAACACATGGACAACATAGGGGGTCTTGCAACATAATCCATTCAGAGACATGACACAACATGCAAGTACAATAATCTAATGAAAATTTCAACTGGTATCTAAAGAAGAACCGGGATTACCTTGGGCTTCAGATAGCAGAAACAGCAGGACCTCCTCCGTCTTCAAATGCAACATTCTTACTTCCTCCAATTCTTGGGTTGCTTGCATAATGCGTGTCACTAATTCCGTAATTTCCAGCCTCAAGATAAAGATTACCTCATTCATGGCAGCCACACCATCTCTTTCTGCCTCTAGTAGAGCCTCAAGCACTATAATATCTCTGCTCAGACTGCTCTCCGGCGGTGTTGCCTCTGAACTGCTACCATCTGGTAACATGGATGGCGCACTGCTTTCACAAATAGATTCTGGGGTTGTACATTGTGTCCTATTGTGAACGGCAGCCAGATGAACGGCGCCGAGTTCGACCCCCGTGATGCTACGTGGGTGCCGAGGAACACTCTTGGAGAGTACTCGCTTTTCATCGGGGACAGCTACCCCATTGTGAAGTGGATGGCATCTTCCATGCACGACACGGAAGGCCTACCGTTCATGAAGCATGGTTGTGTCTTCAGAGCGCACCGCCGGATGAACGACATGCTGGGAGATGCTATCCCTGATTTACGCCGCTTCAGCTTGGATGAGTCTCCATCGTGTGGAACCGGACTAGAAAGCTGCGACAATGATTCCCGTTGCCCACCGCTATGGATCGTGCCATCCATGAAGAACACCTGGGACTGGAACCTGGAGGAGGACATGTAGCCCATCTATAACGTGTAAGTGGAGTACGCTAATTGTGAACGGTAGCGCTGTGAATATATGTAGACTAGTCGTGCATAAATTAATCACATGAATTGGAGATGAACTTGTGTGGCATACTGGCATTTGTCCTTTAGAATTTATTACTAGTAAATGTGTTATGTGTACGTGCAACTTGTGTGGTTGTTGCACGGGCTCCAACACGCTCTTTGAGAAAAAAAGGTGGCACAGCTTTGGATATATGTGACGTGGTGGCATCATACAATAGCATCGTTCGCTATAGTTGTAGTACACTCCTACTAGGACGACAACTCCTATAAAACCTTGCACTTGGCTCTTGGCCTCTTCGGGAGGTTCAACAGTTCGTACTCGTGTGAACCTTGCACTTGGCTCTTCGCCTCTCCGGAAGGTCCAACAATGATGATACTACAGTACAATATGCTTCTGGCAATCTGACACCGATTGAACTGCTGCACGTCCACCGCGAGGGCGAGGGTGAGGGAGAGGGAGAGGGCGCTGTAGTCAAAACCCTCTCCTCGTCCTGTGAACCACCGCGCGCGTGGGCGAGGGAGAGGCGTAGTAAGCAAGCTTCTCCTCGTTCGGCGAGTTGACGGGACACATCAAAGCAGTACTAGTACTAGTAGTAGTAGTCCATACTGCGTCCTTTCCGATTAATATGGCTTAATTTGAAACGAGAAAATACACTGGCGGTCAACGTATGTAACAATACGCTCTTTACGGTAACTATATATAATTTTGCGGCGATTATACGATCACTAGCTCATCGTAGAGCACCGTATTGCACCCTACTGACCGGCCACATAGTAGACGTGGCACTTTGTTGACTGGTTAAATTGTCACCTGGTTTCTGGGTCCCACTTGTCAGTTGGCAGAGCAAAGAAATCAGTTAAACAAAACTTTACGCAGGCGCGACACGAGTCCAACCCTTGCGCGCGAACCGCCCTGTCTGTGTATGTGAGTGCATGCACGTGTCCTCCCTCGGTCTTCCAACAAAGAGTGTACATCGGCTATAAAACAAAGAGTGTAGTACATGATGTACATCTACACTTCCAATGCATTTAGCCTTTAATATAAATTGATATTGATTGACTAATGCACCAACTTGTGCTGTAGGTATAGGCTACATGTCTGTCCTTAATTATAGCATGCAACGACCTTCATTTAATCTTCTTATCTCAATGGTCGCATGCACACATAAGTCTGCTACTTTTGGGCGTTAATTATGCCCTGGTCAATGTGTAAATCTCTAAATGTACAGTCTTTCACGGACGTAGGGAGTAGGTTGAGCACTTGAGCGTGAGCGTGTGTGTTGGGTCGTGTGCTGTGTGCCGCATGGGTGCGTGAGTGTTGCGTGCGTCCATGTGTACGTGTGAGTGTTTAATGTTGCATGCATGCATGCATGCATGGGGCTTACTCCCTCCCATTGACATGTTCATATTTCAAGCTTCCTCTGTTCCCTCCATATGGTGATACTCCCTCTGTTCCCAAATAGTACGGAGTAAAAGCCTCCCTCTGTTCCCAAATACGGAGTATTTGTCTTTCTACATATTTCAACAAGTGACTAGGTACGGAGCAAAATGAGTGAAGTGAGCGTAGAGGCATAGGGATACTGTAGAAAGGAAGTCCTCGTGATCCATTATTCCCCATCTCGGTCAGAGAGAACTATTCAACTAGTCTTCGCAGTGAAGTGACAATACACGCTGCAGCAGATGGGACACGTAATTAATAAGCTGAACCAGCGTGTTGGTGTTACTAAATCAGCCTTACCCAGTACTGCCATCATGTTTGCCAGTAGAGCACGCTTCCGCAAATACGCCTACGCACCTCTGTCCTCCATTAACTGACATATGGGCCCTGTTGTGGTAGACCCACATGTCATCGGTGTAACTATTTACACTCCGAAGGACGGTATATCCTGGTAGTAGTACTAGTAGAATTTAGATTGAATGCACTTTCTTCCCCGTCTTCCACTCTTCTTCTTCCTCCTCTCTTCCCCATCGTCGGCCGCACACCATTTACCCCCGCTCATTGCTCGCCCACCCGCGCCATCTTCCTTGGTAGCTCGCGCGTACCATATACCCCCGCTCACTACTCAGCCACACGAGGAGAAGCTTCTTCGCTCGCCCGCCCGAATCCACTTCCCCGCTGGCTCGCAGGCACCGAAAACCCCAATGACAGAACCGACTGACACGCAGAGCCGCGATTGGAATTCCCTCCCCGATGTTCTCTTGGAGCAGATCTGTAGTCGTATGGACCTACTCAGCACCGTCCGTCTGGCCGCATGCTCGGTGTCTTTCTACCGTCTACTCGCCTGCAACCAGCCGACTCTTTTCAAGACACCCTGCTTGCTGATGCCCGATCCTCGCAGGTGGCCCAGACACCGACTTGATGATCCTACGGAGGTTGCCGTGGTGCCCCTCGACATGCTACCACTACCCGTCCACCTGTCCTTCATGCGCGGCCACTACTGGGCGGGCATGAAGGCCAACTAGATCGTCCTCATCCACCACACCGATAGTCCGTGGCGTCTCGTGGATATCTACACCCAGCGAGAGATCACCCTTCCATCGTTGGATACCACCGCCATCGAGCCTCGCGGCCCGCCGGACACTCCTGCCTACTACGCACGAGACGCGTCAAGCTTTTGGCTCGACCTCTGTTTGCAGAAAGTTGTAATCTGCGAAGTGCCCACACCATCAGAAGACTACATGGATTATAAGCTCATTGCGTTGTTCAACATGGGATTAGTCTATCTGGAATCCGGTCGCCATACATGGTTATGGCTCATCATCAATCCTGTTGAGGCAACATTTCTGTCTGATGCTATAGTGCACGTTGGCATCGTTTACGCGGTCGACGCACAGATTGGCTGCCTATACTGGTGGAATCTATCGTCGTGTAATTGTTCTATCTCATCTCATCTTTACCTTATGAATACGACTGCCTGTTCATTTGTTACAAATTTACAATGCATAGCATGTCTATAACCACATCATTGCTATATGTTCCTCTCATTTCCTAGATTTTTATGACCACACATGTTATTGTTAGAGTTGATATGAGAACAGTAGTAGTAAGTGCTATGGTAGAAAATGAGTAGGCGTTGTCATAGCTGTTTTCCTCTCATTGTTACATGATGTTTGAACCATGACATATTGCTAGAATATGAAAGCCATTGGCTTATTTTTTTTAACTTGGGGTATGATTATGACCACGGTATTGCAATTCTCTGTCTATGATATGTGTCACTGTTATAATAATCTTAATTCCACACATACTCTGAACATGATTGTTTATTTTTGTCCTTTTGGTCTCCAATTTGAATTGTTCCAGCAGACGCAAATGCGCTGGCCTTCATGATACCAGGACCTGGAATCATACCAGCCGATGGGTGGTGGTTTATCGCTCGTTCAGCTGACGGCGGTCATTTGATGCTCATTCGCACGTACCAAATTGACCAAACCATTACATCAAACCACATGCAGTACAATGCGTGGGGCGTTCGTGACATTGACGGCTATGGCTGCTTCGTGTTCGAGAAAGATCCCAGCTCCGTTGGGCCAGGCGTATTCAATTGGAGGCGGGTTTACAGCCTCGGCAACCACTCCTTGTTCCTCGGGCTCAATTATCCGATCATCCAACCAATCATCGATCATATCACCGGCGATGATTACTGTGCTATGCAACTTCCATTCGCGAGGGGGGGCTGTGTTTACACATCATACCATGGGTTTCATGAATCACCATATCCAGAGATTCGTCGACACAGCTTGTTGCCAGATAATCTTCAGTGTGTGAAAAGCATCAAGCTTCCATGCGATGGATGGCTTTTGCAAACCTGACATGCGGCGATCTGGTTCATGCCAACAGCAAATATGCACAACTTGATTCGTGCTGATATCTAGACCGAGCCATGTATTCTGCTGCTATAGCACGACCCTCTTTTGTTGGATATTATGTACTATTGTTAGTTTTAAGCACTCCTCTGGTTTAAAGGATAGATACCTTCCTGGGATCAAGTGCATCCTAACTCACCTGCGTAGGATGTACTGATAATGATGATGGACATGCTGTGCAGAAGCCATATATATATAGGGATAATTGATTTTATGCCCCTAGTAGGGTCACACTCGGCAGGTTTACCCCTAGTTTCCGAAAACACTTGTTCCTGCCCAAACCACTTTGCTCCTCTTATGCTTTTGCCCTTTGACCGTTTGACCATCACTTTGAAAACTTCATAAAAAGTTCATACTAACTCAGAAAAACTCAAATAAGATATCAAAATGTTCAGAAAAGCATCACCTATATGTGCATGCCATTTGCGTTCATGAAAAAAGTGTTGGCCAGTCCCCATCTCGGTTTTAGCTCATATGATCTTAGCATGAACAATAAGATCTAAAAAATCCAAAAATTCTAAAAAAAATGGTGGCAAACTTTGACCAATGTTTTGAGTGCTTGCTAAGTTTCATAAGGGAATGACATTCGTGGAAGTCGTGGCAAAAAAACAAAAATCAATGCACCAAAATTTCATTTTTTACCACGACTTCCACAAATGACATTCCCTTATGAAACTTGGCAAGCACTCAAAACATTGGTCAAAGTTTTCCACCAAGAAAATTTAGAATTTTTAGTTTTTTTTAGATTTTACTGTTCATGCTAAGATCATATGAGCTAAAACTGAGATGGGGACTGGCCAACACCTTTTTCATGAATGCAAATGACATGCACATATAGGTGATGCTTTTCTGAACATTTTGATATCTTATTTGAATTTTTTTGAGTTAGTATGAATTTTTTATGAAGTTTTCAAAGTGATGGTCAAACGGTTAAAGGGCAAAAGCATAAGTGGAGCAAAGTGGTTTGGGCAGGAACAAGTGTTTTCGGAAACTAGGGGTAAACCTGCCGAGTGGGACACAACTAAGGGCACCAAATTAATTATCCCATATATATATATATCAGTTAGGCTTCAAGGTGTACTTGTTAGTTAAACCTATGTATAAATTGTGACACTAAATACGACTAGTAAGTAGTACAGTAGCAGTACTAGTATACGTCGGTCAAATTATTCATCATGTCCACACATTGAATTGACGTGACAACACGCTGCGCGTGAGGTGACACAAGAATCCCGGCGGCGTGTTCGGGTATTCTGGACTTCAGATTTGGAGTACCTCTTATCTGTCGAAATCTTTCATCATTCACTTAAAACAGTCGATTGATCATACATTGAGTACCATATAACTGGAATTACCGATGCAAGTCGAAGAAGGATTGGCCGGTGCTGCCGGCTGGCGTCAAGTTCTATCCCATGGATCAGGAGCTGATCGAGCACCTTGAGGCCAAAGTGAGTGCTCACAGCGCGAGATTTCAGTCTCTCATCAATTTGTTCATACCAACCATCGACAGCGAGCACGGCATATGCTACACCCAACCTGAGAAACTTCCAGGTAAGACACCGATCGGCCGTCTACTTTCACAAACATATTCCTTTGTTTATAGCTCTATTTTTCTTTTTAGACGCAGACCTGGTGAAGCAATTACAATTTGACAGTTAATAAAAAGTGAAACAAGTCACTGCAACATGCCAAAGATGTTATGAAAATGCCAACTAGGTACACTAAAACCTGTATTCCACAATACTACAGGTATCACACTGAGTGGCCTAAGGAACCATTTCTTCCAGCGCAATTCCAGGGCGTTCAAAAGGGGCACGTGGACGCGTCGCAAGATACAGTCGGAGTGCGGCATGCACGCGATGTGGCACAAGACCGGCAATACCTTGCCGGTGATGGTCAACGGCCGGCAGACGGGCAGCAAAAAAGGTTCTGGTGCTGCACACCAACAAGAACTTTGACCAGCAGAGGACCAACTGGGTGATGCACCAGTACCACCTCGGGGACCTGGAGCAAGAGAAGGAGCGGGAGCTGGTCCTCTGCAAGATTTTCTACCAGACGAACACTAGGGCCAGGAGTAAAAAGATTATAAGTTAGTTTGGTATTGGTAGTTGTACTACCTTGTCGTCCGCAAGTTGGTATTGTTGTTAACGATCTTTTGGTATGAACTTGCAGTTGCTTTAGACCATCATGCCGAGGGTCGACGTGGATATAAAGCTGAATCATTTGTTTCGAGACGAATTTTCAGGCACCTGATTTTTATTTGATGGGTAGCATAAGCACCCGCCGTTCGAATTCCTAGTTCTGCAATTTTTTCGAAACAAGTGCATGCACTTATTATCATGATAAAAAAACAATATCCGTGTTGCATCCCAGTTATCAGTCTGTACTTGTAGAATTATCTTGTTTATTGAGCACGTATATTGTTTTTTCAGGTCGAGCAAGTTTCAACTGGGCTGTAGACTGCCCAGGGTTGGTTTTGTTTTTAACAGGCCCAGCCCATGACGACAACGGGGCACAAAGATCCAGCAGGTATCTACTGGCCTCTGGCCCGGCAGCGTTAGTTATATTTTGTCTTACAACATCTGCAGGCAGCTTTTTTTACTGAATCAAACACACAGCCCAGTTCTATTTTCCTCTTGAAACGCATGTCCTACATCCGTTTTCTAATCTCTACCTATAGTTTTACTAGTTCATATACACGTATCATTATATTGAAAACACATAAAATTCCCTTTTCATATTTACATCCTTATTTTTGTTGTTTTTCCCACCCAGCGCTCACTTTTTTACCACTGGTTTTCCCTTAAACCAACTCAATTGTCCCACATCTTATTTGCTTACAAAAACAAAACAATTTTTTGGCAAATCAAAGTTCTTAAAAAATGTTTATCATTTCGGGATTACAACAGTTCGGACTCCACCGAAATATGCAAAAATAAGGTTGAACTTTTTGACCGTGGTCCTGGGCAGAAAATGGGCTGTAATAAATTACTTAAGAATTAGCAAATGGGCTGCGAATTATAAAAAATAGCAAATGGGCTTTATGTTGTCTGCCACAGATTTGGAGGCTGACTTGTGGGCCTACTAAGTTCATGCGTACACAAGGTTTCTCAAAAAAGAAACTTAGTCAACAAACGACTCTACCAGCATCAGACCATTAGATGTCAATCTAACGGCAATCGTGCTTCTTCAGTCTCTGATCTTCCTGCCCCAGCCGCCCAAACCAGCGCCGTCGAAACCGCCTGCTCCCGCCTCCCGTGGCTGGTAGTGCTGCCGGGCAGGCCTCACGGCCCCATCATACTCGCATCCCTGGCCTGTCTATCCCTCTACTCACCCACACCTCCTGTTATTTTTCGGCGACGGCAGCCGAACCAGTCAACCCTCGTACTCTCCACCGCGTGGGCAGCCACTGCCGTGTCTTCCCCGGCTCCGTGTCATTCCCTCCGTAGGCCTCGCCGTCGTCCACCGCCCTGGTGCTCTCGGCGCGGCGTGGTCAACGATGTCCATCCAACGGCCATAGTGCTTCTTCAACCTCTGGTCTTCTTGCCCTAGCCGCCCAAAGCAGTGCCGGTCGTGCCGCATGCTCCTGCCTCCCGTGGCCGGCTGTGTTGCCGCGGAGGCCTCATCGTCCCCATACTACTCCCACCACTGGCCAGGCCATCCCTCCACTCACCCACTCCCCCTGTTATTCTGCGGCGACGGCAGTCTCACACCGCAGCCGAACCAGTGAACCCTCGTACTCCTCATCGCGTGGGCGTCCACTATAGCTTCTTCGCCGGTTCCGCGTCATCCCCTTCCTAGGCCTCGCCGTCGCCCACCGCCGTGGTGCTCTCGGCGCGGCGTGGTCAATGTGGTCAACGACCGACTTCCATCGGAAGAGTACTGTACGTGGAGAGGCTGACAGCTGGGTCCACGGTAGCCGCAAGGAAATGCCTCCTTATTACGCGCAAAATAATTATTCCTCCACCTGACAGCAGGGACACATCGGACGGGCGACCAGTATTTCACGGAAAAAACGTTTCCCCCTGACTGCTGGGACCCACCGGACGGGCCACCGTATTTCGCGAAAAAAACGTTTGCCCCTGACTTCCGGGACCCACAGGACGGACCACCATATTTCGCGAAAAAAACGTTCCCTCCGCTGTCAGCTCGGACCCACGGGAAGTGCCTCCTTATTACGCATAGAAAAATGAATACTCCCCCTGCTAGCTGGGACCCACCATGGTGGGAGGCTGACTTGTGGGCCTACTAAGTTGACGGGGACGGAGGGCTTTTTCAACTTAGTCAATATGAACGATTCTAGCTCCAATGACCGTACGATGTCCATCCAACGGCCATCGTGCTTCTTCAATCTCTGCTCTTCCTGCTCCAGCCGCTCAAACAAGCGGCCGCGGGACTGCCAGCTCCCTCCTCCCCACGGCCGGCTCTGCTGCCGCGCAGGCCTCACCACCCCACCGTACTCCCATCGCTGGCCTAGCCATCCCTCTACTCACCCACACATACTGTTATTCTCCGGCGACGGCAGACGAACCAGTAAACCCTCGTACAGTCATACTCCCCTCCGCGTGGGAAACAACTGCCGAGTCTTCCCTGCCTCCGTGTTGTTCCCTTCCTAGGCCTCGCCGTCGTCCACCGCCCTGGTGCTCTCGGCGCCACCTGGTCAACGTGGTCAATGACCGACATGCATCTGAAGTGGACTGTACGTGGAGAGGCCGACAGCTGGGTCCACGGCCGCACGCAAGGAAATGCCTCCTTATTACGCGCAAAATAATGATTCCTCCACCTGACATCAGGGACCCACCGAAAGGGCCTCTGTATTACGCGAAAAAAACGTTACCGCCGCTGACAACTCGGACCCACCAGCTATATGTTTGCACGCAAGGAAGTGCCTCCTTATTACGCACAAAAAATGAATACTCCCCCCGTTAGCTGGGACCCAGTATAGTGGCAGGCTGACTTGTGGGCCTACTAAGTTGACGGGGACGGAGGGCTTTGTCAACTTAGTCAATATGCACGATTCTAGCTCCAGTGACCGTAAGATGTCCATCCAACGGCTGTAGTGCTTCTTCAACCTCTGGTCTTCTTGCTCGAGCCGTCCAAACCAGCGCCGGTCGTGCCTCGTGCTCCTGCCTCCCGTGGCCGGCTGCGATGCGGCGGAGGAGTCACCGCCCCCTACTACTCCCACCGCTGGCCAGGCCATCCCTCTACTCACCCACACCCCCTGTTATTCTGCGGCGACGGCAGCCTCACACCGCAGCGAACCAGTGAACCCTCGTACTCCTCTACGCGTGGGCAACCACTGCCGCGTCTTCCCCGGTTCCGCATCATCCCCTTCCTAGGCCTCGCCGTCATCCACCGCCCTGGTGCTCTCGGCGCGGCGTGGTCAACATGGTCAAGGAACGGCTTCCATCGGACGTGGACTGTACGTGGAGAGGCTGACAGCTGGGTACACGGCCGCAGCAAGGAAGTGCCTCCTTATTACGTGCAGAATAATTATTCCTCCACCTGACAGCGGGGACCCACCGGGCGGGCCACCGTATTTCGTGAAAAAAACATTTGCCCCTGACTGCTGGGACCCACCAGCTACATCTTTGCACGCAAGGAAGTGTGTCCGGGCAAAAAAAATGATTCGCCCCCCTGACTGCTGGGACCCACCAGCTACATCTTCGCAGGCAAGGAAGTGCCTGACAGTCGGGACCCACCTGGTCGAAGCATACGTAGCGTTGTCATTCTGGTCGCGAACGTGTACGTACATATATACTGGTGGATGTAGAGGCGCGCACGTGTCGTAGTAGAGGCGCATACGTGTCGTAGTAGAGGCGCGCACGTAGCATGTACACGTACGTACAACGGCCATGGTGCAAGAAAGAAAATACGGCAACGTATGTGTACATACGGGCGGGGTCTCGAACACCTACTCGCGCATATGTATGGCCAGGGCACGTGTACATGGCTGGCTCGGAACGGAGAAACAACGTCGTCGTTGTGTTCATGGGGAGGCAACGGAATGCGTCATGTTCATGGAAAGGCAACAGAATGCGTCGTGTTCATCGGGAGGCAACGGAACGCGTGGGAGCCAACCGGCTAGGTCGGAACGGAATGCGTGGTCGTGTTCATCGGGAGGGTTTGGACGGAACAGGCGATGGAAACGAGGCTTGACATACCGCACAACGGAGGAAACGGACCTCCTACATTTGGAACGGGGTCCTGTTGATCGGCAGGGGTGTGGCATACCGCAAAACAGAGGAAACGGACCTCCTACGGTCGAAATGGGGGTCCTGTTGATCGTGAGGGGTGAGGCGTACCGCAAAACTGATGAAACGGACCTCCTATGGTCGACACGGGGATCCTGTTGATCGGGAGGGGTGTGGCGTAGCGCAAAACGGACGAAACGGACCTCCTACGGTCGAAACGGGGGTCCTGTTCATCGGGAGGGGTGTGGCGTACCGCAAAACGGGACTCCACGGGATACTGTTCATCTCCAGCGTCGACCTCCTCCAGCCTCCACGGGCTACCGTCGACCTCCACCAGCCTCCACGGGCTCCTGTTCATCCAGCCTCCACCGCGCGCTACTCCACCGGCAACTGTTCAACCACCCCTCCACGGGCACCCCTCCACCGTCTACTGTTCATCCAGCCCTCCACACCACGGGGTCCTGTTCAACCACCCCTCCACGGGCACCCCTCCACCGTCTACTGTTCATCCAGCCCTCCGCACCATAGGGTCCTATTCAACCACCCCTCCACGGGCACCCCTCCACCGTCTACTATTCAGCCAGCCCTCCACACCACGGGGTCCTGTTCAACCACCCCTCCACGGGCACCCCTCCACCGTCTACTGTTCATCCAGCCCTCCACACCATGGGGTCCTGTTCAACCACCCCTCCACGGGCACCCCTCCACCGTCTACTGTTCATCCAGCCCTCCACACCACGGGGTCCTGTTCATCCATAGGCAACGCCACCGCTCACTGTTCATCCAACCCCCCTCGCAACGCTCACTGTTCATCCAATCGATCGACTTCAGTTAGCAGGAGTAGCGAAGGAATCGCTCGATCGGGTTCAGTTAACAGCCATCGATCGATCGCTCGGGTTCAGTAACGCGTAGACTGTAGTGCAATCGCTCGGGTTCAGTTAGAGCCCAACGCCTCGCTCGGGTTCAGTTAGAGCCAACGCCTCGCACACACACGCGTACGTGTATGAGAGAAACGCGCATCGCTCGGCCCCCATCCTCCCACCGTAACCAGGAACTCCCCGAAATTTTCCTCGCCCTCGCTTCTACCACGGTTTTTTCCGTCATGGATGGCCCAAAGAATGTCATGCAGCAGCGTCTCCGGCCCGCCCAGGACGAAAAGCCCATTTTCCGTCATGATCTTTTGTTATAGAAGTAGGAGCCCACCACATCTATGATGATACCGGGTTTTGTCACAATTATCGTCATAGAAATGTCACGGATGTGTCTTTTTTTACTAGTGTGGTGATCGGCAACTGTTGTAGTCAAAACTCTTAAAGCTTGGACAGAGCGATTGCCAGGTGGTGTCAAACGCACGACGTAGATGTATCTGGAGCTGGGAAGGCTTTTGATATGGTAGCAAAAATGTCAGCTATAATCAATTCAGAGATGCAAAGTTGAATAAACACTCAACGGCGGTACTGTGCTGGTCCTAGGTTAGACCGTGCTAGAGACAAAATCACGGCCTAGAACACTAACAAAATCATGGCGCTGCACGTAAACAAGGGAGGAGCACACTCTGAATTTTTTTTCTCTTTTTTCCAGTTTTTTTGCACTTCTTTTCAAGTTTTTTTGCCCCGCAACAATTCTTTTTGAAAAAGTCTACAAATGGTCTAAAAACTGCCTAGCCAGAATATTCCAGACTTCGTTTTTTTAAACTGGAACTATTTTTCTACTGTGGGTAGCACGAAAGCTGGGGAGTCCAACTTGGTCACGACTCGGAGTATGGCGTGATCTGGAAATCAGAAACAAAGGAACAAATACTGGACTTGGACTGGTGGCGGTGATGAATCTGGTGGAAACTCGGACTGGTGGCGGATATATGTAGGGCGGTGGAACACGGACTGGGGCGAATCTGTGATGGAGGTGGACTCATATTATCGTGGTGGCGGTGGATATGTGGTATATGGCAATGGTGATGATGGTGGTGGTATATGGCAGTGGTGATGACGATGGTGGTATATGGCAGCGGTGATGACGATGGTGGTATATGGCAGCGGTGTCGATGATGCTGGTATATGGCAGCGGTGATGACGATGGTGCGGCGGCGGCGTGACAACTTGTGAACAGAACTCCAAACTCTAAAGGACTAGACACTAAGACCAGCAACTAGACACGATGATGCAACCGCAAATTCAACAATGCAAAACCCTAAAAAGATTATGCAAAGGCTCGGATTGGTTCGGATATGATGAACTAACCCTAATTTTTTTGGTTTTTCGTGGACTGTAGGTATGAAGAACAAATGCGAACTAGACTATGAAAACCTGGAAAATCTCACCGAGCAACCTAAAAACTGATACCACTTGATAGAGGCAAAGGTGTCCCATCTTTCGATGAGATGGTGGCTATCGTTTATGGTGGAGTAGACTTTGACGATCCGACTATGAACGATCAAGGACGTCGCGCCTTAGCAATCGCTAAACCAACTCCGAGAGGTTATTGACAACGCCGGAGCATGATCAACCTGACCACGAGGGTCTATTTCCTGCAAGCAAACGAAGAACAAGCAAGAACTGAAATTGCAATCCGGATATTGCGAATAAAAGAGGAAAGCTTTATTGATCAAGTGGGGTTCTGTGACGCCTTGGTATGGTCGTTGAACACAAATGAAGTACACGAAGTTTCAGCTATGATGAACTTTTAATCTAAACAAAACCCAAAGTCTAAACGATGCCCTAAGGGCTGTATATATGGAGGAAGGGGGGGGGATTTCATGGCCCTTGGAGGAGGGGTCCGAAACCAACCCTTACACTTGTTTCCCACACATACAGACTCTAAAAACAGCTTATACTCAAGTATTTCGAAATTACATGGGCCTGGCCCAATAATAAGGTGACGCATCACCTAGAATAGCCTGTGGACGAAATTTATGAAGTGGCATCTTATATATTTCGTCCGAGGCTTCATGCACTCATTATGGTGGCTTCAAAGTCCTGAAATCATCACTTGTAACTCCGTTCTTGTTCCCCTTGCGTACAACGTCATCTCCATGCTTGAACTTGCTCCAAGGTTCACCTTTCTTGTCCAAGCTAGGCCCTCAGTTGTAAGCAAAACAAATGTATCTAATTTAGGCAGCATCATATTCTCATGACAATTAGAATCGTTACCAAGAAACAAAACTACCTGGTAATTCAATTGGCATGCGCGAGCTCTACTAATTGGTTGAATATGTATAGCAGCAGGGGCTGTGGGTGTAACAATGGCATTGATGTCCACATCATTGCCGGCAGTAGTGTATCAACCTCAATTGTAGGCGTACTCGGCGATGGGTAAACACTCCTCCCACTCCTTGATATTCTTCTTGATCAACACGCGTAGGAGAGTAGATAGCGTCCGATTGGTGACTTCCGTGTGGCCATTGCTTTGAGGATGACAGGCCGTTGAGAATAGAAGCTTGATGCCGAGCTTGGCGCAAATGGTCTTCCAAAAGTAGCTTAAGAACTTGACGTCCCGGTCCGACACAATGGTCCTTGGCACTCCATGCAACCTCAAGATTTCCCTACAAAAAAGATTAGCAACATATGAAGCATCGTGTATCTTGCTGCATGGTATGAAATGTGCCATTTTTGAAAATTGGTCCACAACAACAAAGACGGAATCCTTTCCATTTCGAGTTCTAGGCAAACCAAGCACGAAATCCATACTAATATCTTCCCATGGTTGATATGGAATTGGAAGTGGCATATGTAAAACATGAGATTGGGCTTTGGACTTAGCTTTGCGGCATGTAGAACATTTGTAGGTGAAGCGTGCCATGTCGCGGAACATCTGTGGCAAAAAGTACTTGAAGAAGAGTGTGGCGAAGGTCTTGTCGCCCCGAAATGTCCCATGAGTCCACCTCCGTGATCCTCTTGCAAAAGCAACAAACAAAGAGAAGACACAGGTATACAAAGTTTGGTAGCACGCATAAGGTAGCCATCTTTGAGATAAAAATTCTCCCAAGAAGTGTGAATAAGACATTTGGCATAAGGAAGTGCAAAACAAGGATCATTCGCATAAAGATCTTTAATATGCTCAAAGCCATTGACATTTAACTCAAGTGTAGTAACAAGCATGCATATGCGGGAAAGAGCATCCGCCACAACATTTTCTTTGCCTTTAATATCTTGATCACATAAGGAAAAAGACTCAATAGATTCACTCCATTTATCATGCCATTTAATCAACTTAGTTTGACCCTTAAGGTACTTTAGAGTCTCATGATCGGTATGTATGCCAAATTCATGTGGTTAAAGATAATGTTCCCAAACATGCAATGCTCGCACTAAATCAAACAATTCTTTGTCATATATGGGATAGTTAAATTGAGCACCGGAAAGTATTTCACTAAAATATGCAATGGATCGCTTTTCTTGCGTCAAGACTCCACCAATTCCATTACCACTAGCATCACAATGAACCTCAAAAGTTTTGGTGAAATCGGGTAATGCAAGAATTGGGGCATGTGTAAGCAAAGATTTGAGCTCATCAAATGCGGTAGATTGAGATGGTCCGCAAACAAAAGGTGCATTTTTCTTACTCAAAGCATGCAACGGTGCGGCAATAGTGCTAAAGTCTTTCACAAAGCTACGATAAAACCCGCAAGACCAAGGAAACTAGGAACTTGTTGCAAAATCGTGGGTTGGGGCCGAGTTTTAATTGCTTCAATTTTAGACTCATCTACATGAACTCCCTTGGAAGACACAACAAAGCCCAAGAAAACTATCTTGTCAACACAAAAAGTGCATTTCTCCATATTTGCATAGAGATGCTCTTTTCTAAGAGTTTGCAAAACGGCCCTAAGATGATTCACATGCTCTTTGAGGGATTTGCTAAACACAAGAATGTTGTCAAAGTAGACCACAACAAACATCCAATGTAAGGACGAAGAAATAATGCATAAGACGCATGAAAGTACCGAGTGCTTCTGATAAGCCCATATGTATGACTAACCAATCATACAAACCAAATTTTGTTTTGAAAGCGGTTTTCCATTCATCACCTTCTTGTATGCGTATTGATGGTAAGCACTTTTAAGATCAATTTTGGAAAAAAATAGTGGCACCGCTAAGCTCATCTAGCATACCATCAAGGCATGGAATGGGATGCCTATATCTAACGGTGATAGCATTGATGGTCTACAATCGGAACACATGCGAAATCTACTGTCTCTTTTTGGCACAAGAATGACCGGTACGGCACAAGGACTCAAACTTTCACGCACATGTCCATGGTCTATGAGATGTTGTACTTGCCTTTGTATTTCTTTGGTCTCTTCGGCGTTGACGCGGTATGGTGCCTTATTAGGAAGGGGTGCGCCAGGGATGAGGTCGATCCGATGTTCGATGCCACATAGAGGAGGAAGACCGAGAGGTAGCTCATAGGGAAAGACATCCGCGAATTCTTGCAACAAGTTAGACAGCATTAGACGTAGAGTATTAGGAGTGTTAGTCTTTGCCACCTCATCTTTTCATACTAGGACATAGTGGATGACACTCGATGGGTTCTCGCACACTTCTCTCATCTCTCTTTTTGTGGCAAGGAGGATTAAGTTTTTCTCTCATGGCGAAGAGTCGCTCAATTTTGGCTTGTGGCGCTCACTTTCTTTTTGCTGGTTCAGTATCTCACTAGTCTCTCCATGATGTGTGGATGCTTGCTTGTCAACGTTCACTTGGCTTGGAGACATATGTCGTAGCACGTACTCCGTTCCCTTCATCTTGAAGCTATAGTGGTTTGTCCTCCCGTTGTGGATGACGTCGTGGTCGAATTGCCAAGATTTTCCCAAGAGAAGATGGCACACGGACATAGGAACCACGCCACACTCAATGGTGTCCTTGTAGGCGCCGATCTTGAAAGAAACGTGCATGGTGTGCTCCACTTGAATTGTGCCGGAGTCGGTTAGCCATTGAACCTTGTAGGGGCGAGGGTGCTTCTTCTTGTCCAATTGCAGCTTGCAACATAGCTCTTCACTTGCCAAGTTATGGCAAGTCCCTCTGTCGATGATGACTTTCACGGAGCGCCCATTGATGCTGGCCTTGGTGTGGAAGATGTGACACCTTTGGTCTTTGTCTTGTTGGTGTTGGAGCGTCAAGACCTTGGATACCACGAGAGCGGGACTTGAATCATTGTCACAATAGACTTAAGCATCTCCTTCTTCGTTCACTTGACGGTGCATGGCGACGTGCTCGATAGCTTCCATCTCATCTTCACTCATGGAGTTGTACGTGCCATCATCATTGGCGATCAAGGTTCGCTTGTTGATGCATTGGAAAGACTTGTGTCCACGGCCACCACATGTGAAGCACTTGATAGAACTTGTCTTGAGGGGATCGTCCCGTGGTGCCGAAGAAGAAGTCTTGTTCTTGTAGTTGCTTGCCGGAGGACGAGTCGAGGAAGGCGTCACTTGCTTGAAGCTTGACTTGTCACCGATACTTGGTGATGCTCTAGTCGAGGTAGGAGGTGTCGAAGTCGAAGTAGGGGTAGTTTGAGTGTATGAACCGTAGGTCTTGGATGAGTCCTTAGCGTACTTGAAGTCTTCTTGTACTTGTCGTTCCACCTTGGTCGCTTGGTGAACTAACTCGAGAAGGTTGGAAATCGGCAATCTTCCGTATTGGGTGGTTGATGCCGTTCAAGAAGTGTGCCATTGTTTGCTCATCATCTTCTTTGACATTGGCTCGTATCATGGCAATCTCCATTTCTTGATAGTATTCTTCCACCGTCTTCGTGCCTTGCTTGAGGAGTTGCAATTTCTTGAAGAGATCTCGTGTGTAGTATGTAGGCACGAAGCGAGCTCGCATGACGTCCTTCATTTCTGTCCAAGTCGTGATGGGTGGCGCATCCTTCTCACCACACCGCTCGATCACTTGTTCCCACCAAATGAGGATGTAGTCTTGAAACTTGAGGGATACCATGGCGATCTTATTTTTCTCGTCGTAGTTGTGAAGACGGAATATCTTGTCGACTTTCAATGCCCATGAGAGGTACTCCTCAGGGTCGTTGCTTTCGGAGAGCTTGGGCATGGTGAACTTGAGCTTGGCGTACTGGAGTTCTTCATCATAGTGACGATGTTGATGTCGCTCTTATCGAGGAGGAGGATTTTCAAGCACTCGATCCTCTTGGTGTCGCTCGTGACATGCAGGGGGGTCTTGGATCACTCGATCCGGTTGCCGAGGAGGAGGTCGGGGCATGTGTTCATGATTTTTCCTTTCTTGTTGTTCTTCACGTCGAGCGGCTGCTTCTTGTCGTGCATGAGGAAGGGCTTCTTCTTGCTCACCTACTTGACGACTGCGTTGGGCAATGGCTCGAGTGGACTCTCGGAGTGCGTCTTGAGCCGCTTGAGCTTGCGCTTCACGACTTTGTTGCTCTTGCCGGATTGCATCACCGTCTTGAGATTTTGGATGTGGACGATGTGGTGGTAGTTGCTCTTGATTCGTGTCTTCTCGCTCTTGGCGTCGTGCTTGCTCTCGCGCTCGAACTCGCCCTCGGAGGCCATTGCCATGGAACGGTTTTTCTTGCGCGTGGCGGTCTTGAGTGTCATCGCGTCGAGGAGGACTCGCATCGGAAGGAGAGTAGGACGACGAGTGGCAACTCGAGTGGTGCCGTGAAGAGGTTGAGGAAGACGCGTGGCTCACGAGCATGTTGCAAAATTCATCCATTTGTTTGGAGAGCTTGGCGTCCAAATAGACCCGTTGTCGTGCTTCCGATTGTCGTAGGTCGGGGGCGAGTTGCTCGATGCGATCACCCAAAGCTTCACTCTCTTGATGTAGAGCTCGTTGCGCGATGAAGAAGTGGTTCTTGGTGAAGTAGTCGTGTTCACCATCTTGCTCCTCGAAGAGTGGGTTTGCTGAAGAAGAAGGTCTATCCATCATGTGGAAGTGGTGGTGACTAGGAAAAAGAGATAACAAAACCAAAGTTACCTTTTCCAAAGATTGTGGATGTAACAAGTACGATCCACGTGATGCTATAATAGTAGAATTGGTACCGGGTATTGTTACTCACACCTACAAGTAAAAGGCTTATGGAAGAGCTCGGTTAGGAAGTGGCACAAATAATTCAAGCAAATGTTAGTCAAGATGTTGAAAAAGTTGAAAAGATTCACAAATGGCAAGTAAGACAAATAGATCAAACCCAAGGATAAGACTAGGAGCACACACACGGAAGATAAATGGGATCCGCACAACCAAGGGGCGAGCTCTAAGATGTGGAACCATGGAAAATGCTCCTGTTGTATGTATACTAGAGAGACGCTAGCTCGATTGCTCTAATGGGCTAGATACGCTAGTGCACCAACCTAATAGAGAAACAGATCGTCTCACTATCCCAACTATGCTTAAGTATGTATGAACCAAGATGATGAACTAGGTAAAATGGCTCAATGCTATTGCTTATAAGCTCTTGCTTTTCTTCTCTTTTTCTTAAAAGTTTTTCTTCTTTTTTTACTATGCCACAATGTTTGATATACGAGCCACAATGCGAGGTAACAAGTGGTATATGCATGGGAGAGAAGGAACACTGATGGTGCACTAAAGGCGTGGCCCGGTAATACTCAACAAGCTAGTCTCGATGGGTAAGCTACGCAAAAGTGGCTCGAGGCTATCAAGGTAATGGCAAGGGTAAGACAATGGTGTCTTCAAGGTTACCATCCTTGCTTACGGTTGGTATGATGATAGAGTGGTCGAAGCCGATGTGGAGTCTGAGTCGATGATCGAGTGGCGGTGATGATGACGTCGAATCGCACCTAAGTAGCCAAAACACCTTAGGACACGAGAGAAACAGCAACCCAAAACTCAAACACCCACGAGAAATATTGGGAAGAACACAAGTGATGGTGGGGGTGCCAAAATGGTGCAAAACAAAACTGGCCGAAGTGCTCTGGATGGTCCGTGCAGATGGGGTAAGTGAGGCCCCGTTTGCACGGGTTCCTCTGGAAGCGGATGAAAAGCTTCAGATCCGTGGTGATTTCAAAATTTGAGGCCAAATTTGATGGATGGAAGGGTGGGGAAGATGGTAGCATGTAGATCCACTTGCCAAACACCAAATTCGTGGATCAAATCAACCAAATCTCACAAGATCCATCAAATTGGAAGAAAAAATTGGGGCTATTTTTGGTGGGGATTTTCGAATTAGGACGAAAAACAACAAAGTCAAGATAGAAAGTGGAGGCTAGGGACTCCAAGATATGAATAAACCTTGCTCATGGTACCAAGATGTTGTAGGGTGAAACCCTAAGATGGATCTTTTCACACTTGGAGGGGGAAAGAGATGAACACCAAGAACACAAAGAGGAAATGACTCCAACAATACCCAATTACACATCCACTAGAGTAGCAACACAAGATCCACAAGTCACAATCACAATCAAAGGAAAGATATAATGGTAGAGTTCTTCCTACTCCAAGGAGATGAGGTCTTTATGATGGTAGTCTTCTCCAAGATGGAGGTCTTGAAATCCACAAGTGGATCCTCTCCTAAGAGGCCTTGATCTCCAATGGAGGTGGTAGAAGGAGCAAAGCTCACAAATATCTCATCTAATACTTACTAACCCTAAACATAACACTAGGTACGGAAGTATAGGCTTGGGGTCGAAGTGGATGAGGAGGGGCTCAAACAGGAGATCACAGCCGTCCATCCTGGAGAGCCCGTGCGCACGGGGGTCCCGTGTGCACGGTACATGCTAGAGGCGAGGGGCCCGATCTTTCGATGGGATGGTGGCTATCGTTTTTGGTGGGCTAGACTTTGACGATCCGACTACGAACGTGCGAGGACGCCGCGCCTTAGCAATCGCTAAACCAACTCCGAGGGGTTATTGACCACGTCGGAGCATGATCAACCTGACCACGAAGGTCTATTTCCTGCAAGCAAACGATGAACAAGCAAGAAACTGAAATTGCAATCTAGATATTGCAAATATAAGAGGAAACCTATATTAATGGAAGTGGGGATCTGTGACGTCTTGGTCTGGTCGTTGAACACAAACGAAGTACGCGAAGTTGCAGCTATGGCGAACTTTTAATCTAAACAAAACCCAAAGTCTAAACGACGCCCTAAGGGCTGTATATATGGAGGAAGAGGGGGGAATTTCGTGGCCCTTGGAGGAGGGGTCCGAAACCAACCCTCACTCTTGTTTCGCCACACATACGGACTCTAAAAACAGTCTATAATGAAGTATTTCGAAATTACATGGGCCTGGCCCAATAATAAGGTGACACAACACCTAGAATAGCCTCTAGCCGAAATTTATGAAGTGGCATCTTGTATATTTCGTCCAAGGCTTCATGCACTCCTCATGGTGGCTTCAACGTCCTGAAATAATCACTTGTAACTCCGTTCTTTTTCCCCTTGAGCACGCCATCATCTCCATGCTTGGTCTTGCTCCAGTGTTCATCCCTCTTATCCATGCCAGGCCCTTCATTTGTAAGCAAAACAAATGTATCCAATTAACGCAACATCATATTCTCATGAACATTAGAATCATTACCAAGATACAAAAGTACCTGATAATTTAATTGGCGTGCACGAGCTCTAGTAATTGTGTCGGTGGGAAACGACACCTACCGGATCACAAGAATCCCTACTATGGTTGCCGGGGCGCAGGGTTGCGAGAAGAGCAGGATTAGTAATCAGCACGAGGATCGTTTACCCAGGTTCAGGCCGCGAGGATGCATAAAACCCTAGTCCTGCTTTGGTGGATGTATTGAGTGTTCTTGAGCCCTCGAACTAGCTACGGTGGCTGAGTAGTTCCAAAGAGCCGAATCCTTCTCCAGTACGTCATGGGCCTCCTTTTATAATCGAAAGGAGCTGCCACAGTGGCACACAGGAGGTGGAAAGGCATACAGTACTGCGGGCTTATCTCTCGTATTACAGGACAAGATGCATTTAATGCGTCGCTTAGGTGTCCCCTAGCTTTATCAGGGACGGGGGCAAGGCCCGTCCCGTCCGTCGCCGCTCCCCCTTGCTTCGACACGCACCCTGACCAGCGATGCATGCGGCGCCATGTAGGCAGGCAAGCAGCTGAGGTGCCACGGCGGTAGGGTCTTCATGAAGATCTGCATGCCGCCACGCATGTGCTTGCTTATCTGGTCTGGGAGCTGCATGTCGCCACGCGGGTGCCAGCCCAGCTAGTTGGGCTGGCAGCTGCATGCGAACGGCGGTGGAAGCTTGGCTAGTGCGGCCCTAGCGGTGGCCCTGCTGGCGTTCTTGGCAAGGGTCTGGCCGGGTGGCCCGACAAGGGTCTTGCCACGATGTGCAGTCGTCCCCCGCAAGGATCTTGCCGGGGGTCTTATGGCTTTCCTCGGCAAGGATCCTGCCGAGGATTGCCGTCTTCTGGTCCTCATCTTGATCTCATATATCTATGGTCTTGACAAAGATCTGCATGCCACCACAGAGGTGCCTCCCAAGCCCTGGCCAATCATAGCCAGTTGGGTTGGAACCTGTGGCTCAAGGGCGGCTCGCTTTGTTAGTGTTTGGGTGTGCTGCCCCGGCAATGGTCTTGCCGGGGCTACTGAGGCCGCCCCGGGCAAGGGTCTTGCCGGGGGAAACTGCTCCATCCCTCTGCTTCTTTGTGTTCTTGGCCTTGGCGTTGCTTTGATCGTCTTGTTTTGGGCTTCGGCTTCTCTCCGACTTCCCTCCTTTGTCCTGCTACGTGTGGCTGTGGCGCATGGCTCTGACTGCCCATGCACAAGTAAAGGGGTACAAAGGTGCGCCCCTACTTTTGTACACCGACAGGAGCCCCCGGGCATGGGCCACACATAAGCGCGACACGTTGTTGGGCCAGGCCCAGAACGGTGCACGGGCAGGAGGGGCAGATTTTACCGCGGTAATCCTTCGTCTGCTGCGCTTCCCCACGACCCGCGTTGAATGCGCGACGTGGAGGGGAGCACGTGAGGTGGGCGGCATGCGTGGGGAGGTTTCCGCACGCATGCGTCACATCGTGGTAAAGAGGCGGCTTGCTCCTTCCCCATAAAAGAGGGAGGCATGGGGGCGCGGCTCATTTACTGGATGGACTCGGGTCGCAGTTTTCAAGGTGCTCACGCCCCTTGATCACGGGGCGGGGAACGGTCGCCTCACCTGTCCTTTCGACCCTGCACGTTCGCCACACGTCCTTCATGCAAGTGGCGCGCTGTGGAGGCGGGAAACCGGGCCGTCGCTGATTGGGGCAGCGGGTCGGTCCTGATTCCCTGCGCCTCCGCTGGCTGGATTGGCTAAGTGGGGCGGCTGGGTCTCGACCCTGCCCCTTTATAAAGAGGGGGAGAGGGGGCGCCACCCGACATTCTTCACTATCCATCCTCCTTCACCTTTGCTCCTTTCTTCCACCTGCCATGGCGAGAGGAGGTGCTGGGCCTTCGACGGTGGCAGCAAGGGTGGCTGTTCGTCAGCGCGTCCCTCCTTCCCTCGAGCCTGTGGCGGCGGAGCCAGCCACAAGAGGAAGGGGAGGGGCGTGGACGAGGTCGCGGCGGCGGTCGGGGGAGAGGGGCACGAGTTGGCGCGGCGGCCGCGCCTGTGCCAGCGGTGCCTCCCGCGATGGAGGGTCACGTCGGTGACCGGCCCCGCGAGTTTTTCATCAGGCCGCACCGGCCACCGCGTCGTCGTCTCCGTCTCCCCACCCCCTTCGCAATGGAGATGGAGCTCGATCCTCCCCAGACCCTCAGATTGCACATAAGGGGCTATGGGACCAGCCGCACGTGAGTCGACGCCGACTTCCCCGCTCCTCATGTCATGTATCTCCGTCGCGGGTGGAAGACGTTTGCCCTCATGAATAGCCTGACGGTGGGGCTCGTCCTCTACTTCAAGTAAATGGAGGGCGGCCTCCTCTCCATCAAGATCTTCGGAGGTCTTGGAACTCGCCTGAAGTGCTGCGTGGAGAGCTCCTCCGACGATGAAGACTCTTCCTCGAGCGGGAGTGACGAGGAGCACAGCGACAGCGGCGACGAGGGAGTCGAGCGGCAGGATGCCGACTCCGACTTCGACTGACCGCGCCGCTCCTCCCTCGGTCACACGCCCTGCCGAGGGCCATCCTCGCAAAGCTCTCCATCGTCTCCTTGGGCGGCTGGCGTAGGAGGGCCGGAGAAGGCGAAGAAGGCGGGTGGCGGCCGTCAACTCGGAGTACGCGGGCACCGACGCCTTCGTCGCGTATTGGCGAGTCGCTGCCTCATCTTCCAGCTTTCTGCTCCTCGCACCTCGCCTAGGCGCTCTTTTTGTCCTCCCGCTGTCCTATTCCATCTTCTGAGGAGAGGGACAAGAAAGGGATTACGGGCCTTTTGTCTCTTTTTTAGTCTGTAAGCCTTCGGGCCTTGTTAGATTTAAAGCTTGTAATCCCCCTTGTTCATGTTTTTCTTTCCATACAAACAGTACCTGTATGGGACATTTTTAATGAAAAAGGGTGCTTGTCGGGTTCTTCGTGCGTAAGCGAGGCCCATGCCAAGGATGAATCCTTGTTATTTTTACAATAAACATTATCGCCCGGCAACAGGCCTTGCCATTTCTCTTCTTCAGTCGACCGTTCTCGCGCTTTTAGCGGAGGCAGGGGCGAAGTAGAGTTAGGCTCCTCGTTCATCTCCTAGCCACCACAACTACTACCAAATTCCGACCCAGGAAGTAACTCTCAGGTATAGGAAAAAGGGAGCACGGTGGTTTTAAGACATAAACGAGGCTTCACATGTCCCAGTTCCATACGGAAACACATAGCAGGGGGATGAAAGACTTATCTGAATCCGCAGCCCTCGGCAACCTTGGCTCGCCGTGGTTGGACCCTTACATCTTCAGCCCCCGACAGCCTTGCCTTGCCGGGGCCGGAGCACCATTCCGTTCTCCTTTTCCCAAGTGGCTCAGCAGAAGTGCCCTGCGACCCAAAGAAAACAGAAAAGACGCACACTCGACCTCTAGGCTAGGCGTTAGTCGCCGCTAAGCACTATCAACCCTAACCGAGGGAGAGACTCAACCTAGCATGCATGCTATAACTTAGGGCGCCAGCGCTTAGTTTATTTATGCTCAGGGTCTGCGCCTGGCTTTGTACAGAGGGTTACATGCCTTGCCGGCAAAGCTTGTACAAAAGGTGGCTTGCCGGGGGGCCCGGCAAACCACGCCTTATGGGTAAAACATGCGAAGATGCTTGATGTTCCAGGAATTGCTCACTGGGACAGCATCTTCGGTCTCCAGGCGGACTACACCAGGCCTGGTGACTCGTATTAGCCGATAAGGGCCTTCCCACTTCGGCGTCAACTTGTTGGTATTCTTGGCCGACTGAACGTGCCGAAGAAGAAGGTCGCCTTCCTCAAAGCTTCGGGCATGAACCTTGCGGCTATGGTAGCGGCGCAAGGCTTGCTGGTAGCGTGCTGCTCTCACAGCTGCCCGAAGACGATCTTCCTCAAGTAGCGTTGCGTCATCTTGTCGCAACTGCTCTTGCTCAAGCTCATCATAAGCAAGCACTCGAGGTGACCCATATATGAGTTCCGTGGGGAGAACTGCCTCCGCCCCATATACTAGGGCAAAGGGTGTCTGACCGGTGGCTCGATTTGGCGTCGTCCTGATCGACCAAAGAACCGCCGGCAACTCATCAATCCAGCGCCTTCCGCTCTTGTGCAGCCTGTCAAAGGTCTTCGTTCTCAGGCCTCGCAACACTTCAGCATTCGCCCTCTCCGCTTGGCTGTTGCTCCGGGGGTGTGCCACGGAAGCAAAACAGACCTTGCTGCCGAGGTCTTGAAACGTACTGCATGAAGGTGTGGCTCGTGAACTGCGTGCCGTTGTCGGTGATAATTCTGCTTGGCACACCAAAGAGGCAGACCAGTCCCTTGAAGAACTTGACGGCTGACTGTGCTGTCACCTTTCTCACTGCTTCCACCTCCGGCCACTTTGTGAACTTGTCGATTGCAACGTACAAGTACTCAAAGCCCTCGTCAGCACGGGGGAAGGGGCCCAGTATATCGAGCCCCCAGACCGAGAATGGCCAGGAGAGAGGAATTGTTTGAAGGGCTTGAGCTGGTTGATGAAGCTTCTTTGAATGGAACTGACATGCTTTACACTTGGTTACTAGTGCCGTCGCATCCTGGAGGGCGGTGGGCCAGAAGAAACCTTGCCAGAACGCATTGCCGGCAAGGGCCCTCGACCCTATGTGGGAGCCACATATGCCTCCATGTATTTCTGCCAATAGCTCCAGTCCGTCCTCCCGGGGGATGCACTTCAATTTCACACCGTTCGGCCTTCTCCTGTATAGGACATCATCGACGAACTGGTACAGGGCAGACCGATGGGCTACTTTTTCTGCTTCTTCCTGCTCCTCAGGAAGCTCCCCTGTTTGGAGGAATCGGACGGTATGCTGTGCCCATGCCGGAGCCTGGGGCTAGACGGCAAGGACCAAAGGCATCGCTTCTGCCATGGGAGCGGGTGTCTCCATGGCCACGGCTTGACGCCCTGCCACAGCCAGTTGCTCTTTGGCAGGCACAGTGTGCATGGCAACATCCTTGCCGGCAGCCCAGGGGGTCGGCGGGAAAAATACTTGCCGGATTTCCTCCGCTTGTTCTGCCCCGTTGATGGTTCGACGGATGGCTGTGTTAACCGGAGCAAAAGGGTACCTGGTTCCACAGGTAGCTTGAATGCAGCACGCTTCGACAGGTAATCGGCGATGTCGTTCTCCGCTCGGGGAACGTGCTCCGCTTGGATACCGTCAAAGCACTCCTCTAGCTTCCTCACTTCATCTACGTAGGCCTCCATCAATGGGCTCTGGTAATCCTTGTTGACTTGTCTGATGAAAAGCTGCGAGTCACCCATGACGATGAGCTTCTTCACCCCAAGGTCTGCCGTGATCCTGAGATCCGCAAGCAGCCCCTCGTACTCAGCAGTGTTGTTTGTGGACATCTCCCTGGGAAAGTGCATCTGGATCACATACTTGAGGTGCTCTCCGGTGGGCGCGACAAGCAGCACACCGGCACCGGCGCCTTGTAGCGAGAAAGCCCCATCAAAGTACATGATCCAGTCGCGGTCTGCTTCCTTGCCGGGGAGAGCGGTCTCCTGGATTTCTTCGTCGGGTGTTGAGGTCCATTCTGCAATGAACTCCACCAAGACACTGCTCTGGATTATTGAGGTACTTTCAAACTTCAACCCAAAGCTCGAAAACTCCAGGGCCCATTCCATAATCCTTCCGGTCGCATATGGGTTATGCAGTATCCGTTGCAACGGGAGGCGGGTGACGATAGTGATCTCGTGGGCTTGGAAGTAATGATGCAGCTTCCTCGAGGCCATAAGGAGGCCGAATAGCAATTTCTGCACACCGGAGTACCTCGACCTAGCCCCTGCAAGAGGGAGCTGACAAAGTAAACTGGGTGCTGCATCATCTTCTTCTTCTGCACCACCTCACTCAACTGCGCGGGCACTGCCTTGGTGGCATCAGACTCTGCAAGGGGCCTCGCTTTGCCGGCACTAGGCCCTGCCGGGGGAATCTTTGGCTTGCCATCTGCTGGTTCTGCCGTCGCCACTGCCTCCTCGTCGACCTCCCTCTGCGCCACTAGTGCGGCGCTGACCACTTGATTCGTTGGCGCCAGATACTACAGCAACGGTTCTTGTGGTTTAGGCGCAACCAGTATTGGCGTTGAGGAAAGGTATTTCTTCAGATCCTGCAACGCTGCCTCAGCTTCTGGGGTCCACTCCATTGGGTCTGCTTTCTTCAAGATTTTGAAAAAAGGAAGGGCGCGCTCGGTGGACTTTGAGATGAATCGACTCATGGCGGCGACGCAGCCGGTGAGCCGACGCACATCCTTGATCGGCTTGGGCGCCTCAATCTGCTCAATAGCCTTGATTTTGTCTGGTTTTGCCTCGATCCCGCGCTGCGACACAAAGAATCCGAGAAGCTTGCCGGACGGAACGCCGAAGACATACTTCTCAGGGTTCAGCTTAAGGTTGATCTTGCAAAGGTTGGCAAATGTCTCTTCCAGATCTTGCACAAGAGTTGCCCCGTCCTTGGTTTTTACCACTATGTCATCCATGTATGCTTCCATATTTCTATGGAGCTGGGGCTCAAAACCAATTTGGACTGCTCTTGCAAACGTCGAGCCAACACTCTTCAACCCGAAAGGCATCCGTAAAAAGCAATACGTACCACATGGGGTGATGAATACTGTCTTCTCTTCATCTTCTCTTGTCATAAAGATTTGGTGGTAGCCCGAGTAGGCATCGAGGAATGACAGCAGATCACACCAGGCCGTGGAGTCGACAATCTGGTCGATGCGCGGCAACGGGAAGGGGTCCTTAGGACAAGCCTTATTGATATCTGTGTAGTCAATACACAGCCTCCACTTCCCATTTGCCTTGCGCACCACTACCGGATTGGCCAACCACGTCGGATGGAGCACTCCTCTCACCAAACCTGCCGCTTCTAACTTCCTGATCTCCTCTGTGATGAACTCCTGCCTCTCCAGAGCCTGCTTTCTGACCTTCTGCTTGACGGGCCGCGCATGAGGACAGACAGCTAGGTGGTGCTCAATCACCTCCCTGGGAACACCGGGGATGTCGGATGCTTGCCACGCAAACACGTCGACATTCGCCCGCAGGAAGGTGACGAGCGCGCCTTCCTATTTGCTGTCGAGGGTGGAGCCTATGGTGAAGGCCCTCCCGTGCCATCCTCCCTGACGGACACCTTCTTGGTCTGCGGTGGCTCAGCTCTGGATTTCTTGCTCTTGCCGGTAGAGCTCTCTGGCACGTCCTCGATGGTAGCACAACACTCCGAGGAGGTGCGCTTGCCAGAGTGGGTGCGAGAGGTCTTGCCGGGCTTCTTCTTCCCTCCCGGGCCTTCAGCGGCAGGAGCAAGTGCCTTGACGGCAGCTGCTCCAACTGCTTCCCGGTAGAGTTGGTCGGCGCAAATCAGCGCGTCCTTCTTGTCGGAGGGGACGGAGATGATGGTCAACGGCCCGGGCATCTTTAGCATGTTGTAGGCGTAGTGTGACGCCGCCATGAACTTGGCTAGTGCCGGGCGGCCGAGGATCCCGTTGTAGGGCAAGGGGATCTCGGCCACGTCGAAGACGATCCTCTCCGTCCTGTAGTTCAACTCTCCTCCAAACGTCACGGGCAGTGTGACCTTCCCCTTCGGCTGGCTCCTCCCCGGATTGACCCCTTGAAACGTGCCCGTTTCCTCGAGGTCTCCATCAGGAATTTGCAGCCTTTTGATCACCACGGGCGAGATGAAGTTCAGGCCGGCCCAGCCATCGACCAACATCTTGTTCACCTTGAGGTTACGTATCGTTGGTGAGACCAACAACGGCAACCACCCGACCGCGGTTGTGCGGTCAGGGTGGTCCTCGGCGTCAAAGATGAGGGGCGTGCTGGACCACTTCAGCGGCTTCTGAGCGTCGAACGACGGCTCCGCTGCTGTAATCTCACGCGCCCACTGCTTGAGCTGGCGGTGAGAAGTATGCAGCGAGGCGCCACCATCGACGCACATGGCCTCGGTAGCCTTCTGGAACTCTTGCTCACCGGACTCGTCGTCCTCGTCATGATCATCGTCTTCTTGCTTCTTGTCACGGCCCCGGGCGGGCCTCTCTTGCTGGTTGTCCTTGCCGGGGCGGCCTCCTTGGCCGCCATGCTTCTTACCGGATCCCTCGGCAACATCCTAACCTTTCTCCTTGTCCCGCCTCTCACACTCGGCCTTTTGCTTTTCACCAAGCAGCTCAACTTGCCGGCAATTCTGGAGGTCGTGGCCCTTGGTGCGGTGGATCTTGCAGTACTGCTTGCCGGAGCCCCCTAGCTTGTCGGCAGCTGCTAAGGCTCGGCAGGCGGTGCACCCCGCAATCTCCTTGCCGGGGTCGTCTGCCTTGACCTTCTTGGCAACGCCGGTGTCGTCAGATCCTTCAACGGCAAGCATGGCCTTGCCCTTGCATTTCCTGTTGCGACGCTGGCCCTTCTTCGTCGGGGCGGCGGCATCTTCGCCAGTAGAGTCGGTTTCCTTCCCTCTTCAGCCCGGGCGCACCTATGGGCCAGAACATAGAGTTCGGCCACATCCTTAACCTTGGTCATCGCCAGCTCTTCGCGCATCTTGCGGTTGCGCATGTTCTGATGGAACACGCTGATCACAGTGGCGGGATGAACGTCGGGGATGTTGTACTGCACCCGGCTGAATCTCTGGATGTACTTGCGCAAGGTTTCCCCTTCCTTCTGGGGAATGATATGCAGATCACTAGCCTGGCCATGAGCTTGGTGGCCTCCTGTGAAGGCGCCAAAGAACTAATGGCACAGATCCGACCAAGAAGAAATGGAATCCGCCGGCAAGTGCATCAACCAAGACATAACATTGGGCTTCAGTGCCAGCAGGAAATAATTGGCAAGCACCTTGTCGTCGTGAACTCCGGTAGCCTGCATCGCGATGGTGTGGATGCTGAGGAACTCGGACGGTTGGGTCTTGCCAGTGTACTTCTCGCCGACGTCGGGCTTGAACGTGCGGTGGGACGGCCACTGGAACTGCCGCAGCTCGCGGGTAAAGGTCGTGCAGCCGCCGGAGCCCCCCGGTGCTGGGTGGTCCATAGCGGGTCCTGCCTGCTTGTCCGACTGGTGGCGTGTATCACACCGGCGCTCGATAGTGGTTCGAGCATCTTCGTGAGCTCGTTCTCGAAGAACTTGGCGCTGGTCGCGGTGGGTCCGCGGGTCGGACGACGCTATAGAGATGTTATCACAAGCGTCGTCACGACGGGCCAACGCCTGCGGCGGCTGGCGAGGAGGAGGAGAGTGCACCGTGACCGTAGCACCCCCGGTCCTCCCAGCGCTGACATGTGGTGGATCAGTGGAGCGCCGGGCCGAGGGTCCCGCCGGTCGCGGATCATCTTTGTTGGCGACGGCGACGAGGCTCCGGATGGTGGCCCTCCAGTCATCGAGCTTCTCCGCAGAAGGAGGGAAGTCGAGGAGCAGCTGCGCGCGCGCCAAAGCTTCCACTGGCATGGGTGGCGACGACAGCTGCGTGGACCATGGCGCACTTCGACTTCTAACCACGTTAGAAGGAGCTCTATCACGACCCAGCGGCTGCGCGCCATTTTCGCCAGCACTTCGGCGGGCATGCTGAACTCCTTCGTCCCGCGGACGACGCACAAGGCTCTTCCCACGGCGGTGTCCAGGGTCACCGGCGTGGTGACGCTGCTCGTAGCGCACACCATGGGAAGAGCGTGCAGTGGTCACCGGCATGGGCATCTTCGAGGTTGCTGCGCCGCCCGTGGGTGGCACAACGACACTCCTGGAGGGCCCCGCGCCGCCTGCGGGAGACCCAGCCCCGTCTTTGGATTTGGTGGCGTGCGGCCCGTCGCCTGGCGCACGAACGGCGCCGCTCGCCAGGCTCTGACTGCCAGCGTGATGCTGGTGCTCGCGGACCGCGGCATGGGTCCTGTCCACGACCAGGCCGCTGCTTGCCCGTACTGGCACGGGCCGTTCGGCCCCCGACGAGCCGATCGCCGTGGCCGTCTTCTTCATGGCAGCCATGGCAATGAAGAACCGCTAGGCTAACTACTAGACCACATTCTCACAATTGCGCCCCCCTACCTAGCGCGCCAAAGATGTCGGTGGGAAATGACACCTATGGGATCAGAAGAATCCCTACTACGGTTGCCGGGGCGCAAGGTTGCGAGAAGAGCAGGATTAGTAATCAGCACGAGGATCGTTTACCCAGGTTCGGGCCGCGAGGATGCGTAAAACCCTAGTCCTGCTTTGGTGGATGTATTGAGTGTTCTTGAGCCCTCGAACTAGCTACGGTGAGTGAGTAGTTGCAAAGAGCCGATTCCTTCTCCAGTACGCCATGGGCCTCCTTTTACAGTCGAAAGGGGCTGCCACCGTGGCACACAGGAGGTGGAAAGGCATACAGTACTGCAAGCTTATCGTCGTATTATAGGACAAGATGCATTTAATGCGTCGCTTAGGTGTCCCCTAGCTTTATCGGGGACGGGGGCGAGGCCCGTCCCATCCGTCGCCGCTCCCCCTCGCTTCGACACGCGCCCTGGCCAGCGATGCATGCGGCGCCATGTAGGCAGGAAAGCAGCAGAGGTGGCGCGGTGGTAGGGTCTTCACAAAGATCTGCATGCCGCCACGCATGTGCTTGCTGATCTAGTCTGGGAGCTGCATGTCGCCACGCAGGTGCCAGCCCAGCTGGTTGGGCTGGCAGCTTCATGCGAACGACGGTGGAAGCTTGGCTGGTGTGGCCCTGGCGGTGGGCTTGCTGGCGTTCTTGGCAAGGGTCTTGTCGGGTGGCCCGGCAAGGGTCTTGCCGCAATGCGCAGTCGTCCCCGACAAGGATCTTGCCGGGGGTCTTGTGGGTTTCCTCGGCAAGGATCCTGCCGAGGGTTGCCGTCTTCTGGTCCTCGTCTTGATCTCATATATCTATGGTCTTGACAAAGATCTGCATGCCACCACAGAGGTGCCTCCCGAGCCCTGGCCCAATCATAGACGGTTGGGTTGGAACCTGTGGCTCAAGGGCGGCTCGCTCTGTTGGTGTTTGGGCGTGCTGCCCCGACAAGGGTCTTGCCGTGGGAAACTGCTCCGTCCCTCTGCTTCTTTGTGTTCTTGGCCTTGGCGTTGCTTTGATCGTCTTGTGTTGGGCTTCGGCTTCTCTCCGGATTCCCTCCTTTGTCCTGCTACGTGTGGCCGTGGCGCGTGGCTCTGACTGCCCGTGCACAAGTAAAGGGGTACAAAGGTGCGCCCCTACTTTTGTACACCGACAAATTGGTCTAGTATCTGTAGCAGTAGGGGCTATGGGTGTAACAATGGTATCAATGTCCTCATCATTCTCCCCTTCTTTAAATGAAGTCTTCCTCGACGGAAGCTCATCTTCCTCACCCAAATAAGGCTTCAAATATGCAATGTTAAAAGGGGGACTAACCCCAAAATCTGCAGAAAGCTCAAGTTTATATGCATTATCATTTATTTTCTCTAACACCTTAAATGGACCATCAACACATGGCATTAGCTTTGACTTACGCAAATCAGAAAATCTATCCTTACGCAAATGTAACCAAACAAGATCTCCAGGTGCAAAGACAACATGTTTTCTACCCTTATCTCCAGCAAGTTTATATTTAGCATTCATACGCTCAATGTTCTCCTTAGTTAGCTCATGCATTTTTAAGATCAATTCAACATGTTGTTTAGCATCAAAATTAACCTTCTCCGAAGATGGAAGAGGCAACAAATCAATAGGTGCATGAGGAAGGAAACCATAGACAATTTCAAAAGGGAACATCTTAGTAGTAGAATGCAGTGAACGATTATAAGAAAATTCAATATGAGGCAAGCATTCTTCCCACATTTTGTTGTTATTCTTCAAAACAGCCCTAAGCATAGCAGACAATGTTCTATTGACTACTTCAGTTTGTCCATCCGTTTGGGGGTGACATGTAGTACCAAAAAGCAGTTTAGTCCCGAACTTAGCCCATTAACATCTCGAAAATTGGCTAAGATATTTAGTATCACGATCTGAAACAATTGTATTTGGCACACCATGCAAGCAAATAATTTCACGAAAGAACAAATCAGCAACATTAGCAGCATCATCACTTTTATGACATGATATAAAGTGTGCCATTTTCGAGAACCTATCCACAACAACAAATATGCTATCCCTCCCCTTCTTTGTTCGAGGTAAACCTAAAACAAAGTCCATAGATATATCCTCCCAGGGAACACTAGGTATAGGCAAAGGCATATAACTCTACTCCTATAAAAATGTGAGTTGGTAATGATGGTGTGTCTGCCTTTGTGTGATCCACACCATTTGATCTGGATCATAGGGCCAAGGTTGAAACACGGCTTCCCCGAACACCATGCGATATGTCAAAAGTCTGAATGTTCTCCTTCTGTCGTGAAAGAAGCAGAGTCTTCCAGTTCCAGACCGAAAGCCCTCTCAAATTCCTCCCCGCCAGCAAGGGTGGAATCCCCGCTCTCTCGAACCCTCTCCTTCCTTCTCTCTCTAGAGAAAACAACATGGGGGTGAAGTAGAGGCTGGTGGCTCCCGCCGGCGAGGCTGTGGTTCCATGTTACCTCCGTGCGTTTTGCAGGCGCGGGGAGGAGTCAGGGAACCTGGATCTCTGCCTGGCTGGGTTGTATAGTTCTAGGACTTTCTAGAATTTTGGTTCTTGATGGCAGTGGTGAGGCGAGGGCAGCACTACCATTCGAGAATAAGCGGCGTCAACTCCAGCGTCGTTGGCGGATCAGTGTAGGCGGGATGCTCGGGTTCTGGTGCTCTAGCTAGCTACTCTGTGCCCTGGTTTTGTTGTCTGGGGATGGGCATCCATTGTTTCGGTATCCTGCGGTGATGACGGCACCTCCCTCTTGAGGGATGTTGAAAGTGACTGGTCGTCTCGGCCGAGACGGCGTGGCTCCATGCCCGAATCTGAAGTCGGAGAGGCTCGGGGAGTGCTTCCACTCGGGAAACTACCTACGGCCGTTGTGCCTGAAGGTCTCAAATCCAACTTTTTGGAGTAGGTGGCTATTGTAGCTCACCAAAGCTTCAGTGCGAGGGGTTGAGTATGCCGCTGGTTCTGTCAGTACCTGGCACCTCTTTTGCCTCCTCCTCTACCGCAATAGCCCAATGTCTCCTCCGCCGCGTCTCCGGTCTCCTCCGATGCCAACCTCCACTTGTAATCGGATATGATCTGCTCATGCCCCCCGAGGGCCCCTAATCGTCTGCAACTGGAGTGTCACCCACGAGCACCAAACCCGTGTTATCTCCAACCAGACTTTGTCTCAGGGATGACCTGATCTGATCTTGATGGTTATCATGGAGGTACATTTTGGTGTATGTACGTAATTCGATGTGTGTTACTAGGCTCAGTTTCTATGCATCCCATCCCGTCTACAGGTCTGAAGTTTGTGTAGAGAACATTCAGAAAGGAAACTTGGCTACTCGCTTCGCCGTTCATGTTATTTTTGTAAGAAAACATATGTGTCATTGAATTGTTTTATCAATGGTATCTCTGATATTTGGTAAAAAGAAAATTCATGCTCGGATTCTACATAGCTTATCTCCCTTAAATGTTCATTATTTTCCTTCAGTAGTATTACTATTTCATTCGGTTGATATGGGCTTGGAATGTGCTCTCCAATCGCATCCAAATATGGTTAGGAATCTAATTTTATGCTGTATCCACCTGATTGATCCATAATACAAACTACAAATTTAGTAATCCGACTTAATAATGCTCAGGTTTTTGCTAGGTTAGGAGGTTGCTGGCTTGCTGCGTTAAAACTGACAGTTTGTGATATTATTACAAAGCAGATATATGATGTTGCATGGGCAAGAGCTAGCTGAAACAACCAAACATGTATATTTTTCTTATTGTCATATTCAAAAAATCCATAATTTGGAGAAGATTTTGTTGCATCAACTTTTTGATTTTGTGGTGCAAACACTTCTCCATCTAGAGAATGTGATGGCTCTGCTTAGCTTTCTCAGGTATTGCAGCGATTCAATATGTAATATGAGCTTATTCCTTTTGTTTTTATATTTGTTCATGCATCAACTTTGTATGTGTATCTTGCCCATTGAAGCTGAAAAGCCTGTAACCAGTCAGTTGAGACTGAACTCAACATATGTCTGATAAGCATATGATTCAGTCTCATTTTTTGAAACTGTTTTTTTGCAGGGAATTTTTGAAACTATTTTAATACATACCGGTTATAAAAAAAGTATTCTTGGCGTAATGTTGACTTTGGTTTTACCTCTTTCCCGAACAGTAATTTTTGTGACATGTTTGATGATCTGTAGAGATGGTGGGGATGGAGAAGAATGCAGTAGCAGGCATGTTCCCAAACAACAGTAGCAATGTACAACACGGATATGTTTTTTTTTTGAAAATTCACAGTAAGGATATGCTTGAAGGTCGTGTGGGGTTAAGCTTGAAGGTGTGCTTTCAATGGCTTTGAGTTCAGAAGATAGTGTTGTTCAGAACGATATTATGATTAAGGAGACACGACGAATCTCAACGAGAATAAAAGAAAAGATAATCAATATATGTAGCTATGAAGGTAAAGATGTTAGGTTTAACACACATTTTTGAATTAGATTAATTGTTTGACCGGTGTTTTTGGTTACTCCCGCAACAACGCACGGGCATTCACTATTTTACGCGCATACACCCCTATGAACGCATACACGCACACCCTACCCCTATGAGAACCTCTGAAAGACTGAGCCGGCACTCACTATTAGGATTATAATTCTAGGTTCTCCCAATTTGCATTCACTATTAGGATTATAATTGTACGTTCTCCCAATTTTTGGTTGGGCGCTTGCTGAAGTAGGAAGACGAGACATGAACTTGGCTCCTGAGCTCAAATAATGGCAGTAATATTCAAACTAATCTTGCTCTTTTAGGTAGCAAACATGTTTGACTGTTCTAGGTGCATGCAACATTTTTGTGAAAAACAACATTCATGATGGTCTAGAAAAATATTCTAAACCAACACCCAAAAACAATCTTTAAAGCTTTTTTTTGCAAAGCACCGTTAATGTTGGTTCTTTTGAGACATTTTGCATGCAAGTAGAATACTCGATCGACATGTTTTCAAAAAAGAAAAAGAAAACTATTTTGTTTACATTTACTATTCATTTGGATGCATGTAAGCTCGGGAACATAACTGAATATTTGCAAAAGCATATTGATATTTATTACACATGGGATGACCCGACATACATCAATCTGAACAGATGCATAGTTATTCTGTGCAACGCATGGGCATCTTACTAGTAACCCATGAGGATTGAGTCGTGACTTAGCTTTTTGACATGTAGTGCAGCAAGCAAAAAAACACTCAACATCCTGTCTCATCTTTGGCCAAAAGAAATGTGTAGCAGGTATATCCTCCGTCTTCTTCACGCCAAAGTGTCCCATTAATCCTCCTCCATGCGCCTCCTGCCACAACAAAAGATGAACGGAGCTAGCTGGAATGCATAGCTTGTTAGCACGAAACACAAATCCATCGTTAACGAGGAACTTGTTCCATCTTCTCCCTTCCTTACAATTCTGCAATACATCTTTAAATTCAGCATCATGCACATATAGATCTTTGATGGTCTCCAAACCAAATATTTTAAAGTCAAGTTGTGAAGCATAGTATAACGACGAGACAATGCATCAGCAATAACATTTTCTTTACCCTTCTTGTGTTTAATGAGGGAAAGTCTCAATGAATTCAACCCATTTAGCATGTCTATGGTTCAGTTTTGCTTGACTTTTAATGTGTTTCAAAGATTCATGATTAGAATTATAACAAATTGTTTGGGCCATAAATAGTGTTGCTATGTTTCTAAGGTCCGAGCAAGAGCATATAATTCTTTATCATAAGTAGAATAGTTCAGACTAGGCCCACTCAATTTTTCAGAAAAGTATGCAACAGGTTTGCCATCTTGTAATAACACACCTCCTAATCCAATTGCACTAGCATCACATTCAAGCTCAAAAGTCTTATTAAAATCAGGAAGTTGGAGTAAAGGAGCATGTGTCAACTTATCTTTCAATATCGTGAAGGCTTCTTCCTGTGCGGTACCTGATAAGGAGCATCCCACGGCCATCTCCATGTACACCTTCATAGCACCTCAAGCCCCAAGTGGACCTACCGGACTTAAGGTGAACCCGCTCCTCTTCAATATTTACATGAATATCTATTGGACTTGGTTGCTACCTCATCATGGATTGTTGTGCATCATTAGGTACGAGGGTGACCGCCACCAAGCAGCTAGGAAGCTTCCCGGAGGCCAAGGAGAAGGACCCCAAGTCCGCACGGAGGAAGAAGGAACCCAACAAGAGCTGGACAAGAAGTCCCAGGCGACCCCGTATGCCCGGGCCCCTGAGACCCTGTGCCCACATGCTACACAGGGAGCTAGCACTGGAGCACCCCATGCGCATGGGCTTGCACTGTGCCCACGGGACACCCGTGCGCATGGGCCCAACTTACCCCGTGCGCACGGGCTCATCAGGATGGACGACTGAGAGTCACCTGTTGGGCCTCCACTTCGTCCCCTTCCGCCACCTACCTATATATATATATGTCCCTCTCCCTCCTACATTTAGACGAAGCAAAGTAGTTGATAGACGTTAGAGAGCTTTTCTCCTTGTATCCACTCCTCTAGGAGATCATGACCTCCTAGGAGAATATCCCCTTGTGGATTCAAGACCTCCTCTTGGGGAAGACTATCGTCAAGACCTCATTCCTCATAGGATTGGGATGAATTAGTTACCTTGTATCTTTCCTTTGTTGTCCTTGAGTCATTGTGACCTCTTGTGTGTTCTTGGATCTAGCATATGTGTGATTGGATCTAGTTAATTTGAGTGTTTTCCCTCTCTTGTGTTCTTCGTGGGATTTCCCCTCCAATTTGTGAAAGATCCATCTTAGGGTTCCACCCTACAACATCTTGTGATGCAGAGCATCCTATGGTCATCCTCATGGACCTACCATCGTCTCACCAAGTGCCAAGAGGACCTATGACACGAGCACGAGCTAGAGCTCTCGAGATCGAGGTGACTTCTGCCACCTCTTGAGCATGCGTTGGTTTTCCCTTGAAGAGGAAAGGGTGATGCAGCAAAGTAGCGTAAGTATTTCCCTCAGTTTTTGAGAACCAAGGTATCAATCCAGTAGGAGACTACACGCAAAGCCCCTACTACCTGCACAAACAATCAAGAACCTTGCAACCAACGCGATAAAGGGGTTGTCAATCCCTTCACGGCCACTTGCAAAAGTGAGATCTGATAAAGATAATAAGATAAATATTTTTTGTATTTTTGTTGTATAGGTTGGAAAGTAAAGATTGCAAAATAAACGGCAATAGAAATTGGCAAGTTGACGGGAAACTAATATGATGTAAAATAGACCCGGGGGCCATTGGTTTCACTAGTGGCTTCTCTCAAGATAGCATATATTACTGTGGGTGACAAATTACTGGCGAGCAATTGATAGAAAAGCGCATAGTTATGAGAATATCTAGGCATGATCATGAACATAGGCATCACGTCCGTGTCAAGTAGACCGAAACGATTCTGCATCTACTACTATTACTCCACACATCGACCGCTATCCAACATGCATCTAGAGTATTAAGTTCATAAGAACAGAGTAATGCATTAGGCAAGATGACATGATGTAGAGGGATAAACTCAAGCAATATGATATAAACCCCATCTTTTTATCCTCGATGGCAACAATACAATACGTGTCGGTTCCCTTTCTGTCACTGGAATCGAGCACCGCAAGATTGAACCCAAAGCTAAGCACTTCTCCCATTGCAAGAAATATCAATCTAGTAGGTCAAACTAAACCGATAATCCGAAGAGACTTGCAAAGATATCAAATCATGCATATAAGAATTCAGAGAAGAATCAAATATTGTTCATAGATAATCTTGATCATAAACCCACGATTCATCGGATGTCGGCAAACACACCGCAAAAAGTATTACATCGAATAGATCTCCAAGAACATCGAGGAGAACTTTGTATTGAGAACCAAAGAGAGAGAAGAAGCCATCTAGCTAATAACTATGGACCCGAAGATCTGTGGTAAACTACTCACACATCATCAGAGAGGCTATGGTGTTGATGTACAAGCCCTCCGTGATCGAATCCCCCTCCGGCAGAACGCCGAAAAAGGCCACAAGATGGGATCTCACGGGTACAGAAGGTTGCGGCGGTGGAAAAGTGGTTTCATGGCTCCCCTCGATGTTTTCAAGGTATAAGAGTATATATAGGCGAAAGAAGTAGGTCGGTGGAGCTATGAGGGGCACATGAGGGTGGGGGCGCGCCTACCCCCCTGGGCGCGCCCTCCTGCCTCGTGGCCGCGTGGTTGCATCTCTGACTTCCGCTCCAAGTCTCCTAGATTGCGTTTGTTTCAAGAAAGATCCTCACGAAGGTTTCATTCTGTTTGGATTCCGTTTGATATTCCTTTTCAGCGAAACACTGAAATAGGCAAAAAAACAGCAATTTGCACTGGGCCTTCAGTTAATAGGTTAGTCCCAAAAATAATATAAAAGAGTATATTAAAGCCCATTAAACATCCGGAACAGATAATATAATAGCATGGAACAATAAAAAATTATAGATACGTTGGAGACGTATCAAGCATCCCCAAGCTTAATTCCTGCTCGTCCTCGAGTAGGTAAATGGTAAAAACAGAATTTTTGATGTGGAATGCTACCTAGCATAATTTTCAATGTAATTCTTTTTATTGTGGCATGAATGTTTAGATCCACAAGATTCTGGATAAAAGTTTAATATTGACATAAAAATAATAATATTTTAAGCATGCTAACCAAGAAATTACGTCTTATCAAAATAACATAGCCAAAGAAAGCTTATCCCTACAAAATCATATAGTTTGGCCATGCTTCATTTTCGTCGCACAAAATGCTCCCATCATGCACTACCCCGATGATAAGACAAGCAATTGTTTCATACTTAGCCTTTTCAAACTCTTTCAACTTTCACGCAATATATGAGCGCGAGTGTCACGCCCAATATGCGATACTATCCTAAAGAGACTCGAAGGCCCCACCAAGGATAGAACCGCATATTGAAACGCTTTTACAAGGTGGATATCATTACATCAACATTACATAATATTAGGGAATACATACAAGGCATACAAATGCCGCAAGAATACATCAATACATCATACATAAGATCAACATCCGACTACGAATGAAACATACACAGAAACTCAAACGACATCCACCCTGCTAGCCCAGGCTGCCGACCTGAAACCTATCCCCTGAACGAAGAAGAAGCAGAAGAAGAACTCCGAACAAGTAACATCGCTCTCGCGTCATAATCATCGCAAAACCTGTACCTGCAACTGGTGGTGTAGTAATCTATGAGCCACGAGGACTCAGCAATCCGATTACCATGGGTATCAAGACTAGCAAAGCTTAAAGGGAAAGGAAGGGGTAAAGTGGTGAGGTTGCAGCAGCGACTAAGCATTTATGGATCAACTATAACAAGCTTGGCAAAAATGAATATCATGTTAAGAATCTGCCAGGAATATTTTATAGCAAAAGTAGAGGAAGATTGAGTCATGCTATGGTACTCTAAAATTGCAAACAATTGCAGGAATGGATCAATTGCAACAATAGCTACAAAACATCCTTACTGAACATCTCCAAAATATGCATGAATCTCTCTGTAGCATCAAGTTTACATGGCAACAAAATTACAGCAGACAAGGACTTGGAGAAATCACCGAGTCCCTGAAATCAGAAATATTACGGAGCCTACATTGCATGCTTGTGCTAGTCACCACAGAGATCACAAAAATACACGGACTACACCAATGGAAATATGGCATGGCATACTACAAAACACATGTAGAGCTCATCCTCAAAAAGATGCACAGATTAAATGATACAAAAATGACAAATCTCCAAGTTCTGATAAGAACCAGAGAATAACAGCAACTAGCCCTCTTCTAATAGAGATTTGGGCATCAAGATGACCTCTAATGAACATGGTGCAATGGAACAAAATGAAGAGCATCACGAGACGAACAATTTGACATATTACACGCGTGAATCGGAGCTACATGCACGAAGTTACACACAGTTGAACATGCACACATATTGATAAGAACTGGGGACTTAGAAATATTTCGACCTCGAGGGGGGGGGGACGAAGTCAACGCCGGGTCGTCCAGATCGGGCTCGGGGCTCGGGCTCGACTCGCCAGAGAGAGGAGGCGCTCGCGAGCGCGCGGCGGCGGTGAGGTGGCACGGGGAGGCGCTCGCGAGCGCGCGGCGGAGGAGAGCCGACCGGGCGGCGGCGGTGGTCGCCCGGCGGGGCGGCGCCGAAGGGCGGAACCGCGGCCTCGGGCGGCGGCGCGTACGGGCGAAGGACGGCGGGGGGACGCCGGAGGGGCGCGGCGGCGGGGTCCCGGCGCGCGGCGGCGCGAGACGGCCGGCGGCGCGGGCGAAGCGGGCGCCTCGGGCCCGGTCGCGGTCGGGGCGGGCCTGGCCCGGGCCTGGGTGGGCCGGCGGCGGAGGGAACGCGCGGGGCGGCGCGCGGGACAGGTGGCGAGACCAGATTGGCCCAGAGCGGCGGCGGACGGCGTCCGGCGGTGCGAGGAGGGGATTTTTAGGGTTTGGACTGCGGGATTTCGCGGAAGAGGCATATTTATAGGTAGAGGGAGCTAGGAGAGTCCAAATGAGGAGCGGTTTTCGCCCACGCGATCGTGATCGAACGTCCGAGAGCATGGCAGGGACTTAGGGGGGTTTGGGGGCTGTTTGAAAGGGGTTTTTGCTGCAATGCCAAAACGGACTTCGCGGTTACCCGGTTAACCGTTGGAGTACCAAACGACCTCCAAATGGAACGAAACATGACCGGTGGTCTCCGGGTGGTATACCAAGGCCACTTGACAAGACTCGGTCCATTCCAAGAAAGTTTGACACCCGCACACGAAAGAAAACAAGAGGGGTGCACCGGAGGAGATAGGAGCGCCGGATTGCAAAAGGGACAACGGGGAAAATGCTCGGATGCAAGACACGAACCCGTATGCAAATGCAATGCACATGATGACATGATATGAAATGCAGATGATGACATGGCAAAATGCAACACGCAATCAAATGACATGGCAACGACAGCGAATAACTGGCGGACACCTGGCGCATCCGATCCGGGGCGTTACAGCGAGCCATGGACATAGCACTATGTGTGGAATATAATATTATGATGGAGGTTGTGTGAGAAGACAAAAAAGGAGAAAGTCTCAGATTGACGTGGCTAATTAATGGGCTATGGAGATGCCCATCAATTGATGTCAATGCAAGGAGTAGGGATTGCCATGCAACGGATGCACTAGAGCTATAAATATATGAAATCTCAACAAAAGAAACTAAGTAGGTGTGCATCCAACTTGCTTGCTCACGAAGACCTAGGGCATTTTGAGGAAGCCCATCATTGGAATATACAAGCCAAGTTCTATAATGAAAAATTCCCACTAGTATATGGAAGTGACAAAAAGGATAGTAACATTGCCCCTTCTCTCTTTTTCTCTCATTTTTTATTTGGGCCTTCTCTTTTTTATGGCCTCTTTTTTATTTTTTTATTTGGGCTTCTTTGGCCTCACTTTTTTTTCGTCCGGAGTCTCATCCCGACTTGTGGGGGAATCATAGTCTCCATCATCCTTTCCTCACATGGGACAATGCTCTAGTAATGAAAATCATCACACTTTTATTTACCTACAACTCAAGAATTACAACTCGATACTTAGAACAAAATACGCCTCTATGTGAATGCCTCCGGCAGTATACCGGGATGTGCAATGAATCAAGAGTGACATGTATGAAAGAATAATGAAGGTGGCTTTTCCACAAATACGATGTCAACTACATGATCATGCAAAGCAATATGACAATGATGGAGCGTGTCATAATAAACGAAACGGTGGAAGTTGCATGGCAATATATCTCGGACTGGCTATGGAAATGCCATAATAGGTAGATATGGTGATGCGGAGCATTCCACGTTCATCCCCATGTACACTCCGACTACTCTCCAAGCCCCAAGAGGACATATGAAGAGACCTCGAACATACGCCATTGGACACAAGGTGAACTCACTCCTCTCCGAACCTTCACCTCCTACGTGTGAGACATGGCTACTACCTCCAACGTGTGTGCTATGCATGATCAGGTACTTATAGGAAAGCCACAGAGCCACCACACCCAACGGAAGAGGTAGCGAGGACGCCAAGTACAAGGACCAAGAGAAGAAGCTGCCCGAAGTTTATAGCCTCCGGACGACTGGACCTCGCCGGACGTCCGACGCCTGGAGCCTCCACCAGCGTGAAGAGTCAGCCCGCGAATGCTATAGAGGCCGGACGACCGACGTGGACCGGACGTCCGACACCCCCCAGGCCCCGGACGACCAAGCGCCACCGGATGACTGGTGCCACGGCGAGAGAACACTATTTACGGAAGTCCGAAGACTTCCGGACGTCCGGACCGTCCCGAGCCTCCGCACGTCCGACACCCACCGGACGTCCGACGCCTGTGTGCGCACAGAGATCGGGCCTGAGGCCCATGTACCCCTTCGTCCCTCACTTACCCCTTCGTGGCTCTAGACTATAAATAGACCCCCCCCTCATCCTTTCTAGGGTTAGCATTGGTTTAGCTCATATGTGAGATAATGTTTTGCTCATCCATGCGGATCTACTCCACGAGAGAGACCGCGGCCCCTCTACGGAGAAGATCCATGTTGGATTCAAGACCCCCTCTTGGGTGGCCCCATCAAGACCTCCTCACAGAGAAAAACCGGTTACCCTATGTATCGTCCCTTGTTGACTTTGGATCGTGTATCTCTTTGTGTTCATGGATCTAGCACATGTGTGATTGTTTCTTGTCTATTTGAGTGATTCCTCTTGTGTTTTCCCTCGTTTTTCCCTGGTGTTCTTCGTGTTTTTAGTTGGGATTCGCTCCTTTCGTGAAAGATCGGTCGTACAGGGTTCCACCCTACATCATCTTAGATCAGAGCCACGTTGATCACAATTTTGGAGCCTCCCCTCTTCCTTAAATTTGAAAATCCCCACCAAAAATAGCCCCAATTTTTTTGTGATTTGTTGGTATGATGATGTTTTGTTGATTTTGATACATGGATTTGCTTGGTTTCGAGTGGATCTAGCATTTCCCCAAGTTTCCCCATCTTCCAGCCACGAAATCTCATCAATTTTGACCCCAAAATCTCCATTTTCCGCCCAAAATCGCGTCCTGAAACTCGCATCTCGCATTGACCCCGACCCACCGGACGACCGACATTTTTACGGACGTCCGGAGCCTCCCGAACGACCGGACGTCCGCAACTTACCGGACGACCAGAACCAGCCAACAGAACGAAATTACCGGATTTCCGAGCTCGACCGGACGTCCGATGACCGGACATCCGTCCATTTTCGGACATCCGATACCTGTAGATGTCACCTTCGGCTTATTTTTGTTTTGTCCATAACTAATTCATCCGAACTCCGATTTTGACTTTCTTTAGCTCGTTTTGAAGCTATTGACATCCCCCTTCCCACAAAAATACCATGAACATCATTTGACTCCATCAAATTTTGTGAACTTTGGCATCTTTGCCTAGGGCTTCCACCACATCACCCGCATTACCACCACCGACTTCCGCAACCTAACCAATTTGGTTCCCGTTCGCATTAATGGTTGCTTGAGTAGTGATTCGAGTCTCCTAAGGTGTTTCGGCTACCTAGGGACGGTTCCTTCTTCATCAATCACCACCACCACTTTCACATAGGCTTGCCCACCATACACTTCCGCCACCTCAACTTAACCCAATTTTGTTTGAGCTTGTTTGAATTGTGGCTTGTGTCTCCTATGGTGTTTCGGCTACTTAGGGATGGCAACTTCAACTTCGACATGCATAACCCATCATCCCACTTCCGCATTGCTATGTGCAAAACTACCACCACTTCCCGCTACCACCATTTGACATTTATCATTTGCGATTTTGAGTTCGCGGTTTTTCCGTTTCATAAGGTGTTTCGGCTACTTCGGGACGAGTCTCCATCATCTTGGTATCTACATAAAGAACACCGCCACTCATCAGCGCAAAGGACGGTAGCCTCGACGACACCATTGTACATTCCCCTTGCAATTGCATTGATAACCCCTAGCCCATTTTGCATCACTTGCCTATCGAGACTAGCCATTTGAGTATTGTCGGCAACGTTACTTGTGCACATTAGTGATCTACACCTTTCATTGCATACATACCATATCATATTGGTATCATATCATCTCCTGTGCCTCAAGTTTGTTCCCGCATATACACAATTTCTATCTTGGTTTGTGCATTGTGCAAAAGTGGCCATACAAAGAAAAAAGAATAAGCTTTTAAGCAAAAGAGAAAGAGCAAAGAAGCTTGTAAGCAAGTGCCATAGCATCATACCACATTGCATAAGATTGTCATATCCGATCATCTTGGATCATCTTGAGGAACACCGGGAATCATACATATATAGCATACTTGGGATAGAAAGCTCATACATTTTGCATCTTATAGGTGCTGCACAAGTGTCGTATCCGCCTATTGAGCAATCGTGCTAGCGTCTCTCTTGAGTTGTGCAACACGAGTGTTTTCCGTGGATTCCACATTTTGTGCTCATTCCTTGGTCGCACGACCCCATTTATCTATCCGTGTGCATGTTTCCGTGTACCACCCATTGCTATTGGTCTACTTGTTGCACTTGCGAATTTGTGAATCTTTTTCAACATTATTGACTCTTGCTAACATTTTGCATCAAATTTTTGTGTCACTATCCTCACCGAGCTCCACCATAAGCCTTACTTGTGTAGGTGTGAGAAATCGACGAGATCGGTACCAATTGTGCTATTTCCTTGTTACATTATTGAGTGATCATTGATCCATCTTCAAATCGGTCAAGGTACATTTGGTACAGTTCTTCTCTTTCTCCCACTCATATTTGCTCAAGTTTTGTGATGGATAGGCAAGGCATCTTATCTCCGATCTTCGACAACAACGATGGCGCGAACAACTACATCACCAAAGCATCCATCTTCGGCCTACAACAACAAATGCAAGGCGCACATTTTACCTTGCAAGAGTGCATCAAGAACCTCTCCATCGACATTCATCACTCCGAAGCAAGGAAAAGGGACTACATCGACAAAAAGCTTTCCGCACAAAAGGAGGAGCAAGATGCAAGGATGGAGGAGATTCGGACCTTGTTGATCAACCATTCTTCCCCTTCATCATCCTCAAGGCGGCGGCGACCAAGTCGATCATCTTCGGAGCGCAAAAACGATGCAGGCGCAAGTCATCCACGTCCACATCTACACGGCGACCACCATCACGTTCGTGATCCAAATCATCATGAAGGGCAAGTCACCTCCAAGCATCATGTGCACGACGATGAGAAACACCATCGAGCTCAAGTGCGACAACGACACCATCATCATGAAGATGCTCCACAAGCGCAAACGTACAAGTCCCAACAAGCCCTACTTCACGCGAAGTCCAAGCTTCATGAGCAAAAGAGAAGACCGCGAGACGAGCACCACCAAGACGGAGCTACAGCTACCACCACCACTTCGGCATCTTCGCCAAGTGCTATCAAGGCATCTTCGCCTTTGGACGTACGACATCTTCGCCTACTTCCCACGAGTACGCCTACAACGACTTCATCAAGTCCAAGACAACCACCTACAAGCGAGGGCGACACTTCCATCTTCGGAATCCCCTCAAGGAAGATGGCCGAGCATGGGAAATTCCCTTCGGTCATGGAGACGAGCTATGAGGTGCCACATCATATGGGCCTCCAACCACAAGACGGTGACAAGAAGATTGAGCATGGGACTATCCCTTCAACCAAGGCGGCAATAGGAGTTGAGCATGGAGACGTTTGCACCTACACCTCTCCGACACACACATATGACGTGATGTCCCAATTCCCATGTAAGGAGAGCCACCCCACCATGAGTGATATGAGTGACTCCACCATATATGAAATTGAGTGCATTTCCTATGAGAGGATGAGTGTGACCACCACTAGCCCCACACTTGAGAGCATGCCACATATCCTATGTGAGGTTGAGAGCCATTTGAGTGACTCCACCAACCATATGAGTGAGAGCATCTTACCGGGAGTGAGCGAGCCACAACACTTAGTGAGTGAGGTAGTTGAGACGGCACGTGAGGCCACTATGATTTCTAATGACTTAACCTCTACTCCTAGTGTGTTTTGTTCTTTGGTACTAGGTCTCCTACATGACGACATGCCTATCCTCGACGAGTCCATACCTCCGATGGAGACGACGATGGCCATGGTGGAAGAAGATGCACCCCCCACATGGTTCCATCAAGATGAAGGTGACAACGACTTATTCTTCACCACCTCACCTACAACACATGAGAGATGTTCCGAAGGTAACATAGGTGATGGTGCTTCTCTTGTCCCACTACTGGACTATCTCACGAATGATTGCTTGCATGATGTTGATCCACCTATTCCCATGCTTCATGCTAGTGCGACTTCTTCATGTCATGACTTACCAATTTATGATGAATATGATGATGAGCATGTTGAGTTGCCTACTTGTGATGCTATGCTCCATAAAATATCTTGTGAAAATTCTTTTGGTCCCGTCATGTTTGACAATCCTTTAAACTTGTCATATGCTATGAGCGAGATGTCCCATATTGCATCATTACAATCTCACCGTAGTAACTATGCATGCCCCATTAAAATAAATCCTATTTGCACTTATGGCATAGATGACGAGATGATGGTCATTGGCTTTTGTTTTTCATGTGATGATATTGCTATGCTTCCTTTGCATGATTTCCGCAATTCATCTAGTATGCCATGCCATGATCACATTGTTCCAAATATGCTTTGTTTTGGATGTTATCAATATTCTCCATGTGATGTTCCCATTAATGCTAATGAGGAGACCCCCATAGTTTCCTCATACATACTATGAGATTTTGATGCATTCCATACTTTGCATGATTCCCATAATTGCTTGCACCATATGCATTCCATGAACAACAGTTCTTTACATATTTCTCGTGATGCATTACACAATTTGAGTCTCCATGATGCTATACATAATAACAAACCTATCATGATGGATGACATGTTTCTATATCACGCATCTCATTTATTTTAGCATTGGATATTTCGTGCTAACCAACACAAGCACGTGCGCATCATGATGGATGATGTGTACATATACCACGCACACACAATTTTCCCTTTGTCTTTGTTTTGTGTAGGTACTCACGTATACATGTCAACCTCTCAATCCCAAGAATTGACGAAACGAGCTCTTGAGAGCAACGATGATTTGGGATCCTGTGGACTATCCTTACCACCATTCCCTTCGCGCAAGAACTACGCGCATCTCTTCTACTTGGCTCTCACACGGCTATGGGCTATATATCACTTGTTACCTTATGCCCATACTATCGTGTTCCCTTTGCATGTTATGCCTCTTTACATGATTTTGCCATGCAATTGTGACCCTTGTTTGCATCTACCCATGATTCACAATTATGATACTCATATGTGTATTTGCATGCTTGGTGGAGATCTTTGTTGCTATTGCCATGTTTATCATCTGCCTCATGCTATTCATGCTTGTTGTGTTGGGAGAGTCATGATGTCCCATTGCTATTTACATATGGCCTCTCACCAATACATTGATGATATTTTGCTTATATCTTGCCTTCATATTTGTGATATTTCTTGTGCATTATTCATGACCACTATTTGCACACATGACATGATTGCCATGATTACCTCTAGTACGTTGCATCTTCGCACTACTAGCTTGATTGACTTGATCACTAAGATTACTTGCTTGGTTGCATCACCCATGTTCCACTCTTACTCGCTTTCTTGGGTTGATGACATATATGTTCATGCCTCTCACATGATATATCTTGTTCATTGTCGCTTGCCTCCAATTGTTGCATCTATGCTTATTGATCGTGGAGACTTGGATATATTATTTGTGATGCATGCTTTTTTGATTGAGCCTATTGTATTTGGTTGTTCTCGCATCATATGCCTCCATACTATGAAATGCTCCCTTGTCCTTTCTTATGATGAGCATGATGCATACACTTGTTGGGTATCTTACCACACGAATGATAGGTTTTGCACTTCCGCTCACCTCATTTGTTTTTCCGAGTGTTTGTCATGTTCTTTAATTTTGAAGGATTCACAAGGCAATACCATCATGAGACAACTTGGTTATGTGAAGGCGTACACGATGCGCGACACCAACATTTTAGACATCATCATAAACGTGAACTCCTTCCCTTTGAGCCATCCTCAAATACGCATATTGGATGGGTCACTCTTTCATTGTTGCTTCCTTCTTGTTGTCTACATGATACATCTCGCGAATGGAGGAGCGACATTGGAGATTGGCTCTATGGACCTTCACATTGAGGAGCGCTCGGACTTATTGGATGCACCTTCGAACCTCCACTCGTGCCACGACATCGAGCTTTGGTACATCAACACTCCTTTGAATATTTGTGCTACCACATGTCATGCTCGATGGACATATTATACTCACCACAAGTTTGCACCCTATGCATGGATTGACTCACATTATGCTTGCCTTGTTGCAACAATTTCCATGTCATCCATGATATATGAGCTTGTATATTTCCTTAGCAAATTTCTTGTGATCTTCCTTGATGGCATATTCATACATCATGATCATATTTCCCAACATCAATTGCATGATAACTTATTCATATTGAGCATCCATTGCCATATTTATGCCATTGATAAACCGTCTCACCATGACATCATTTTGCACCGTGGTTGCATTGATCATATTCACAAAACATTTGTGTGCACAATGATTGCATTTCCTCCCATGAATGTTTTGCATATCATTCTATATCATATTGATAAGCTTCATGTGCTTTGTCATGAACAATCTTGCCTCGCGGACTCATACTTCTTTGATGGACACTTTGTGTGCGCTAACCATTGTATTTCCGAGTGTCGTTTGTGTTTGTTTTTCTTGCATCTATACCACTCCGGCGACACCTTGGCGTACATGGATTGGGCAACGTCTTCCACTCCGTCCAACTACAAGTCCATCCACGACAACCGTTTCCATGGTGATGAGGATCACGATCCGAGGTCGGATCTTTCCCAAGGGGGACGAGATGATGCGTAGCATACCACGTTCATCCCCATGTACACTCCGACTACTCTCCAAGCCCCAAGAGGACATATGACGAGACCTCGAACATACGCCATTGGAGACAAGGTGAACTCGCTCCTCTCCGAACATTCACTTTCTACATGTGAGACATGGCTACTACCTCCAAGGTGTGTGCTTTGCATGATCAGGTACTTAGAGGAAATCCACGGAGCCACCACACCCAACGGACGAGCTAGCGAGGACGCCAAGTACAAGGACCAAGAGAAGAAGCTGCCCGAAGTTTACAGCCTCCGGATGACCGGACCTCGCCGGACATCCGATGCCTGGAGCCTCCACCAGCCTGAAGAGTCAGCCCGCGAATGCTACAGAGGCCGGACGACCGACGCAGACCGGACGTCCGACACTCCCAGGCCCCGGACAACCGAGCGCCACCGGAAGACCGGTGCCACGGCGACAGAACACTATTTACGGAAGTCCGAAGACTTCCGGACGTCTGGACCGTCCCGAGCCTCCGGACGTCCGACACCCACCGGACGTCTGACGCCTGTGTGCGCACAAAGATCGGGCCCGAGGCCCATGTACCCCTTCGCCCCTCACTTACCCCTTCGTGGCTCTAGACTATAAATAGACCTCCCCCTCATCCTTTCTAGGGTTAGCATTGGTTTAGCTCATATGTGAGATAGAGCTTTGCTCATCCATACGGATCTACTCCATGAGAGAGACCACAGCCCCTCTACGGAGAAGATCCACGTTGGATTCAAGACCACCTCTTCGGTTGCCCCATCAAGACCTCCTCACGGAGAAGAACCGGTTACCCTACGTATCGTCCCTTGTTTACTTTGGATCGTGTATCTCTTTGTGTTCATGGATCTAGCACATGTGTGATTGTTTCTTGTCTATTTGAGTGATTCCTCTTGTGTTTTCCCTCGTTTTCCTCTCGTGTTCTTCGTGTTCATAGTTGGGATTCGCTCCTTTCGTGAAAGATCGGCCGTATAGGGTTCCACCCTACATCATCTTAGATCAGAGCCACTCATAAGGAAAGCAATCAAAGAACACCTCATGCTTCAAATTTGTCACAAAACGTTTACCATATGTGCATGCTACGGGACTTGCAAACTTCAACACAAGTATTTCTCAATTCCACAATTACTCAAGTAGCACAACTCTAATATTACCATCTTTATATCTCAAAACAACTATCAAGTATCAAACTTCTCATAGTATTTAATGCACTCTATATGAAAGTTTTTATTATACCCATCTTGGATGACTATCATATTAGGACTAATTATGTATCCAAAAGCAAATTACCATGTTGTTCTAAAAGACTCTCAAAATAATATATGTGAAGCATGAGAGATCAATAATTTCTATAAAATAAAACCAGCACCGTGCTCTAAAAAGGTATAAGTGAAGCACTAGAGCAAAATTATCTAGCTCAAAAGATATAAGTGAAGCACATAGAGTATTCTAATAAATTCCGATTCATGAGTATCTCTCCAAAAGGTGCGTACAACAAGGATGATTGTGGTAAACTAAAAAGCAAGGACTCAAATCATACAAGACGTTCTGATGTAGGGTGGAACCCTAGATGGCTGATCTTTCACGAAATGAGCGGATCCCAACTAAGAACACGAAGAACACGAGGGGAAACACGAGGGAAAACACGAGAGAATCACTCAAACCAACAAGATTCGATTACACCTGTGCTAGATCCTAAAAACACGAGAGGAGATACAAGATCCACGATCAACAAAGGACGATACAAAGGGTAACCGGTTCTTCTTCGTGAGGAGGTCTTGATGGGGCCACCCAAGAGGGGGGGGTCTTGAATCCGCTTGGAAGGATCTTCTTCAAGGAGGCGAGATCTCCGAGGAGAAGGTAACCAAGTGGATGAGCAAAGCTCTCACACAAACATGAACTAATCCTTTGCTAACCCTAGCTAGGAGGATGGAGAGGTCTATTTATAGTCTTAGTGCAAAAGGGGGCGAAGTGAAGGGGTACATGGGCTTCCGCCCGAAACTATGCACAGACAGGTACCGGACGTCCGCTGGGGACCGGTCGTCCGGCGGCTCACAGGGGACCGGACGTCCGGAGTTGTCAGACTTCCGCTAAATCCGTTCTATGAAGGATGCGCCCGACGTCCGGTGGCTTCTGACTTCCGTTAATTTTGGCTCGGGTGCGGAGTCGCCGGACGTCCGGACCTTGTCGGTCGTCCACTCGCTGGGGTGTGTGGCCGGTCGTCCGGTCCTGGCCGGACGTCCGCTCGCTATAGCCTATGTTGGCTGGGACTCGGGCATGTTGAGTTTCAGGCATCGGACGTCCGGTCCCGACCGGTCGTCCGGTGGCTGTAGTTTCTTCAGCAGTCCTTCTTCTTGTCCTTTGCACTTGGTGCCCTCACCATCTTGTCCAATGGATGTAGATGTTCCATTGTTATCCTCCAAGTACCTAAGCACACATAGTGTTTCCGTTTGAGGTAGTAGCCATGTCTCATGTGTCGAAAGTAGTAGTTCGGAAAGGAGCGAGTTCACCTTATCTTCGATAGCCTTTGTTCGGGCTGTTGTCATGGGTCCAAATGGTGTCGTGGGAGACGTAGGTTGGTCCATGGGGATGACCTTGGGATGCTCTGCATCACGCTCCAAGCAAAACACATATCATGTGGTGAATAAAAATATAGCCTCAAGTAAAGTTACCGATAGCCGAAGACGAAAGTGGGGATGCCTTCCGGGGCATCCCCAAGCTTAGGCTTTTGGTTGTCCTTGAATTTTACCTTGGGGTGCCTTGGGCATCCCCAAGCTTAGGCTCTTGCCACTCCTTGTTCCAAAATCCATCAAATCTTTACCCAAAAACTTGGAAACTTCAGAACACAAAACTTAAACAGAAAATCTCATGAGCTCCGTTAGTGTAAGAAAACAAACCACCACTTTAAGGTACTGTAATGAACTCATTATTTATTTATATTGGTGTTAAACCTACTGTATTCCAACTTCTCTATGGTTCATACCCCCCGATACTAGCTATAGATTCATCAAAATAAGCAAACAACACACGAAAAACAGAATCTGTCAAAAACAGAATAGTCTGTAGTAATCTGTATCAAACGTATACTTCTGGAACTCCAAAAATTCTGAAATAAATTGGTGAACGTGAGGAATTTATATATTGATCATCTGCAAAAAGAATCAACCTAAAAGCACTCTCCAGTAAAAAAATGGCAGCTAATCTCGTGATCGCTAAAGTTTCTGTTTTTTACAGCAAGATCACAAAGACTTCACCCAAGTCTTCCCAAAGGTTCTACTTGGCACAAACACTAATTAAAACATAAAACCAGATCGAAACAGAGGCTAGATGAATTATTTATTACTAAACAGGAACAAAAAGCAAGGAACACAAATAAAATTGAGTTGCCTCCCAACAAGCGCTATCGTTTAACGCCCCTAGCTAGGCACAAAGACAAGAATAGATCTACGTATTACCATTTTTTGTAGGCAATTATTCAATTAAACACTTAGGAGTTTCCTTATTTTTATTGATGATCAAAATTCTAGGAGAGAAATCAAGAAATTCATTTGTAGCTAAGGTTCCTTAATGATAGCGAAAAAGTTGGGGTGAACACTTATTGATTTGAGATCCGCATTCTCCTTACTAGAAGATTCACCCTTATTTTTAGGAACATATATAAACTTGGCAACTTTGGTAGGAGGAGGGTTTGAAGTGTTTCTCACGGCAGAAAAGGCAGACCCTAAGTTGGTAATAATATCCTCAAGTTTATCAATTCTAGTGGAATCTTGATCTATCTTTTCATTAACTATGGGTTCTTTTTCTCTAAAAAAATTCAGAGTAACTCCTACCTTAGATCCATATTGGGTAATTTGGTTGTGGATCTTTTTATGCAAATTCTCAATCAACTCTACAGTGGCAACTTTATTTTCAATCATTTCAAGCCTTTGCATTACATGTTCCAAAGTTAAAATAGTTCCATTAACCAAAAGAGGTGGTGGCCCAAACAAATCTATCATAGCATTATAAGAATCAAAAGTATGGCTACCCAAGAAATTCTCTCCGGTAATGGTATCAAGAATATATCTGTTCCAAGGAGTGATGCCTACATAAAAATTGCGAAGAAGAATAGAAGTAGATTGCTTCCTAGTGGATCTATTCTGAGCATTGCAAATTCTATACCAAGCATCTTTTAGATTTTCTCCCTCCCTTTGTTTTTTTAGATTTTCTCCCTCCCTTTGTTTAAAATTAAGAACTTCATTACCGGGAGTACTAACAATGATAGAAGGACTGGCCTTGACGGCAAAACAATCAATCCAACACATAAGCACAGAAGAAGCAAGCGAAAAGAGACGAACGGGAAAAGGGCGAATAAAACGGCAAAGGTGAAGTGGGGGAGAGGAAAATGAGAGGCAATTGGCAAATAATGTAATGCGAGGGATAAGAGTTTGTGATGGGTACTTGGTATGTCTTGACTTGAGCGTAGATCTCCCCGGCAACGGCGCAAGAAATTCTTCTTGCTACCTCTTGAGCATGCGTTGGTTTTCCCTTGAAGAGGAAAGGGTGATGCAGCGAAGTAGCGTAAGTATTTCCCTCAGTTTTTGAGAACCAAGGTATCAATCTAGTAGGAGACTACACACAAATCGCCTAGTACCTGCACAAACAATCAAGAACCTTGCAACCAACGCGATAAAGGGGTTTTCAATCCCTTCACGGCCACTTCCAAAAGTGAGATATGATAAAGATAATAAGATAAATATTTTTGGTATTTTTGTTGTATAGGTTGGAAAGTAAATATTGCAAAATAAACGGCGACAGAAATTGGCAAGTTGACGGGAAACTAATATGATGTAAAATATACCCGGGGGCCATAGGTTTCACTAGTGGCTTCTCTCAAGATAGCATATATTACGGTGGGTGAACAAATCACTGCCGAGCAATTGATAGAAAAGCGCATAGTTATGAGAATATCTAGGCATGATCATGAACATAGGCATCACGTCCGTGTCAAGTAGACACGAAACGGTTCTGCATCTACTACTATTACTCCACACATCGACCGCTATCCAGCATGCATCTAGAGTATTAAGTTCATAAGAACAGAGTAACGCATTAGGCAAGATGACATGATGTAGAGGGATAAACTCAAGAAATATCATATAAACCCCATATTTTTATCCTCGATGGCAACAATACAATACGTGTCGGTTCCCTTTCTGTCACTAGGATCGAGCACCGCAAGATTGAACCCAAAGCTAAGCACTTCCCCCATTGCAAGAAAGATCAATCTAGTAGACCAAACTAAACCGATAATTCGAAGAGACTTGCAAAGATATCAAATCATGCATATAAGAATTCAGAGAAGAGTCACATATTGTTCATAGATAATCTTGATCATAAACCACAATTCATCGGATCTCGTCAAACACACCGCAAAAAGTATTACATCGAATAGATCTCCAAGAACATCGAGGAGAACTTTGTATTGAGAACCAAAGAGAGAGAAGAAGCCATCTAGCTAATAACTATGGAACCGAAGGTCTATGGTAAACTACTCACACATCATCGGAGAGGCTATGCTGTTGATGTACAAGCCCTCCGTGATCGAATCCCCCTCCGGCAAATCAGCGGAAAAGGCCCCAAGATGGGATCTCACGGGTACAGAAGGTTGCGGCGGTGGAAAAGTGGTTTCGTGGCTCCCCTCGATGTTTTCAGGGTATAAGAGTATATATAGGCGAAAGAAGTAGGTCGGTGGAGCTACAAGGGGCCCACGAGGGTGGGGGCACGCCTACCCCCTGGGCGCGTCCTCCTGCCTCATGGCTGCCTCGTTGCATCTCTGACTTCCACTCCAAGTCTCCTGGATTGCGTTTGTTCCAAGAAAGATCCTCGCGAAGGTTTTGTTCCGTTTGGATTCCGTTTATATTCCTTTTCTGCAAAACATTGAAATAGGCAAAAAAACTGCAATTTGCACTGGGCCTTCGGTTAATAGGTTAGTCCCAAAAATAATATAAAAGAGTATATTAAAGCCCATTAAACATCCAAAACAGATAATATAATAGCATGGAACAATGAAAAATTATAGATACATTGGAGACGTATCAACTTCTTTCCTTAGTGATATCACATATGATCCACTCGAGACATGGCTACTACCTAAGTCCGGAATGTTGTGCATGATTAGGTACCAAGAGGACCCTCCCGAAGATGCACATGAAGACGGACAAGTCTCCAATTTCATGGATGAAGAGAACCAACGGAAGGAGTCAAGAACGGCTCCCAGGACCCGGACATCCGACCATGACCCCGGACATCTGGCCCCTGGAAGTGTCATCAGCAGCAAGGAGTCAGCGGCCAAGTCTACAGGGCCCGGACATCCGGCCACCAGCCCGGACATCTGACCCCGGGCCTGGAAATCCGGCCTCCATCCCAGACATCCGGATGAGCCTATCCAGAGAGCAAAAGAGCTGGCCCTCTAGCCCGGACATCCGGCCAAAGACCCGGACATCCGGCCCGTCTCGAGCTTCCGGACATCCGGCCCATCGCCCGGACATCCGGACCCCGCCGCCAGCCCCGACCGCCCGGACATCCGGCACTAGCCCGGACATCCGGCACCTCTAGAAGGCCCGGACATCCGGCCCGACGCCCGGACATCCGGCCTCCCCTGTCTGTGCACAGTGTAAGGGCCCGAGGCCCATGTACCCCTTCGCCCACCTAGACTATGATAGAGGCGAAAGGTGTCCCGATGTTTCGACGTGATGGAGGCTACCGTTTTCTGTGGGAGTCGACCTTGACGATCCGACTATGAACGTGCGGACGTCGTGCCTTAGCAATCGCAAAACCAACTTCCGAGGGTTATTGACCATGCCGGAGCACGATCAATCTGACCATGAAGGTCTGCTTCCTGCGAGCAAACGAAGAACAAGCAAGAAACTTTGATTGCAATCTGGATATTGCGAATATAAGAGGAAAGCTTTATTAAAGAAGGTGGGGTTCTGTGACGCCTTTGTCTGGTCGTTGAACACAAATGCAGTACGCGAAGTTGCAGCTATGGCAAAATTTTAATCTAAACAAAACTGATGCGGTGCATCCTACGATCATCCCCATGTAAACTTCGACTACTCCCCATGCCCCAAGAGGACATACGTTGAGACCTCGACCATACACCATTGGACACAAGGTGAACTCACTCCTTTTTGAGACATGGTTACAACCTCATGTATGGACCTTGCATATACTCTGGTACAACCGAGATGACCATGGAGGATCCAAGGACCAAGGCCAAGCATGGAAGAGGAGAAGGAAGAAGAAGAACGGACAAGACAGGACTTGCTCGGATCATCCGGACACCCAGCCGGATGATCCGGACCGAGCCCGGACGATCTGGACGACCACCCAGACGATCCGGCTAACTGCGTCGAGGACACCCGAAGATTTCACCTGAAGCCGGATCATCCGGACGGCCGCCCGGATCATCCGGACGGCCGCCCGGATCATCCAGACCCCCGACACCCGGATCATCCGGGCCACCAACCGGATCATCCGGACCCCGCCTGCGTGCGTGACTTGGGCCAAAGCCCATGTACCCCTTCGCCCCCCACTTACCCCTTCGTGGCATAGGCTATATATACTCCTCCCCTCCTCCATTTGAGGGTTAGCATTTGTTTAGCTCATATGTGAGATAGAGCACTTGCTCATCCATACGGATCTACTCCTTCAAGAGAGACCGCAACCCCTCTTCGGAGAAGATCCACATTGGATTCAAGACCCCCTCTTGGGAGGCCCCATCAAGACCTCCTCACGGAGAAGAACCGGTTACACTATGTATCATCCTTTGTTGGTTTTGGACCGTGTGATCTCTATGTGTACTCGGATCTAGCATATGTGTGACTATATCTTGTTGGTTTGAGAGTTCCTCTCATGTGTTCCCTTGTTTTCCCCTCGTGTTCTTCGTGTTCTTAGTCGGGATCTGCTCCTTTCATGAAAGATCGGACGTGTAGGGTTCTACCCTACATCATCTTGGATCAGAGCAAGGTTGATCATGAATTTGGAGGCCCTACCCCTAGCCTTGTTTTGCTTGATTTCGTCCTAAATTCGAAAATCCCCACCAAAAATAGCCCCATTTTTTTTGTGATTTGATGGTTTGATAATGTTTTATTGATTTTGATCCATGGATTTGCTTGGTTTTGAGTGGATCTAGCATCTGCCCAAATTTTCCCACATTCCATCCACAAAATCTACTCAATTTTGCCCCAAAAATCATCCATTTCCATCCAAAAATTCGTCCCCGAGAGGAAATCCCGAGCAGTTTGACCTGCCAGGATCATCCAGACCTTCTCCCGGATGTCCGGATAACCTACGCACCCGAATACCCGAACCGGAGTTGACGAACCCGGATCATCCGGACCTTCTCCCGGATGTCCGGGTAACCCTGACACTGACTCGGCTGAAATTTTGTTTTGGCCATATCTAATTCATCCGAACTCCGTTCTTGACGTTCTTTAGCTTGTTTTGAAGCTATGGACATCCCCCTTCCCATGAAAATAACTCCAAAATTATTTGACTCCATCAAATGTTTGGAACTTTGGCATCTTTGCCTAGGGCCACCACCATATCATCCACATTACCACCACCAACTTCCGCAACCTAACCCATTTTGATCCCCATTGCATATGTGGTTGTTTGAGTTGTGACTTGAGTCTCCTAAGGTGTTTTGGATACTTAGGGACGGTTATCAATCACCACCACCACTTCCGCATAGGCTTGCCCACCATACACTTCCGACACACCAACTTCCCCCAATTTTGTTTGAGTTGTGAGTTGTGTCTCCTAAGGTGTTTCGGCTACCTAGGGACCATTGCTTCTGACTCCGACACCGTGTATAGCCCATCATACCCTTCCACCACCTTAACCCATTTTGATCGGGTTTCCACCAATACTTCCGCAACCACCACCGCTTTCCGTTACCACCATTTGACATTTGCCTTTGGAGATCTTGAATTTGTGGTTTTTCCTTTTCCTAAGGTGTTTCGGCTAATTAGGAACGGGTCGACATCGACAACACCGCCTCTCATCATCGCCATGGACGGTAACCTCGACGACATCATTGTATATCCCTTGCCATTGCATTTTAACCCCTAGTCCATTTTGCGTCACTTGCCTATCGAGACTAGCCATTTGAGTATTGTCGGCAACGTTACTTGTGCACATTAGTGATCCACCCTTCCATTGCATACATACCATATCATATTGGTATCATCATATCATCCCTTGTATCACAAGATTGTTCCCGCATATACCCAATTACTATCTTGGTTTGTGCATTTCGCATTGTGGCCATAGCAAAAAAAAAGAATAAGCTTTTAAGCAAAAAAAAGAAAGAGCAAAGAAGCTTGTAAGCAAGTTCCATAGCATCATACCACATTGCATATAAGATTGTCATATCCGATCATCTTGGATCATCTTGAGAAGAACACCGGGAACATCATACACATAGCATACTTGGGATAGAAAGCTCATACATTTTGCATCTTATAGGTTGTGCACAAGTGTCGTATCCGCCTATTGAGCAATCGTGCTAGCGTCTCTCTTGAGTTGTGCAACACGAGTGTTTTCCATGGATTCCACATTTTGTGCTCATTCCTTGGTTGCACGACCCCATTTATCTATCCGTGTGTGTGTTTCCGTGTGCCACATATTGCTATTGGTCTTCTTGTTTCAGTTGCGAATTTGTGAATCTCTTTCAACATTATTGACTCTTGCTAACATTTTGCATCAAATTTTTGTGCCACTATCCTCACCGAGCTCCACCATAAGCCTTATTTGTGTAGGTGTGAGAAATTGACAAGATCGGTACCAATTGTACTATTTCCTTGTTACACTATTGAGTGATCATTGATCCATCTTCAACATCGGTCAAGGTACATTTGGTATAGTTCTTCTCTTTCTCCCGCACATATTTGCTCGAGTCTTGTGATGGATAGGCAACGCATTTCATCTCCGGTCTTCCACAACAACGACGACATGAACAGCTACATCACCAAAGCGTGAATCTTCGATCTACAACGACAAATACAAGGCGCACAATAAAGATTGCGAGAGCGCATCGAGAACATCTCCATCGACATTCGTCACTCCGAAGAAAGGAAAAGGGACTAAATCGACAACAAGCTTTCCGCACAAAAGGAGGAGCAAGATGCAACGATGGAGGAGATTCAGACCTTGTTGATCAACCGTTCTTCCCCTTCATCATCCTCAAGGCGGCGACATTTAAGTCACAAGTCTTCGGAGGGCAAAAATGATGCAAGCGCAAGTCGTCCACGTCCACATCTCCATGGCGATCACCATCACGTTCGTGATCCACATTGTCATGAAGGGCAAGTCACCTCCAAGCATCATGTGCACGACGACGACGAACGACATCTACTACGAGCTTAAGTGCGACAACGACACCATCATCATGAAGATGCTCCACAAGCGCAAATGCACAAGTCCCAACAAGCCCTACTTCACGCCAAGGCCAAGATTCATGAGCAAAAGAGAAGACCGCAAGACGAGCACCACTAAGACAGAGCTACGGCTACCACCACCACTTCGGCATCTTCGCCAAGTGCTATCAAGGCATCTTCGCCTTTGGACGTACGGCATCTTCGCCTACTTCCCATGAGTTCGCCTACATCGACATCTTTAACAATGAGGCGACCACCTATGAGCGAGGGCGACACTTCCATCTTGGGAAGCCCCTCAAGGAAGATGGCCGAGCATGGGAAATTCCCTTCGGTCATGGAGACGAGCTACAACATGACACATCATATCATCATATGGGCCTCCTACAACAAGACGGTGACAAGAAGGTTGAGCATGGGACTATCCCTTCAACCAAGGCGGCGATAGGAGTTGAGCATGGAAACATTTGCACCAACATGTCTCCGACACCCACATATGAAGAGATGCCCCAATTCCAATGTGAGGAGAGCCACTAGCACATGAGTGAGATGAGTGACTCCACCATATATGACATTGAGAGCATTTCCTATGAGAGGATGAGTGTGACCACCACTAGCCACACACCCTATGTGAGGTTGAGAGCTATTTAAGTGACTCCACCAACCATACGAGTGAGAGCATCTTACTGGGAGTGAGTGAGCCAGAACACTTAGTGAGTGAGGTAGTTGAGACGGCAGGTAAGGCCACTATGATTTCTAACGACTCAACCTCTACTCCGAGTGTGTTTTCTTCTTTGGTGCTAGGTCTCCTACATGACGACATGTTTTCCTCGACGAGTCCATACATCCAGTGGAGACGACGATGGCCATGATGGACGATGATGCACCCCCCACATGCTTCCATCAAGATGAAGATGACCACGACTTGGTCTTAGACACCTCACCTACAACAAATGAGCGATGCTCTAAAGGTAACTTAGGTGATGGTGCTTCTCTTGTCCCACTAGTGGACTATATTACCAATGATTTCTTGTATGATGTTGACACACCTATTACCATGCTTCATGCTAGTGCGAATTCTTCATGTCATGACTTACCAATTTACGATGAATATGATGATGAGCATGTTGATTTTCCTAGTTGTGATGCTATGCTCCATAGGATATCATGTGAAAATTCTATTGGTCACATCATGTTTTACAATCCATTGAACTTGTCATATGCTATGAGTGAGATCTCCCATATTCCATCATTTCAATCTCAACATAGTAACTATGCATGCCCCATTAAGATAAATCCCATTTGCACTTATGGCATAGATGACGAGATGTGGTCATTGGCTTTTTTTTCATGTGATGATATTGCCATGCTTCCTTTACATGATTTGCGCAATTCATCTACTATTCCATGCCATGATCACATTGTTCCAAATATGCCTTGTTTTGGATGTTGTCAATATTCTCCATGTGATGTTTCCATTAATGCTCATGAGGAGACCCCCGTAGTTTCCTCATACATACTAGGAGATTTTGATGCATTCCATACTTTGCATGATTCCCATAATTGCTTGCACCATATGCATTCCTTGAATAACAATAATCTACATATTTCTCATGATGCATTACACAATTTGAGTCTCCATTATGCTATACATAATAACAAACCTATCATGATGGATGACATGTTTCTATATCACGCATCTCATTTATTTGAGCATTGGCTCTTTTGTGCTAACCAACACATGCATGTGCTCATCATGATGGATGATGTGTACATATACCACGCACACACAATTTTCCCTTTGTCTTTGTCTTGTGTAGGTACTCATGTATACTCGTCAACGTCTCAATCCCAAGAGTTAACGAAATGAGCTCTTGAGAGCAAAGATGACTTGGGATCACGTAGACAATCCTTACCACCATTGCCTTCGCGCAACGACTACGCGCATCTCTTTTACTTGACTCTCACACGACTATGGGCTATATATCACTTGTCACATTATGCCCATTTTACCATTTTCACTTTGCATGTTATGCTTGCTTCTATGCCTTTGCCATGCAATTGTGACCCTTGCTTGCATCTACCCATGATTCACCATTTTACTACTCATATGTGTATTTGCATGCTTGGTGGAGATCCTTGTTGCTATTGCCATGTTTACCATGTGCCTCATGCTATTGTTGACTCTTGTGTTGGGAGAGCCATGATGTTCCATTGCTATTTCCATATGACCTCTTGCCAATACAATGATGATACATTTCTCATATCTTGTTTTCATGCTTGTGATATGTCAGGCGCATCATATATGCTCACTATTTGCACACACGACATGATTGCCATGATTCCTTATAGTATGTTGCATCTTCGCAGTACTAGCTTGCCCTACTTGATCGTTATGATTGCTTGCTTTGTCGCATCACCCATGTTCCATAATTACTCGCTTTCTTGGGTTGATGACATATATGTTCATGCCTCTCACTTTATTTGTCTTGATAATTGTCTCTTGTCTCCATTAGTTGCATCTCTCATATCACCTTGTATTGAGTGCCAACTTGCTATGCATATTGATCATGGAGACTTGGACATATTACTTGTGAAGCATGCTTGTTTACTTGAGCCTATTGTAATTGGTTGTTCTCACGTCATATGCCTCCATACTATGAAATGCTCCCTTGTCCTTTCTTATGATTAGCATGATGCACACACTTTGTTGGGTATCTTACCACATGAATGATAGGTTTCGCACTTCCGCTAACCTCATTTGTTTTTCCGAGTGTTTGCCATGTTATTTTGTTTTGAAGGATTCACAAAGTGGTACCATCATGCGCCAACTTGGCCATGCGAAGGCATACACGATGTGCAACATCAACATTTGCGAGAATCTCCTAAAGGTGAACTCCTTCCCTTTGAGCCATCCTCAATTACGCATATTGGATGGTTCATTCTTTCATTGTTGTCTCCTTCTTGTCTACATGATACACATATTGGAGGGAGGACCGACATTGGAGATGGACCCTATGGACCTTCAAGTTATAACAAATTTGCATCTTATGCTTCGATTGAGTCACCTTATGATTGCCTTGTTGCATCTTGTATTTCTATGTCATCCATGATATATAAACTTTTGCACTTCCTTAGCAAATTTGTTGTGATCTTTCTTGATGGCATCTTCATACATCATGATCATATTGCCCAACATCAATTGCATGATCACATACTCACATTGCGCACCAATTACCATGTTCATGCTTTTGATACACCGTCCCATTATGAGATCATTTTGCACATGGTCGCATTATTCGCATTCACCACACCTTTGTGCATACTACAAATGAATTTCTTCCCATGAACACTTTGCATATCATTCCATATCATCTTTATAAGCTTCATGCGCTTTGTCACAAACAATCTTGCCGCACGGACTCATTCTTACATGATGGACACTTTGTGTGCACTAACCATTGTATTTCCAAGTGTTGTTTGTGTTTTCTCTTTTTGCATGTATACCACTCCAGCGACACCTAGGAGTACTTGGATTGCGCAATGTCTTCAACGCCGTCCAACTACAAGTCCGTCCACAACAACCGTTTCCATGGTGATGAGGATCACGATCCAAGGTCGGATCTTTCCCAAAAGGGGGGGAGATGATGCGGTGCATACTACGATCATCCCCATGTACACTTCGACTACTCCCCAAGCCCCAAGAGGACATATGATGAGACCTCGACCTTACACCATTAGACACAAGGTGAACTCACTCCTCTTCGAACCGACACTTTCCACATAAGAGACATGGTTACTACCTCATGCATGGAGCTTGCATATACTCAGGTACAACCGAGATGACCATGGAGGATCCATGGACCAAGGCCAAGCATGGAAGAGGAGAAGGAAGAAGAAGAACAGACAAGACGGGACTTGCTCGGATCATCCAGACCCCAGCCGGATGATCCAGACCGCGCCCGGACGATCCGGACGACCACCCGCACGACCACCCGGACGATCCGGCTAACTGCGTCGAGGACACCCGAAGGATTCACCTGAAGCCGGGTCATCCGGACGGCCACCCGGATCATCCGGACATCCGACACCCGGATCATCCGGGCCACCATCCGGATCATCCGGACCCCGCCTGCGTGCGTGATTTGGGCTGAAGCCCATGTACCCCTTCGCCCCTCACTTACCCCTTCGTAGCTTAGACTATATATACTCCTCCCCCTCCTCCATTTGAGGGTTAGCATTGGTTTAGCTCAGATGTGAGATAGAGCACTTGCTCATCCATACGGATCTTCTCCTTCGAGAGAGACTGCGGCCCCTCTTCGGAGAAGATCCACGTTTGATTCAAGACCCCCTCTTGGGTGGCCCCATCAAGACCTCCTCACGAAGAAGAACCGGTTACCCTATGTATCGTCCTTCGTTGGTTTTGGACCGTGTGACCTCTATGTGTGCTCGGATCTAGCATATGTGTGACTATATCTTGTTGGTTTGAGAGTTCCTCTTGTGTGTTCCCTCGTTTTCCCCTCGTGTTCTTAGTCGGGATCCGCTCCTTTCATGAAAGCTCGGCCCTTTAGGGTTCCACCCTACATCAAAAACCCAAAGTCTAAACGGTGCTCTAAGGGCTGTATATACGGAGGAAGAGGGGGGGTGGGTTTCGTGGCCCTTGGGGAAGGGGTCCGGAACCAACCCTATCTCTTGTTTCCCCACACATACGGACTCTAAAAACAGCCTATACTTATGTATTTCGAAATTACATGGGCCTGGCCCAATAGTAAGGTGACGCAGCACCTAGAATAGCCTCTCGACGAAATATATGAAGTGGCATCTTGTATATTTCGTCCTAGGCTTCATGCACTCATCGTGGTGGCTTCAAAGTCCTGAAATAATCACTTGTAACTCCGTTCTTGTTCCCCTTGCGCATGCCATCCTCTCCATGCTTGGTCTTGCTTTAATATTCATCCCTCTTATCCATGCCAGGCCCTTCATTTGTAAGCAAAACAAATGTATCCAATTTAGGCAGCATCATATTCTCATGAACATCAGAGTCATTACCAAGAAACGGAAGTACCTGAAAATTTAATTGGCGTGCTCGAGCTCTAGTAATTGGTCCAGTATATGTAGCAGTAGGGGCTGTGGGTGTAACAATGGTATTGATGTCCTCATCATCCTCCCCTTCTTGAAATGAAGTCGTCCTTGATGGAAGCTCATCTTCCTCACCCAAATAAGGCTTCAAATCTGCAATGTTAAAAGTGGGACTAACCCCAAAATCTGCAGGCAGGTCAAGTTTATATGCATTATCATTTATTTTTGCTAACACCATAAATGGACCATCAACATGTGGCATTAGCTTTGATTTATGTAAATCAGGAAATCTGTCCTTCAGCAAATGTAACAAAACAAGATCTCCGGGTACAAAGACAACACCTTTTCTACCCTTATCTCCAGCAAGTTTATATTTAGCATTCATATGCTCAATGTTCTCCTTAGTTAGCTCATGCAATTTTAAGATCAATTCAGTATGTTGTTTAGCATAAAAATTAACGTTCTCCAAAGATGGAAGAGGCAACAAATCAATAGGTGAGCGAGGAAGGAAACCATACACAATTTCAAAAAGGGCACATCTTAGTAGTAGAATGCAGTGAGCGATTATAAGCAAATTCAATATGAGGCAGGCATTCTTCCCACATTTTCTTGTTATTCTTCAAAACATCCCTAAGCATAGTAGACAATGTTCTATTGACTACTTCAATTTGTCCATCAGTTTGGGGGTGACATGTAGTACTAAAAAGAAGTTTAGTCCCCAACTTAGCCCATAAACATCTCCAAAAGTGGCTAAGAAATTTAGTATCACGATCTGAAACAATAGTATTTGGCACACCATGCAAGCGAATAAATTCACAAAAGAACAAATCAACAACATAAACAGCATCATCACTTTTACGACATGGTATAAAGTGTGCCATTTTCGAGAATCTATCCACGACAACAAATATGCTATCCCTCCCCTGCTTTGTTCGAGGTAAACCTAAAACAAAGTCCATAGATATATCCTTCCAAGGAACACTAGGTACAGGCAAAGGTATATATAAACCATGAGGATTGAGTCGTGACTTAGCTTTTTGACATGTAGTGCAGTGAGCAACAAAATGCTCAACATTCCGTCTCATCTTTGGGCAAAAGAAATGTGTAGCAAGTACGTCCTCCGTCTTCTTCACGCCAAAGTGTCCCATTAATGCTCCTCCATGCGCCTCCTGCAACAACAAAAGACGAACAAAGCTAGCTGGAATGCATAGCTTGTTAGCACGGAACAAAAGCCATCATTAATGACGAACTTGTTCCATGTTCTTCCTTCTTTACAATTCTACATTACATCTTTAAAATCAGCATCATGCACATATTGATCTTTGATGGTCTCCAAACCCACTGAGCTTCCGCAAAACCACCACCGCTTTCCGCTACCACCATTTGAATTTGCCTTTGAGATTTCGAGTTCGCGGTTTTTTTTCCGTTTCCTGAGGTGTTTCGGCTAATTAGGAACGGTTCTATATCAAGAACACCGCCACTCATCATCGCCAAGGACGGTAACCTCGACGACACCATTGTACATTCTCCGCAAAACCACCACCGCTTTCCTGAGGTGTTTACTTGCCTATCGAGACTAGCGATTTGAGTATTGCCGGCAACATTACTTGTGCACATTAGTGATCATCGATTTACACCTTCCATTGCATACATACCATATCATATTGGTATCATATCATATCCTGTGTCACAAGATTGTCCCCGCATATACACAATTGCTATCTTGGTTTGCGCATGTCGCACAGTGGCCATGCAAAAAAAGAATAAGCTTTTAAGCAAACAAAAAGAGAAAGAACAAAGAGCTTGTAAGCAATAGCCATAGCATCATACCACATTGCATATCCGATCATCTTGGATCATCTTGAGAAGAACACCGGGAACATCATACACATAGCATAATTGGGATAGAAATAGTTGCTTTTTTGTCTCCTATAGGTTGTGCACAAGTGTCGTATCCGCCTATTGAGCAATCGTGCTAGCGTATCTCTTGAGTTGTGCAACAAGAGCATTTTCTATGGATTCCGCATTTCGAGCTCATTCCTTGGTTGCACGACCCCATTTATCTATCCGTGTGTGCGTTTCCGTGTGCCATTCATTGCTATTGGTCTACTTGTTTCACTTGCGAATTTATGAATCTCTTTCAACATTATTGACTCTTGCTAACATTTTGCATCAAATTTTTGTGCCACTATCCTCACCGAGCTCCACCATAAGCCTTACTTGTGTAGGTGTGAGAAATTGACAAGATCGGTACCAATTGTGCTATTTCCTTGTTACATTATTGAGTGATCATTGATCCATCTTCAACATCGGTCAAGGTACATTTGGTATAGTACTTCTCTTTCTCCCACTCATATTTGCTCGAGTCTTGTGATGGATAGGCAATGCATTTCATCTCCGGTCTTCGACAACAATGATGGCGCGAACAACTACATCACCAAAGTGTCAATCTTCGATCTACACCAAAGCGTCAATCTTAGATCTACAATGACAAATTCAAGGCGCACAATCAAGATTACGAGAGCGCATCGACAACCTCGCCATCGACATGCGACACTCCGAGCTACATACAAGAGACTACCTCAACCACAAGCTCTCCACACAAATGGAGGAGAACAACGCACGGATGGAGGACATTCGGACCTTGTTGATCAACCGTTCTCCCCCTTCATCATCCTCAAGGCGACGGCGAGCAAGTCGACCATCTTCGGAGCGCCCAAGCGATACAAGCGCAAGTCGTCCACGTCCACATCTCCATGGCGACCACCATCGCGTTCGTGATCCACATCGTCATGAAGAGCAAGTCACCTCCAAGGAACATGTGCGCGACAACGAACGCCATCGAGCTCAAGTACGACAACGACACCATCAACATGAAGATGCTCGAGATGCGCCTACCTACAAGTCCCAACAAGCTCTACATCAATCTACGGCCGAACTTTATGAGCACAAGAGAAGACCGCAAGACAAGCACCACGAAGAGGACGCTACGACTAATACCACCACCACTTCGGCATCTTCGCCAAGTGCTATCAAGGCAGCTTCGCCTTTGGACGTACGACATCTTCGCCTACTTCCCATGAGTCCGCCTACATCGACATCTTCAACAACAAGGCGACCACCTACGAGCGAGGATGAAACTTCCATCTTCAGAAGCCCCTCAAGAAAGAAGGTCGAGCTAGGGCCATCTCCTTCGACCACGGCGACGAGCGCGAACCTCTTCAACAACATGAAGACGGCACCCCAACGGGACTCCTACTCCGAGTCAAGCTACGAGACCGCACATGAGACTTTATCTTTGGTCTCTGAGGAGAGTGATGTTTTGCCACATCCTACGGCATTCATCTTTGGAGGCGTTATGGATGAGGAGGTTCAGCATGGGACTATACCTTCAACCAAGGCGGCGATAGGAGTTGAGCATGGAGACATTTGCACCAACATCTCTCCGACACCCACATATGAAGAGATGCCCCAATTCCCATGTGAGGAGAGCCACCAGAGTGACATGAGTGACTCCACCATATGTGACATTGAGTGCATTTCCTATGAGAGGATGAGTGTGACCACCACTAGCCCCACACTTGAGAGCATGCCACACATCCTATGTGAGGATGAGAGCAATTTGAGTGACTCCACCAACCATACGAGTGAGAGCATCCAAGAGGGAGTGACTGAGCCACAACACTCAGTGAGTGAGGTAGTTGAGAGGGCACGTGAGGCCACTATGATTTCTAACAACTTAACCTCTAGTCCGAGTGTGTTTTCTTTGGTGCTAGGTCTCCTACATGACGACATGCCTATCCTCGATGAGTCCATACCTCCAATGGAGACGACGAAGGCCATGGTGGAAGAAGATACACCCCTCACATGGTTCCATCAAGATGAAGATGACAACGAGTGGATCTACAACACCTCACATACAACACATGAGCGATGCTCCAAAGGTAACATAGGTGATGGTGCTTCTCTTGTCCCACTAGTGGACTATCTTACCAATGATTCTGGCATGATGTTGATCCACCTATTCCCATGCTTCATGCTAGTGCGACTTCCTCATGTCATGACTTACCAATTTATGATGAATATGATGATGAGCATGTTGAGTTGCCTAGTTGTGATGCTATGCTCCATAGGATATCATGTGAAAATTCTATTGGTCACCTCATGTTTGACAATCCATTGAACTTGTCATATGCTATGAGTGAGATCTCCCATATTGCATCATTTCAATCTCAACATAGTAACTATGCAGGCCCCATTACAATAAATCTCATTTGCACTTATGGCATAGATGACAAAGTCATGGTCATTGGCTTTTGTTTTTCATGTGATGATATTGCTATGCTTCTTTTACATGATTTGTGCAATTCATCTACTATACCATGCCATGATCACATTGTTCGAAATATGCTTTGTTTTGGATGTTGTCAATATTCTCCATGTGATGTCTCTACAAATGCTCATGAGGAGACCCCCATAGTTTCCTCATACATATTAGGAGAATTTGATGCATTCCATACTTTGCATTATTCCCATAATTGCGTGCACCATATGCATTCCATGAATAACAATGCTCTACATATTTCTCATGATGCATTACACAATTTGAGTCTCCATTATGCTATACATAATAACAAACCTCTCATGATGAATGACATGTTTCTATATCACGCATCTCATTTATTTGAGCATTGGATATTTTGTGCTGACCAACACATGCACGTATGCATCATGATGAATGATGTGTACATCTACCACGCACACGCAATTTTCCCTTTGCCTTTGTTTTGTGTAGGTACTCACGTATACTCGTCAACCTCTCAATCCCTAGAGTTGACGAAACGAGCTGTTGAGAGCAACGATGATTTGGGATCACGTGGATTGTCCTTACCACCGTTCTCTTCGCGCAACGACTATGCACATCTTTTCTACTTGGCTCTCACACGGCTATGGGCTATTTACCGACCTTATGCCCATACTATCGTGTTCACTTTGCATGCTATGCCTCTTTACATGATTTTTCCATGCAATTGTGACCCTTGCTTGCATCTACCCACCAGTCACCACTATGCTACTCCTATGTGTATTTGCATGCTTGGTGGAGATCCTTGTTGCTATTACCATGTTTTCCTTGTACCTCATGCTATTGATGATTGTTGTGTTGGGAGACTCATGATGTCCCATTGCTATTTACGTATGGCCTCTCATCAATACATTGATGATATTTTACTCATATCTTGCTTTCATGCATGTGGTATGTCATGTGCATTATTCATGACCACTATTTGCACACAAGACATGCTTGCCATGATTCCTTCTAGTACGTTCCATCTTCGCACTACTAGCTTGCTGGACTTGATCACTATGATTCCTTGCTTTGTCGCATCACCCATGTTCCATTATTACTCGCTTTCTTGGGTTGATGACATATATGTTCATGCCTCTCACATGATATATCTTGATCATTTTCTATTGTCTCCATTAGTTGCATCTCTCATATCACCTTGTATTGAGTGCCATTGCTATGCTTATTGATCGTGGAGACTTGGAAATATTACTTGTGATGCATGCTAGTTTGATTGAGCTTCTTGTCTTTGGTTGTAGTCGCATCATATGCTTTCATGCCTTACCACACCTTGTCCTTTCTTATGATAAGAATGATGATAACACTTGTTGGGTATCTTACCACTCGAATGATAGGTGTTACATTTGCACTAACCTCATTTGTTTTTCCGAGTGTTTTTCATGTTCTTTCATTTTGAGGGATTCACAATGCATTACCGTCAAGAGACATATTGGGTATGTGAAGGCATACAAGGTGCGCAACTCCAACATCCTTGAGAAACTCCTAAAGGGGACCTACTTCCCTTTGATCCATCCTCAAATACGCATATTGGATGGGTCATTCTTTCATTGTTGTTTCCTTCTTCTTATCTACATGATAAATCTATTGGATGGAGGACCGACATTGGAGATGGACCCTATGGACCTTCAAGTCGAGGAGTGCCACGATGTTGCGTCTTATGCATAAATTGACTACATTATGATTGCCTTGTTGCGTCTTGTATTACCTTGTCTTCCATGATATATGAGCTTGTACATTTCCTTAGCAAATTTGTTGTGTTCTTTCTTGATGGCATATTCATACATCATGATTATATTGCCCACCATCAATTGCATGATAACATAATCATATTGATCATCCATTGCCATGTTCATGCTCTTGATAAACCATCATACCATGACATCATTTTGCACTGTGGTTGCATTGATCATATTCACAACACATTTCTGTGCACAATGAATGCTTTTGCTCCGATGAACGCTTTGCATATCATTCTATATCATCTTACTAAGCTTCATGAGCTTTGGCACAGACAAACTTGTCGAATGGACTCATTTTTACTTGATGGACACCTTGTGTGCGCTAACCATTGTATTTCCAAGTGTCATTTGTTTGCTCTTCTTGCATGTGTACCACTCCGGAGACACCTTGGAGTACTTGGATTGCGGCATGTCTTCCACTTCGTCCAACTACAAGTCCGTCCACGACAACAGCTTCCATGGTGATGAGGTTTTCGATCCGAGGTCGGATCTTTCCCAAGGGAGGGGAGCTGATGCGGAGTATCCTACAATCATCCCCATGTGCACTACGACTTCTCCCCAAGCCCCAAATGCCCACATGTTGAGACCTCAAGTATACGCCATTGAACCTAAGGTGAACTCGCTCCTTTCCGAATCTTCCCTTTCCGCATGTAAGACATGGATGCTACTTCAAGCGCGGACCTTGTGCATACCCAGGTACACCCGAGTAGAGCATGGAGAGCCCAAGGACCAAGGCCACGTGTGCGCGAGAGCGAAGGAAGGATAAGGAAGAAGAGCCAGCTGCTACAGCGGCCGGACATCCGGCCCGGCCCCCGGAAATCCGGCCCCTTCCTATCCAGAGAGCTCCAGAAGCAACCCCGACAGCCCGGACATCCGGCCCCATGCCCCGGACATCCTGCTCCTCCCGAAGCCCCGGACATCTGGCCTCTTCGCCCGGACATCCGGCCCCACCAATCCAGAGAGCACAGGAATCGGGCAACTCCACCCCGGACATCCGGCTCTTCGTGAGCCGCCGCACATCCGGCCCCAGCCCGGACATCCGGCGCCTGTCTACGCACAGTGAACGGGCCAAGGGCCCATGTACTCCCCACTCTCACTTACCCCTTCGTGGGATAACACTATATATAGACCCCACCTCCTCCTAGTTAGGGTTAGCGTTGTGATAGCTCATATGTGGGATAGAGCTTCGCTCATCCATACGGATGTACTCTACCGAGAGAGACCGTGGCCCCTCTTAGGAGAAGATCCACGTTGGATTCAAGACCTCCTCACGGAGAAGACCCCCTTCAAGACCTCCTCACGGAGAAGAACCGGTTACCTTTGTATCCTCCCTTGTTGATCGTGGATCTTGTATCTCCTATCGTGTTTCGAGGATCTAGCACAGTGTGATTGTTCTTGTTGGTTTGAGTGATTCTCTCGTGTTTTCCCTCGTGTTTCCCCTTGTGTTCTGATAGAGGCAAGGGTCCCGATCTTTCGATGAGATGCTGGCTACCGTTTTGGAGGAAGTCGACTTTGACAATCCGACTATGAACGTGCGAGGACGTCGCGCCTTAGCAATGGCTAAACCAACTCCGAGAGGTTATTGACCACGCAGGAGCACGATCAACCTGACCACGAAGGTCTGTTTCCTGCAGGCAAACGAAGAACAAGCAAGAAACTAAGATTGCAATCTGGATATTGTGAATATAAGAGGAAAGCTTTATTGATCAAGGTGGGGTTCTATGACACCTTTGTCTGGTCGTTGAACACAAACGAAGTACGCGAAGTTGCAGCTATGGCGAACTTTAATCTAAACAAAACCCAAAGTCTAAACGGTGCCCTAAGGGCTGTATATAGGGAGGAAGAGGGGGAATTTCGTGGCTCTTGGGGAAGGGGTCCGAAACCAACCCTATCTCTAGTTTCCTCACACACACGAACTCTAAAAACAGCCTATACTTATGTATTTCGAAACTACATGGGCCTGGCCCAATAATAAGGTGACGCAGCACCTAGAGTAGCCTTTGGACGAAATTTACGAAGTGGCATCTTTTATATTTCGTCCAAGGCTTCATGCACTCATTATGGTGGCTTCAAAGTCCTGAAATCATCACTTGTAACTCCGTTCTTGTTCCCCTTGCGCATGACATCCTCTCCATGCTTGGTCTTGCTCCAGTGTTCATCCCTCTTATCCATGCCTAGCCCTTCATTTGTAAGCAAAACAAATGTATCCAATTTAGGCAGCATCATATTCTCATGAACATTAGAATCATTACCAAGAAACAAAAGTACCTGAAAATTTAATTGGCGTGCGCGAGCTCTAGTAATTGGTCCAGTATATGTAGCGGTAGGGGCTATGGGTGTAACAATGGTATTGATGTCCTCATCATCCTCCCCTTCTTGAAATGAAGTCGTCCTCGAGGAAGCTCATCTTCCTCACCCAAATAGGGCTTCAAATCTGCAATGTTAAAAGTGGGACTAACCCCAAAATCTACAAGTAGCTCAAGTTTATATGCATTATCAGTTATTTCCTCTAACACCTTAAATGGACCATCAACACGTGGCATTAGATTTCATTTGCGCAAATCCGGAAATCTATCCTTACGCAAATGTAACCAAACAAGATCTCCAGGTGCAAAGACAACACGTTTTCTACTCTTATCTCCAGCAAGTTTATATTTAGCATTCATACGCTCAATGTTTTCCTTAGTTAACTCATGCATTTTTAAGATCAATTCAGCACATTTTTTAGCATCAAAATTAAAATTCTCCGAAGATGGAAGAGGCAACAAATCAATGGGTGCACGAGGTAGGAAACCATACACAATTTCAAAAGGGCACATCTTAGTAGTAGAATGCAACAAACAATTATAAGCAAATTCAATATGAGGCAAGCATTCTTCCCACATTTTCTTATTATTCTTCAAAACATCCCTAAGCATAGTAGACAATGTTCTATTGACTACTTCAGTTTGACAATCAGTTTGGGGTGACAAGTAGTGCTAAAAGCAGTTTAGTCCCCAACTTAGCCCATAAACATCTCCAAAAGTGGCTAAGAAATTTAGTATCACGATCTGCAACAATAGTACTTGGCACACCATGCAAGCGAATAATTTCACGAAAGAACAAATCAGCAACATTAAATGCATCATCGCTTTTATGACATGGTTTAAAGTGTGCCATTTTTGAGAATCTATCCACGACAACAAATATGCTATCCGTCCCCTTCTTTGTTCGAGGTAAACCTAAAACAAAGTCCATAGATATATCGTCCCAAGGAACACTAGGTACAGGAAAAGGCATATATAAATCATGAGGATCAAGTCGTGACTTAGCTTTTTGACATGTAGTGCAGCGAGCAACAAGACGCTCAACATCCCGTGTCATCTTTGGCCAAAAGAAATGTGTAGCAAGTACATCCTCTGTCTTCTCCACGCCAAAGTGTCCCATTAATCGTCCTCCATGCGCCTCCTGCAACAACAAAAGACGAACAGAGCTCGCTAGAATGCATAGCTTGTTAGCACGGAACACAAAGGCATCATTAATAACGAACTTGTTCCATGTTCTTCCTTCTTTACAATTTTGCATTACATCTACAAAATCAGCATCATGCACATATTGATCTTTGATGGTCTCCAAACCAAATATTTTGAAATCAAGTTGTGAAAGTGTCGGTGTACAAAAGAAGGGGCGCACCTTTGTACCCCTTTACCTGTGCGCGGACAGTCGGAGCCGCGCCCACGGCCGCACCAAGCAGAACAGGGGAGGTGAACCGAGGTGAAACCGAAGTACAAGACAGCTAAGGCAACGCCAAGGCCAAGAACACAAAGAAGCAGAAGGACGAAGTAGGCTCCCCCGGCAAGACCCTTGCCGGGGCAGCCTCAGCAGCCCCGACAAGACCCTTGCCGGGGCGGCTCGCCCACACCAGCGGAGTGAGCCACCCTCGAGCCCACGGGTTCCAACTCAACCAACCACGTTGGAACTAGGGCTCGGGAGGCACCTCCATGGTGGCATGCAGATCTTTGTCAAGACCAAGGAATATTCAAGATCAGATGAGGATTAAAAGACAACGGTCCTCGGCAAGATCCTTTTCGAGGAGACCCACAAGACCCCTGGCAAGATCCTTGCCGGGGACGACAGTGCGCCACGGCAAGACCCTTGCCGGGCCACCCGACAAGGCCCTCACCGAGGACGCCAGCAGGGCCACTGCCAGCCCGCACCATCCAAGTCTCCACCGCCGTTCGCATGCAGCTGTCAGCTCAACCAACTGGGCAGGACCCTTGGTAACATGCAGCTCCCAGGCCAGCTCAGCAGGCACCTGCGTGGTGGCATGCAGATCTTCGTGAAGAACCTACCACCGTGCCACCTCAGCTGCCTGCCTGCCTACATGGCGCCGCACGCATCGCTGGCCAGGGCGCGTGTCGAAGCGAGGAGGAGCGGCGACGGACGGGACGGGCCTCGCTCCCATCCCTGAGTAAAGCAAGGGGACACCTCAGCGATGCATTAAATGCGTCTTGTCCTGTAATACGAGCGATAAGCTCGTAGCACTGTACGCCTTTCCACGTCCTGTGTGCCACTATGGCAGCCCCTTTCCACTATAAAAGGAGGCCCATGGCATACTAGAGAAGGATTCGGCTCTTTGGAACTACTCAGCCAACGTAGCTAGTTCGAGGGCTCAAGACACTCAATACGTCCACCAAAGCACGACTAGTGTTTTACGCATCCTCGCGGCCCGAACCTGGGTAAATGATCCTTGTGCTGATTACTAATCCTGCTCTTCTCGCAAACCTGCACCCCGGCAACCGTAGTAGGGATTCTTGTGATCGCATAGGTGTCGTTCCACACCGACATCTTTGGCGTGCCAGGTAGGGGGCGCAATTGTGAGAATCTGGTCTAGTAGTTAGCCTAGCAGTTCTTCATCGCCATGGCTCCCAAGAAGAAGACGGCCACGGCGATCGGCTCGTCGGGGGCCGAACGGCCCATGCCAGTACAGGCGAGCAGCGGCCCGGTCGCGGACAGAACCTGGGCCGCGGTCCGCGAGCACCAGCATCGCCCTGGCAGTCAGAGCCTGGCGAGTGGCGCCGTTCGCGCCAGGCGACGGGCCGCATGCCACTACATCCAAAGACGGGGCTGGGCCCCCCGCAGGCGGCGCGGGACCCTCCAGGAGTGTCGTTGTGCCACCCACGGGCGGCGCGGGACCCTCCAAGAGTGTTGTTGTGCCACCCATGGGCGGCGCTGCAACCTCCAAGACGCCCACGCCAGCGACCACTGCGTGCTCTTCCCATGGCGTGCGCGACTTGCAGCGTCACCACGCCGGTGACCCTGGACACCGCCGTGGGAAGAGCCATGTGCGTCGTTCGCGGGACGAAGGAGGTCAACATGCCCACCGAAGTGCTGGCGAAAATGGCGCGCAGCCGTTGGGTCGTGATAGAGCTCCTTCTAACGTGGTTAGAAGTCAAAGTGCGCCACGGTCCACGCAGCTGTCGCCGCCACCCATGCCAGCAGGAGCTTTGGCGCGCGCGCAGCTGCTCCTCGACTTCCGTCCAGCTGCGGAGAAGCTCGACAAGTGGAGGGCCACCATCCGGAGCCTCGTCGCCGTCGCCAACAAAGATGATCCGCGACCGGCGGGACCATCGGGCCGGCGCTCCACCGAGCCACCACATGCCAGCGCTGGGAGGACCGGGGGTGCTGCGGTCACGGTGCACTCTCCTCCTCGCCGGCCGCCGCGGGAGTCGGCTCGTCATGACGACGCCTATGATAACATCTCTATAGCGTCTTCCGACCCGCGGACCCACCGCGACCAGCGCCAAGTTCTTCGAGAAGGAGCTCACGAAGATGCTCGAACCACTATCGAGCGCCGGCGTGATACACGCCACCAGTCGGACAAGCGGGCGGGACCCGCTATGGACCACCTAGCACCAGGGGGCTCCGGCGGCCTACCTTACGAGGTGGGCTGCCCAACCTTTACCTGCGAGCTGCGACAGTTCCAGTGGCCGTCCCACCGCATGTTCAAACCCTGCGCAAGTACGTCCAGAGATTCTGCCGGGTGCAGTACAACATCCACGACGTTCATCCCGCCACTGTGATCAGCGCGTTCCATCAGAACGTGCGCAACCGCAAGATGCGCGAAGAGCTGGCGATGACCAAGGTTAAAGATGTGGACGAACTCTATGTTCTGGCTGATAGGTGCGCCCGGGCTGAAGAGGGAAGGAAGTACCCCGGTGAGGACGCTGGCGCGGAACCGACTCTACTGATGAAGAGACCGCCGCCCCGACGAAGAAGGGTCGGTGTCGCAACAGGAAATGCAAGGGCAAGGCCGTGCTTGCCGTTGAAGGGTCTGACGACACCGGTGCTGCCAAGAAGGTCAAGGCAGACGACCCCAGGAAGGAGATTGTCGGGTGCGTCGCCTGCCAGGCCTTAGCAGCTGCCGACAAGCCAGGGGGCTCCGGCAAGCAGTACTGCACGATCCACCGCATCAAGGGCCACGACCTCCATAACTGCCGGCAAGTCGAGCTGCTCGCTGAAAAGCAAAAGGCTGAGTATGAGAGGTGGGACAAGGAGAAGGGCTAGGACGGTGCCGAGAGATCCGGCAAGAAGCGTGGCGGCCAAGGAGGCCACCGCGTCAAGGACAACCAGCAAGAGAGGCCCGCCCGGGGCCGTGACAAGAGGCAAGAAGACGATGACCGTGACGAGGATGACGAGTACGGCGAGCAAGAGTTCCAGAAGGCTACAGAGGCCATGTGCATCGACGGTGGCGCCTCGCTGCATACTTCTCACCACCATCTCAAGCAGTGGGCGCGTGAGATTACAGCAGCGGAGCCGTCGTTCGACGCTCAGAAGCCGCTGAAGTGGTCCAGCACACCCCTCATCTTTGACGCCGAGGACCACCCTGACCGCACAACCGCGGTCAGGTGTTTGCCGTCGTTGGTCTCGCCAACGATACTCAACCTCAAGGTGAACAAGATGTTGGTCGACGGCAGGGCCGGCCTGAACTTGATCTCGCCCGTCATGATCAAAAGGCTGCAAATCCCTGATGGAGACCTCGAGGAAACGGGCACGTTTCAAGGGGTCAATCCGGGGAGGAGCCAGCTGCAGGGGAAGGTCACGCTGCCCGTGACGTTTGGAGGGGAGTTGAACCACAGGACGGAGACGATCGTCTTCGACGTGGCCGAGATCCCCTTGCCCTACAACAGGATCCTCGGCCGCCCGGCACTAGCCAAGTTCATGGCGGCGTCGCACTACGCCTACAACATGCTGAAGATGCCCGGGCCGTTGACCATCATCTCCGTCCCCTCCGACAAGAAGGACGCGCTGATTTGCGCCGACCAACTCTACCGGGAAGCAGTTGCAGCAGCTGCCGCCAAGGCACTTGCTCCTGCCGCTGAAGCCCCGAGAGGTAAGAAGAAGCCCGGCAAGACCTCTCGCACCCACTCCGGCAAGCGCACCTCCTCGGAGTGTTGTGCTACCGTCGAGGACGTGCCAGAGAGCTCTACCGGCAAGAGTAAGAAATCCAGAGCTGCGCCACCGTAGACCAAGAAGGTGTCCGTCAGGGAGGATGGCACGGGAGGGGCTTTCACCATAGGCTCCACCGTCTACATCAAATAGGAAGGCGCACTCGTCACCTTCCTTCTGGCAAATGTCGACGTGTTTGCGTGGCAAGCATCCAACATCCCCGGTGTTCCCAGGGAGGTGATTGAGCACCACCTAGCTGTCTGTCCTCATGCGCGGCCCGTCAAACAGAAGGTCAGAAAGCAAGCTCTGGAGAGGCAGGAGTTCATCACAGAGGAGATTAGGAAGTTGGAAGCGGCGGGTTTGGTGAGAGGAGTGCTCCATCCGACGTGGTTGGCCAATCCGGTAGTAGTGCGCAAGGCAAATGGGAAGTGGAGGCTGTATATTGACTACACAGATATGAATAAGGCTTGTCCTAAGGACCCCTTCTCGTTGCCGCGCATCGACCAGATTTTCGACTCCACGACCGGGTATGATCTGCTGTCATTCCACGACGCCTACTCGGGCTACCACCAAATCTTCATGACAAGAGAAGATGAAGAAAAGACAGCATTCATCACCCCATGTGGTACGTATTGCTTTTTACGGATGCCTTTCGGGTTGAAGAGTGTTGGCTCGACGTTTGCAAGAGCAGTCCAAATTGGTTTTGAACCCTAGCTCCATAGAAATATGGAGGCATACATGGATGACATAGAGGTCAAAACCAAGGACGGGGCAACTCTTGTGCAAGATCTGGAAGAGACATTTGCCAACTTGGGCAAGATCAACCTTAAGATGAACCCTGAGAAGTGTGTCTTCGGTGTTCCGTCCGGTAAGGTTCTCGGATTCTTTGTGTCGCAGCGCGGGATCGAGGCAAACCCAGACAAAATCAAGGCTTTTGAATAGATTGAGGCGCCCAAGCGGATCAAGGATGTGCGTCGGCTCACCGGCTGCGTCGCTGCCATGAGCCGGTTCATCTCCAAGTCCGCCGAGCGCGCCCTTCCTTTCTTCAAAATCTTGAAGAAGGCAGGCCCGATGGAGTGGACCCCAGAAGCCGAGGCGGCGTTGCAGGATCTGAAGAAATACCTTTCCTCCATGCCAATATTGGTTGCGCCTAAACCACAAGAACCGTTGCTGCTGTATCTAGGGGCAACGAATCAAGTGGTCAGCGCCGCACTGGTGGCACAGAGGGTGGTCGACGAGGATGCATTGGCGATGGCAGAACTAGCGGACGGTGAGCCAAAGATTCCTCCGGCAGGACCTGGTGCCGGCAAGGCAAGGCCCCGGCAGAGTCTGACGCCATCAGGGCAACGCCCGCATAGTCAAGCAAAGTGGTGCAGAAGAAGAAGATGATGGAGCACCCGTTTTACTTTGTCAGCTCCCTCTTGCAGGGGGCTAGGTCGAGGTACTCTGGTGTGCAGAAATTGCTCTTCGGCCTCCTTATGGCCTCGAGGAAGCTGCGTCATTACTTCCAAGCCCACGAGTTCACTGTCGTCACCCGACTCCCGCTACAACGGATACTGCACAACCCGGATGCAACTGGAAGGATTGTGGAATGGGCCTTGGAGTTCTCGAGCTTTCGGTTGAAGTTTGAAAGTACCTCAACAATCCAGAGCAGAATCTTGGCAGAGTTCATTGCGGAATGGACCTCAACACCTAGCGAAGAAATCCAAGAGACCGCTCTCCTCGGCAAGGAAGCGGACCGCGACTGGATCATGTACTTTGACGGGGCTTTCTCGCTGCAAGGCGCCGGTGCCGGTGTGCTGCTTGTCGCACCCACCGGAGAGCACCTCAAGTACGTGGTCCAGATGCACTTTCCCAGGGAGATGTCCACAAACAACACTGCTGAGTACGAGGGGCTGCTTGCCGGTCTCAGGATCGCGGCAGACCTCGGGGTGAAGAAGCTCATCGTCAGGGGTGACTCACAGCTTGTCGTCAGACAAGTCAACAAGGATTACCAGGGCCCATTGATGGAGGCCTACGTAGATGAAGTGAGGAAGCTGGAGGAGCACTTTGATGGTATCCAAGTGGAGCACGTTCCCCGAGCGGAGAACGACATCGCCGATTACCTATCGAAGCGTGTTGCATTCAAGCTACCTGTGGAACCAGGTACCTTTTTGCTCCGGTTAACTCAGCCATCCGTCGAACCATCAACGGGGCGGAACAAGCGGAGGAAATCAGGTCCCGGCAAGTACTTTCCCGCCGAGCCCCCTAGGGCTGCCGGCAAGGATGCTGCCGTGGACGCTGAGCCTGCCAAAGAGCAACTGCCTCCGGCAGGGCGTCAAGCCCTGGCCATGGAGACAGCCGCTCCCATGGCAGAGGAAATGCCTTTGGTCCTTGCCGTCGAGCCCCAGGCTCCGGCGTGGGCGCAGCATACTGTCCGATTCCTCCAAACAGGGGAACTTCTTGAGGAGTAGGAAGAAGCGAAAAAAGTAGCCCGTCGGTATTCCCTGTACTAGTTCGTCGATGACGTCCTGTACAGGAGAAGGCCGAACGGTGTGAAATTGAAGTGCATCCCCCGGGTGGAAGGACTTGAGCTATTGGCAGAGATACATGGAGGCATATGTGGCTCCCACATAGGGTCAAGGGCCCTTGCCGGCAAGGCATTCCGGCAAGGTTTCTTCTGGCTCACCGCCCTCCAGGATGCGACGAAACTAGTAACCAAGTGTGAAGCGTGTCAGTTCCATTCAAAGAAGCTTCATCAACCAGCTCAAGCCCTTCAAACGATCCCTCTCTCCTGGCCATTCTCGGTCTGGGGGCTCAACATACTGGGCCCTTTCCCCCATGCTGTCGGGGGCTTTGAGTACTTGTACGTTGCAATCGACAAGTTCACAAAGTGGCCAGAGGTGGAACCAGTGAGGAAGGTGACAGCACAGTCAGCCGTCAAGTTCTTCAAGGGACTAGTCTGCCGTTTTGGTGTGCCAAACAGAGTCATCACCGACAACGGCGCGCAGTTCACAAGCCACACCTTAATGCAGTACATTCAAGACCTCGGCAGCAAGGTCTGTTTTGCTTCCGTGGCACACCCCCGGAGCAACGGCCAAGCAGAGAGGGCGAATGCTGAAGTGTTGCGAGGCCTGAGAACGAAGACCTTTGACAGGCTGCACAAGAGCGGAAGGCGCTGGATTGATGAGTTGCCGGCGGTTCTTTGGTCGATCAGGACAACGCCAAATCGAGCCACCGGTCAGACACCCTTTGCCCTATTATATGGGGCGGAGGCAGTTCTCCCCACGGAACTCATATACGAGTCACCTCGAGTGCTCGCTTATGATGAGCTTGAGCAAGAGCAGTTGCGGCAAGATGACGTGACGCTCCTTGAGGAAGATCGTCTTCGGGCGGCTGTGAGAGCAGCGCGCTACCAGCAAGCCTTACGCCGCTACCATAGCCGGAAGGTTCATGCCCGAAGCTTTGAGGAAGGCGACCTTGTTCTTCGGCGCGTTCAGTCGGCCAAAAATTCAAACAAGTTGACGCCGAAGTGGGAAGGCCCTTATCGGGTAATATGAGTCACCAGGCCTGGCGCAGTTCGCCTAGAGACCGAAGATGTTGTTCCAGTGCGCAACTCCTGGAACATCGAGCATCTTGGCAAGTTTTACCCATAAGGCGCGGCTTGCTGGGCCCCTCGACAAGCCACCTTTTCTACAAGCCTTGCCGGCAAGGCATGTAACCCTTTGTACAAAGCCAGGCGCAGACCCTGAGCACAAATAAATGGAGCGCTGGCGCCCTAAGTTATAGCATGCATGCTAGGTCGAGTCTCTTCCTTGGTTAGGTTTGATAGTGCTTAGCGGCGACTAACCCCTAGCCTAGAGGTCGAGTGCGCGTCTCTCTGTTCTTTTCTGCCCTCCTTTGGTTCGCAGGGCACATGGGAACTTTTGCTGAGCTACTTGGAAGAAAGGGAAAGGACCGGCGCCCTGACCCCGGCAAACCAGAGTTGCCGAGGGCTGCAAGTACAAGGATCCAACCGCGGCAAGACAAGGTTGCCGGGGCTGCAGATCCAGATAAGTCTTTCATCCTCTGTCATGCATTCCGGTACGGAACTGGGACATGTGAAACCTTGTTTTATCTTCAGGCTACCGTGCTCCCTTTATTCCTATACCTAAGGATTGTCTCCTGGGTCCAGATTTTGTTGTAGCCGCGGCGGCAAGGATATAGAACAAGGAGCCTAAGCCCACTTCATCCCTGCCTCCGCCAAGGGCGCGAGAATAGTTGAGCGAAGTGGGGGGCACGGCAAGGCCTGTTGCCGGGCGAAAAACGTTTATCTTAAATAATAACAAGGATTCGCTCCTTGTCGCAGGGTCCACCCACGAACGAAAAACCCGGCAAACATCCCTTTTTCACTAAAAACATCCCACACAGGTATAGTTCATATGGGATGAAAAACATGAGCAAGGGGATTACAAGTTCTAAATTTAACGAAGGCCCGAAGGCTTACAAACTAAAAAAGAGATGAGATTCCCATAATCCCTTTCTTGTCCCTCTCCTCAGGAGGCAGGTCAAGAAGGCAAAAGGGCAAAAGGGGCGCCTAGGCGAGCTACGACCAGCAGAAAGCACCAAGAGAACACCTCGGTGGCTACCCAAGGGTGGGCCGGTGATGACGGTGCCGGGAAAGGAGCTGGAAGACGAGGGCGTCGGTGTCCGCGTACTCCGAGTTGACGGCCTTGCCGCCCGCCCTCTTCCTCTTTCGCAGCCTCCCGACGCCAGCCGCCCAAGGAGACGGCCCCAAGAAGTTCAAGGAGCTGGCCCCTCCCCCGGCAAAACTCTACCGGAGGAGCGGCCAGGTGCAGATGCTGCTGCTGCCGCACCCGCCTAGGCGCGGGGCATCCGACGCCTAGTCGGACTCGTCCCTGTCATCTGCCCCGCTGTCCTCCTCGTCACATTCGCTCGAGGAAGAGCTTCCATCGTCTGAGTCTCCATCGGAGGTGCTCTCCACGCGGCACTCCAGGCGAGTTCCAAAATCTCCGAAGACCTTGACGGAGAGCAACCCGTCCTCCATTAATTTGAAGTAGAGGACGAGCCCCGCCGTCAGGCTGTGGATGCGAGCGAACGTCTTCCATCCACGGCGGACGTACATGACCCGAGGAGCCGGGAAGTCGACGTTGACCCGTGTGCCCCCATTCCCGCAGCCCCTCATGTGCAACCTGAGGGTCTGGGGCGGGTCATGCTCCATCTCCCGAGAAAACGGGGCGGGAAGACGAAGACGGCGACGCGGAGGCCAGCGCAGCCTGATGAAGAACTCGCGGGGCTAGTCTCCAACATGGCCCTCTGTCGGGAAAGGCATCATTGGCGGGGGCGAGGCCGGCACGCCGGCCCGTCCTCCTCTTCCCCGAGCACCACGACCTCTGCCACGGCTTCGCCCACGGCCTCGCCCCCTCCCCCTTCCCCTCGCGACCGGCTCCACCACCGCGGGCTCAGGAGGAGGAGGGACGCACTGTCGAGCGGCTACCCTCGCCGCCACCGCCGAGGGACCGGGGTTCCCCTTCAACATGGCGGATGAGAGGAAGATGCAGAAGCAGGAGGAGATGGAAGATAGAAGAATGCGGGATGCCATCCCCCTTCCCTCTCCTTATAAAGGGGCGGGGTCGGGGCTCGGCCGCCCTGCTCGGCCATTCCAGCCACCAGAGGCGCAGGGAATCGAGACCGACCCGCTGCCCCAACCAGCGACGGCCCGGTTTCCCGTCTCCACCGCTTGCCACCCCAAGCGCATGGAGGACGTGTGGCGAACATGCAGAACCGAGGGGACGGGTGAAGCGACCTCTCCCCTCCCCATGATCGTGGGGTGTGGACGCCTTGAAGACCGCGACCCGGCACCATTCAGTAAATGGGTCGCGCCTTTACGCCTCTCCCTCTTCATGGGGAAGGTGCGAGCCGCCCCTGTATCGCGATGTGATGCATGCCTGCGGAAACCGCCCCATGCATGACACCCACGTCATGCGCACCCCTCCACGTCGCGCATTCAACGCGGGTCGTGGGGGAGCGCAGCAGACGGAAAATTACCGCGGTAAAAACCGCCCCTCCTGCCCGCGCACCCTTTTGGGCCTGGCCCAACAACGTGTCGCTCTTATGTGTGGACCAGGCCCAGGGGCTCCTGTCGGTGTACAAAAGAAGGGGCGCACCTTTGTACCCCTTTACCTGTGCACGGACAGTCGGAGCCACGCCCACGGCCGCACCAAGCAGGACAGGGGACGTGAACCGAGGTAAAACCAAAGTACAAGATAGCCAAGGCAACGCCAAGGCCAAGAACACAAAGAAGCAGAAGGACGAAGCAGGCTCCCCCGGCAAGACCCTTGCCGGGGCAGCCTCAGCAGCCCCGACAAGACCCTTGCCGGGGCGGCTCGCCCACACCAGTGGAGTGAGCCACCCTCGAGCCCACGGGTTCCAACTCAACCAACCAAGTTGGAACTAGGGCTCGGGAGGCACCGCCATGGTGGCATGCAGATCTTTGTCAAGACCAAGGAATATTCAAGATCAGATGAGGATTAAAAGACAACGGTCCTCGGCAAGATCCTTGTCGAGGAGACCCACAAGACCCCTGGCAAGATCCTTGCCGGGGACGACAGTGCGCCACGGCAAGACCCTTGCCGGGCCACCCGACAAGGCCCTCACCGAGGACGCCAGCAGGGCCACTGCCAGCCCGCACCATCCAAGTCTCCACCGCCGTTCGCATGCAGCTGCCAGCTCAACCAACTGGGCAGGCACCTGCATGGTAACATGCAGCTCCCAGGCCAACTCAGCAGGCACCTGCGTGGTGGCATGCAGATCTTCGTGAAGAACCTACCACCGTGCCACCTCAGCTGCCTGCCTGCCTACATGGCGCCGCACGCATCGCTGGCCAGGGCGCGTGTCGAAGCGAGGAGGAGCGGCGACGGACGGGACGGGCCTTGCTCCCATCCCCGAGTAAAGCAAGGGGACACCTCAGCGATGCATTAAATGCGTCTTGTCCTGTAATACGAGCGATAAGCTCGTAGCACGGTACGCCTTTCCACGTCCTGTGTGCCACTATGGCAGCCCCTTTCCACTATAAAAGGAGGCCCATGGCGTACTAGAGAAGGATTCGTCTCTTTGGAACTACTCAGCCACCGTAGCTAGTTCGAGGGCTCAAGAACACTCAATACATCCACCAAAGCAGGACTAGGGTTTTACGCATCCTCGCGGCCCGAACCTAGGTAAACGGTCCTTGTGCTAATTACTAATCCCGCTCTTCTCGCAACCCTGCGCCCCGGCAACCATAGTAGGGATTCTTGTGATCCCATAGGTGTCGTTCCACACCGGCAAGACCCTTGCCGGGGTAGCTTCAGGGACGAGAAAGCATAGTATAGTGACGAGACAAAGCATCAGCAACAACATTTTCTTTACCCTTCTTGTGTTTAATGACATAAGGGAAAGTCTCAATGAATTCAACCCATTTAGCATGTCCAGGATTCAGTATAGCTTGAATTTTAATTTGTTTCAAAGATTCATGATCAGAATGTATAACAAATTCTTTGGGCCATAAATAATGTCTCCATGTCTCTAAATTCCAAACAAGAGCATATAATTCTTTATCATAAGTAGAATAATTCAGACTAGGCCCACTCAATTTTCCAGAAAAGTATGCAACAGGTTTGCCATCTTGTAATAACACACCTCCTAATCCAGTTCCACTAGCATCAAATTCAAGGTCAAAAGTCTTATTAAAATCAGGAAGTTGGAGTAAAGGAGCATGTGTCAACTTATCTTTCAATACCGTGAAGGCTTCTTCCTCTGCGGTACCCCAAACAAAAGGCACATCCTTCTTTGTAATCTCATTGAGAGGTGCAGCAATGGTGCTAAAATCTCTCGCAAAACGCCTATAGAAACCAGCGAGTCCAAGAAAACTCCTCACTTGTGTGACCATTTTGGGCTGCGGCCAACTCTCAATAGCTTCAATCTTGGCTTTATCAACTTCAATTCCCTGTGGAGTAACAACATAGCTAAGAAAAGATACTTGGTCGGTGCAAAAGGTGCACTTCCCAAGGTTACCAGACAAACGTGCATCACGTAGAGCAATAAAAACAGCACGTAAATGTTCCAAATGTTCTTCCAAAGATTTGCTATAAATCAGTATATCATCAAAATAGACTACCACAAATCGTCCAATGAAAGCACGTAAAACTTCGTTCATTAGTCTCATCCAAGTACTAGGTGCATTAGTTAACCCAAAAGGCATGACTAACCACTCATATAAACCAAACTTAGTTTTAAATGTTGTTTTCCATTCATCTCCCAATTTCATATGAATTTGATGGTATGCACTACGCAAATCAACTTTGGAGAATATTGTAGAGCCACTCAATTCATCAAGCATATCATCTAACCTAGGAATAGGATGACGATAACGAATAGTAATATTATTAATGCCTCTATAATCAACACACCTACGCGACGTATCATCCTTTTTAGGCACTAGTATAATACGAACAACACAAGGACTAATAGATTCGCGTATATAACCTTTGTCGAGCAGCTCCTGTACTTGACGCATAATCTCCTTTGTCTCCTCTAGATTGGTACGGTACGGTGCATGGTTGGCTAGCGATGCACCGGGAATTAAGTCAATTTGATGCTCAATCCCTCGAATAGGTGGTAATCCCGGTGGCACGTCTTGTGGGAAGATGTCAGCGAATTCCTGCAAAATGTTAGTGACACCAGGGGCAAAGAGGAAGGCACGTCCTCGAATGAAAATAATGCCTCTTTGCACACAAAAGCATAGCAAACAGATTTGCTAAAATCTAGCTCATCAATATCAGATTTGGTGGCAAGTAAACATGCACTTTCCAATTTAATTTCAGAAGAAACACTAGATGGTTTATTATTAGGCTTCATTTGTTGCTCAAATACTTTTGTCACAATCTGATTTTCACTCTTATTTTTCTCCTGTTTTTCTTTATTAGCTCTATTAATATCATCTTTCAAAATGGAATCAGGAGTCATAGGAAGCAAAGTAATATTTTTATCCTTATGAACAAGAGGTTACTGATTGTTTCTACCATGGTGTACAGAAATTTTATCAAACTGCCATGGTCTACCAAGTAATAAGGAACATGCTCGCATAGGTACCTCATCACAATCAACATAATCAGCATATGTAGAGATACTAAAATGCACATGAACAGTATGTGTTACCTTAACCTTGCCGCTATTGTTGAACCATTGGATGTAGTAAGGATGTGGATGTGGTCTTGTGGTGAGAGATAGCTTCTCCACCATCTCCATGCTAGCCAAGTTGTTGCAGCTCCCTCCATCTATGATGACGCGAATAGAACGTTCCTTAACAACTCCCTTTGTATGGAACAAATTATGCCTTTGATTTTGCTCAGCTTGTGTAACCTGCACACTCAAAACATGTTGAGCAACCAAACATTCATACCTGTCAGCATCTTCAGGAGCCATGTATTGCGTCTGATGATCAGAATCATCTCCACCGTGTTCTTCAAGTGTAATAAGAGCCAGAGTCTCCTCATCATAGTCACTAGCGGACTCATACCCACCATCCTCAGTAGCAATCATCACACGCTGAGATTTGCATTCTCTCGCATAATGACCTCTTCCCTTACAATGACGACAAATAATATCACTTGTGTGCCCTGTTGATGCCGTGGAAGAAGAAGAGCTCTGTGCAGGCCCGGCAGGTGTGCTCTTGGCAGATAGTGGTGGTTGTGCCTGCTTTCTTGTATCACGGTTGGAGGTGGCACCTGATGGAGGTGATGGTGCAGTGGAAGTAGAGGATGCATGTGGTGTCCATGATGAAGGTCGACCTGTAGAAAAGTTAGTTCGCGCCAATACCTGTCGATCCTGCACTTCACGCTCAGCTTTACATGCAAGATGGAATAAAACGAGTGATATTATTATACTCCTTATACTCTAGAATGGTCTGAATCTCTCTAGTTAATCCACCCATAAAACATGCAAGCATAGCTTCATTATCCTCAACAATACCATATCTAAGCATACTAGTTTGTAATTCCTGATAATATTCCTCTACAGAATTTTTTCCTTGTCTTAAACGCTGCAATTTTTGAAGTAAGTCACGTTGATAATATGGTTGAACCCAACGAGTACGCATAGCAGTTTTCAAAGCAGCCCAAGTAGTTGGAATATTATTCGGATATAATCTACAATGTTCAGACCACCACACACAAGCAAAACTAGTGAAAGCACAAAGTGCAGCAGCAACACGTCTCTCCTCAGGATATTCTAAACATGTAAAACGTTGTTCGGTTTCTAACTCCCAAGTAAGATATATATATCAGGAACATATCTACCCTCTAATGGTGGAATATTCACTTTCAGTTTAGGAAGATGGTCATGATCTCGTACCTGAGCTGGTAATGCAGCCCTACCATTGCGATTATTTGCATGTGGACGACCGGGTGCTGGTGGCTGGATGTAGTTCTGATTTTGATCAACTTCATCCTCGCAATCTCCCGCATATCATCTTCCTCTCGTTAGCAGCAGGAGCCACAGAAGCATCAACAGCAGCACCAATAGTTTGGCCAGGCTCAAGAGGGACACGACTTGCTCGGCGGAGGGCTGTTTTGCGATGTGGAGGTAGTCATCGTCGTTGTTGTTGTTGTGGCAGAGGTGCGGTAGGTGCAGCCGGTGGTGGTTGTGGAAGACGCGCAAGCACTTCATTAAATTTGTTATTGAGCTTTGTTTCGAACGTCTTCTCAAAGCCAGTTATCTTATCCATGGCCCCTTCAAAATTGTTCAGCACATCTTGCACCTGTTCAGTCATCATTTGCTGAAATTTATCATGCAACTCCTTATTCGTCATGTTCTCCCAGTCAGTCTCGTCGACTTGTGATCCTGCCATGGTTAGCAGCAATAGAAACACACAAGAATATAATCCTACAGACTACTAGAAAATGGTGGTGGTGGTGGGGCGTCACAAATCCGTCAAGAAAATCTCAAATTCTTACCAGTTCTTACCAAGCAGCAGGTGGTGATCGGCAACCGTTGTAGTCAAAACTCTCAAAGCTTGGATAGAGCGATTACCTGGGAGAGTCAAACGCACAACGTAGATGTATGTGGAGCTGGGAAGGCTTATAATATGGTAGCAAAAAGGGTCAGCAATAATCAATTCAGAGATGCAAAGTTGAATAAACGCTCAACGATGGTACTGTGCTGGTCCTAGGCTAGACCGTACTAGAGACACGAGCATAGAACACGAACAAAATCACGACGCTGCACGTAAACAAGGGAAAAGCACACTCTGGAATTTTTTCGCTCTGTTTTTTTTAGCGCTCTTTTTTTTTGCTCTCCTCTTTTTTTTGCGAAAAATCACTATAATGGCGAGTGTCTCAAAACTCTTCCTAGGTCAAAATGACAGGATGGGCACGACATTTTTTGATTATTTTTTTCAGAAATCAGGGTAGCGACGACAAAAAAGTGCGACAAAAAATCACTATGATGGCACGTGGCTCAAAAGACTCAGAAAAGCCTAAAAATAGGATAGGGAAAAATATTTTTGGTCCCCGAAATTTTGGCCTTAAACTACCCGGTGGTCTCTAGAGTCAACCTACTCAGGCAAGGAAACACGAATCGGAAAATAAAAGGATCTCGAAAAAAAATCTAATATGGAAAGGACTCAGATTGGTGGTGGATATATGGTGGTAGGATATGGTAGCGGTGGTGGTATATCGATACAGATCGGTGGTGGTATCTGGATACGGATTGGTGGTGGTATCTGGATACGGATTCAGAGCGGTGGCGGATAAGCGGTGGTGGTAGATGGCAGGGGCGATGATGATGGTGCGGCAGCGGCGTGACAACTTATGACCAGAACTCAAAACTCTAAAAGACTAGACTCTAAGACCAGCAACTTGACACGACGATGAAACCGCAAATTCAATAAAGCAAAAACCCTAAAAATATTATGCAAAGGCTCAGATTGGTTTGGATATGATGAACTAACCCTAATTTTTTTGTGTGGCTTTTTCGTGGACTGTAGGTATGAAGAATAGACTCGATCTAAACTATGAAAAACGATAAAATCTCGCCGAGCAACCTGGAAATCTGACACCACTTGATAGAGGCGAGGGTCCCGATCTTTCGATGAGATGGTGGCTATCGTTTTGGAGGAAGTCGACTTTGACGATCCGACTACGAACGTGCGAGGACGTCGCGCCTTAGCAATCGCTAAACCAACTCCGAGAGGTTATTGACCACGCCGGAGCATGATCAACCTGGCCACGAAGGTCTGTTTCCCCCAGGCAAATGAATAACAAGCAAGAAACTAAGATTGCAATCTGGATATTGCGAATATAAGAGGAAAGCTTTATTGCTCAAGGTCGGTTCTGTGACGCCTTTGTCTGGTCGTTGAATATAAATGAAGTACGCGAAGTTGCAGCTATGGCGAACTTTAATCTAAGCAAAACCCAAAGTCTCAACGCTGCCCTGAGGGCTGTATATAGGGAGGAAGAGGGGGGAATTTCATGGCCCTTGGGGAAGGGGTCCGAAACCAACCCTATCTCTTGTTTCCCCACACATACGGACTCTAAAAACAGCCTATACTTATGTATTTCGAAATTACATGGTGCTGGTCCAATAATAAGGTGACGCAGCACCTAGAATAGCCTTTGGATGAAATTTATGAAGTGGCATGTTGTATATTTCTTCCAAGGCTTCATGCACTCATTATGGTGGCTTCAAAGTCCTGAAATCATCACTTGTAACTCCGTTCTTGTTCCCCTTGAGCATGCCATCCTCTCCATGGTTGGTCTTGCTCCAGTGTTCATCCCTCTAATCAATGCCAGGCCCTTCATTTGTAAGCAAAACAAATGTATCCAATTTAGGCAGCATCATATTCTCATGAACATTAGAATCATTACCAAGAAACGAAAGTACCTGAAAATTTAATTGGCGCGTGCGAGCTCTAGTAATTTGTCCAGTATATGTAGCGGCAGGGGCTGTGGGTGTAACAATGGTATTGATGTCCTCATCATGTTCTTCGTGTTCCTCGTTGGGATCCGCTCGTTTTGTGAAAGATCGGCCTACACCGGGTTAGCCCCGTATCACAACGCATCAGCAATACCATTTTCTTTACCCTTCTCGTGTTTAATGACATAAGGGAAAGTCTCAATGAATTCAACCCATTTAGCATGTCTATGATTCAGTTTAGCTTGAATTTTAATTTATTTCAAAGATTTATGATCGGAATGTATAATAAATTCTTTGGGCCATAAATAATGTTGCCATGTCTCTAAAGTCCGAACAAGAGCATCTAATTCTTTATCATAAGTAGAATAATTCAGACTAGGCCCACTCAATTTTTCAGAAAAGTATGCAACAGGTTTGCCATCTTGTAATAACACACCTCCTAATCCAATTCTACTAGCATCACATTCAAGCTCAAAAGTCTTATCAAAATTAGGAAGTTGCAGTAAAGGAGCATGTGTCAACTTATCTTTCAATACCGTGAAGGCTTCTTCCTGTGCGGTGGCACATCCTTCTTTGTAAGATCATTGAGAAGTGTAGCAATGGTGCTAAAATCTCTCACAAAACGCCTATAGAATCCAGCGAGGTCAAGAAAACACCTCACTTGTGTGACTGTTTTGGGCTGCGGCCAAATCTTAATAGCTTCAATCTTGGCTTTATCAACTTCAATTCCCTGTGGAGTAACAACATAGCCAACAAAAAGATACTCGGTCGGTGCAAAAGTGCACTTCCCAAGGTTACCAAACAAACGTGCATCACGTACAGTAATAAAAACATCACGTAAATGTTCCAATGATCTGCTATAAAATAGTATATCATCAAAATAGACTACCACAAATTGTTCAATGAAAGCACGTAAAACTTCATTCATTAATCTCATGAAAGTACTAGGTGCATTAGTTAACCCAAAAGGCATGACTAACCAATCATATAAACCAAACATAGTTTTAAATGTTGTTTTCCATTCATCTCCCAATTTCATACGAATTTGATGGTATCCACTATGCAAATCAACTTTGGAGAATATTGTAGAGCCACTCAATTCATCAAGCATGTCATCTAGCCTAGTAATAGGATGGCGATAACGAATAGTAATATTATTAATGGCATCAAATTCGCGTATAATAGGAACAACACATACACGAAGTACCATCCATTTTTGGCACTAGTATAATAGGAACAGCACAAGGACTAAGAGATTCGCGTATATAACCTTTGTCGAGCAACTCCTGTACTTGACGCATAATCTCCTTCGTTTCCTCTGGATTGGTACAGTATGGCGCACGGTTTGGTAGAGAAGCACCGGGAGTTAAGTCAATCTGATGCTCAATCCCTCGAATGGGTGGTAATCCCGGTGGCACGTCATGTGGAAAGACGTCAGCGAACTCCTGCAAAATGTTAGTGACAGCAGGAGGCAAAGAGGAAGGTACATCCTCGAAAGAAAATAGTGCCTCTTTGCACACAAAAGCATAACAAGCAGATTTGCTGAAATCTAGATTGTCAATATCATATTTGGTGGCAAGTAAACATGCACTTTTCAATTTAATTTTAGAAGCAACAGTAGATGGTTTATTATTAGGCTTCATTTGTTGCTCAAATTCTTTTGCCACAATATGATTTTCACTCTTGTTTTTCTCCAGTTTTGCTTTATTAGCTCTATTAATATCATCTTTCAAAATGGAATCAGGAGTCATAGGAAGCAAAGTAATATTTTTAACCTTATGAACAAGAGTATACTGATTGTTTCTACCATGGTGTACAGATTTTTTATCAAATTGCCATGGTCTACCAAGTAATAAGGAACATGCTTGCATAGGTACCACATCAAAATCAACATTATCAGCATATGTAGAGATACTAAAATGCACACGAACAGTACGTGTTACCTTAACCTTCCCGCTGTTGTTGAACCATTGGATGTAGTAAGGATGTGGATGTGGTCTTGTGCTGAGAGATAGCTTCTCCACCATCTCCATGTGATGTAGGGTGGAACCCTATACGACCGATCTTTCACAAAAGGAGCGGATCCCAACTAAGAACATGAAGAACACACGGGTAAACACAAGGGAAAACACAAGAGGATCTCTCAAACCAACAAGATATAGTCACACATGTGCTAGATGCGAGTACACATAGAGATCACACGGTCCAAAGCCAACATGGGACGATACATAGGGTAACCGGTTCTTCTCCGTGAGGAGGTCTTGATGGGGTCACCCAAGAGGGGGTCTTGAATCCAACGTGGATCTTCTCCGAAGAGGGGTCGTGGTCTCTCTCGAGGAGTAGATACGTATGGATGAGCAAAGCTCTATCTCACATATGAGCTAAACTAATGTTAACCCTAGAAAAGTGATGGAGGGGTTGTTTATATAGGCAAAGGGGGCGAAGGGGTACATGGGCTTTGGCCCAACACGCATACGCACGTGGTGGTCCGGATGATCCGGACGGACAGCCGGATGATCGGGGCTTCAGGGACCCAGATGGTCCGGGAGGGGGTCCGGTCGAGGCGAAGAGGCGGGCGGCATCGTCGTCGGCCCAGATGTCCGGAGGGGGGTCCGGACGTCCGGCTCGGGTCCGGATGATCCGGGGCTTGTTCGGATGGTCCGGCTTCGGGGTGCATCTTCGGGCGCTCTCGGGTGGATTTGCCGGATCGTCCAGACGGGTGTCCGGATCGTCCGGGCTCTGTCCGGATCGTCCGGGACCTCGTCCGGATCGTCCGCCCAGCCAGGGACTTGGCTTATTTCCTCTCTGTCTTCATGCAAGTCTTCCTCTTCCGATCCTCCTTGGCTTCTCCATGGCTAACTCCTTGGTACCTGAATATGCACAATGTCTCCATTTGAGGTAGTATCCATGTCTCATGTGCATCGAAGTGGAATTGTGAGAGGAGAGATGTCACCTCAGTTTCGAGAGCTCTTGCACGTGCTCGTGTCATGGGTCCATTAGGCACTTGGTGAGACGATGATATGTCCATGGGGATGACCTTGAGATGCTCCGCATCATCTCCCCTCCCTTGGGAAAGATCCGACCTCGGTTCGAATTCTTCGTCACCATGGTAGGGAGATAGATCGTTGACGTTGAATATGTCGCTCACGGAGTACTTGTCGCGTGGTATGTCCTTCTTGTAGGCGTTGTTGTTGTAGCATGCAAGCACCTTGAAGGGTCCATCGGCTTGCGGTAGAAGTTTGGACTTGCGTTCATTGGGGAAGCGTTCCTTGCGAAGGTGTAGCCACGGAAGATCTCTGATGTTGAATATTGTGGGTTGCTTGTTGACGTTGAGCTTGGTCGCAAGTCGTTGTACTTGGCGCTCGATGGTGTGCCGTGTATCTTCATGCATCTTCTTGAGGTAGTTCACTCGGACACTCGCGTCCATGTTGGTGCGCTCTTGTAGTGGTAGAGGAAGGATGTCCAATGGGGACAACAGATTGAAGCCGTAGACGAACTCGAAGGGGGACTTGCCGGTAGTCGAATGTCTTGCGCGGTTGTAGGCGTAATCGGCGATAGGTAGGCACTCCTGCCACTCCTTGATGTTCTTCTTGATCAACACACGGAGGAGAGTGGATAGTGTGCGGTTCATCACCTCCGTTTGGCCGTCGGTTTGAGGATGGTATGCTGAAGAGAACAAGAGCTTGATTCTGAGGCTGGCGCATAAGGACTTCCAAAAGTAACTCAAGAATTTGACGTCGCGGTCCGAGACTATCATCTTTGGCACTCCATGGAGGCGCAAGATTTCCCTACAAAAGAGATTTGCAACATGAGAAGCATCGTCTATCTTGTTGCATGGTATAAAATGTGCCATTTTAGAGAATCGGTCCACAACAACAAACACGAAATCATTTCCATTTCTAGTTCTAGGTAAACCAAGCACAAAAACCATGCTAATATCTTCCCATGGTTGGTACGGAATTGGAAGAGGCATATATAGGCCATGAGATTGAGCTTTAGACTTAGCTTTGTGACATGTAGAGCATCGTTTGGTGAAGCGGTTGACGTCACGGAACATCTTGGGCCAAAAATAGTTCTTGGAGAGCGTAGCAAGTGTGTTGTCGCATCCAAAGTGTCCCATTAGTCCTCCTCCATGAGATTCTTGCAAAAGCAACAAACGAAGAGAAGACTCGGGGATGCAAAGTTTGTTAGCTCTCGTAAGATAACCATCCTTGATGTAATAGCATTCCCAAGATGGATGCGTCAAGCACTTTGCATACGGAATGTCAAAAGTAGGGTCATGCGCATACAAGTCTTTTATGTGCTCAAATCCAATGACATTCAATTCAAGTTGAGTAACAAGAATGCATATATGGGAAAGCGCATCGGCCACAACATTTTCCTTACCTTTAATATACTTGATTACATAAGGAAATGACTATAAATTCACTCCACTTAGCGTGATGCTTGTTCAACTTAGTTTGACCCTTAAGGTATTTAAGTGTTTCATGATCGGTATGGATGATGAATTCATGAGGGTGGAGGTAATGTTCCCATTCACGCAAAACTCGCACTAAATCATATAGCTCTTTATCACAGATGGGGTAATTGAGTTGCGCTCCGGAAAGTTTTTCGCTAAAGTATGCTATGGGGCGCTTCTCTTGCGTTAACAAACCTCCTATGCTATTACCACTAGCATCACAATGAATTTCAAAAGGTTTGTCAAAGTTGGGTAATGCAACCACGGGAGCATGAGTAAGCAAATTCTTAAGCTCATTGAAAGCGGTGTCTTGGGATGGTCCCCAAACAAATGGTGCATTTTTCTTACTCAAAGCATGCAAAGGTGAAGCAATGGTGCTAAAATCCTTCACCAATCTACGGTAGAAACCGGCTAAACCAAGGAAACTACGCACTTGTTGCAAATTGGTTGGTTGGGGCCAAGTTTTAATAGCATTGATCTTAGATTCATCAACATGAACACCCTTAGAGGATACTACAAAACCCAAGAAAACAAGCTTATCAACACCAAAAAGGCATTTTTCCATATTAGCATGAAGTCGCTCTTTTCGAAGAGTTTGTAGCACGGTTCGAAGGTGGCTGACATGATCTTTGAGAGATTTGCTAAAAACAAGGATATCGTCGAAGTAGACCACAACAAACTCACCAATATAAGGGCGAAACACATAATGCATAAGCCACATGAAAGTACTGGGTGCTTTCGATAAACCCATATGCATGACTAACCACTCATACAAACCAAACTTTGTTTTGAAAGCGGTTTTCGATTCATCACCCTCTTGTATGCGTATTTGATAGTAAACACTTTTAAGATCAATTTTGGAAAAAATAGTGGCACCGCTAAGTTCATCTTGCATATCATCAAGGTGTGGAATGGGGTACCTATAGCGAACGGTGATAGCATTGATAGGTCTACAATCGGAACACAAGCTACCGTCTCTTTTTGGCACAAGAATGACCAGTACAACACAAGGAGTCAAACTTTCACGCACATGTCCATGGTCTATGAGATGCTTTACTTGCCTTTGTATTTCTTTGGTTTCTTCGGGGTTGGCGCGGTATGGGGTCTTTTTTGGAAGAGGTGCTCCTGGGATGAGGTCGATGCGGTGCTTGATGCCTCGTAGTGGAGGTAGACCCAGAGGTAGCTCGTCGGGGAAAACATCTTGGAATTCCTGCAATAGAGAAGATAACACCAAAGGTAGATTGTGAGAGGTGTTAGTTTTTGGTGCCTCGGCCTTGCACAAAAGGTCATAGTGCATGACACTTGATGGGTTCTCATACACTTCTCTCATCTCACGTTTGGTGGCAAAAAGGACTAAGCTTTCTTATCGCTCATCGTGGAGGCACTCAATTTGGGCTTGTGGCGCTCACTCTCTTTTTCGTGGTTCGCTCTCTCACTATTTTCTCCATGATGGGTGGCTTGCTTGTCGGCAATCGCTTGGTTTGGAGACATAGGTCGTAGTACATATTCTTTTCCTTTCATCTTGAAGCTATAGTGGTTTGTATGCCCATTGTGGATGACACCTCGGTCAAATTGCCACGGCCGTCCAAGAAGGAGGTGGCAAATGGTCATCGGAAGGATATCACACTCCAAAGTGTCTTCGTAAGCTCCGATCTTGAAAGAATCTTGTACCCTATGCTCGACTTGGATGGTGCCATTATCGCTTAGCCATTGAACCTTGTAGGGGTGCGGGTGCTTCATGTTGACCAATTGGAGCTTGGAGCATAGTTTTTCACTTGCAAGGTTCTGGCAACTCCCACCATCGATGATGACCTTGATGGACCTTCCATTGATGTCGGCCTTGGTTTGGAAGATATGGCATCTTTGGTCTTCTTCCTGTTGATGTTGAAGAGTCAAGACCTTGGAGACAACAAGAGCGGGGCTTGAATCTTCGTCACAAAAGATTTGATCATCTTCGTCTTCATTCACTTGCCGGTCTATGGCCACTTGGTCAAGGGCTTCCATTTCTCCTTCACTCGTGGAGTCATAGGTTCCGTCGTCATTGAGGATCATGGTGCGCTTGTTTGTACACTCAAAGGTCTTGTGGCCTCGGCCGCCGCATGTGAAGCATTTGAAGGAACTTGTCTTGATGGTCTCATCGGTTGGGGTAGATGATGATGAAGCTCTGGGCTTGAAGTTGCTTGTAGTAGGAGGACCACTTGAGGTTGTCGAAGTTTTCTTGTAACTTGACTTGTCGCCGTTGCTAGTAGATGGCTTGGTTGAGGTAGAAGTTGTTGGAGTCGTTGAGGCTTGATTGTTGGAGAGGCCATAGGACTTTGATGAGAACTTGGCGTACTTGAAGTCATCTTGCACTTGGCGTTCCGCTTTGGTAGCTTGATGCACTAGCTCAATGATGTTCGAGTATGGTTGGAAGTTGGCGATCTTCTTGGTAGGATGATTGAGTCCATTCAAGAAACGTGCCATAGTTTGCTCATCATCTTCCGTGACATTGGCTCGAATCATTGCAATCTCCATTTCCTTGTAGTACTCTTCAACTCTCTTGGTTCCTTGCTTGAGGAGTTGGAGTTTCTTGAATAGGTCGCGATTGTAGTAGGTAGGCACGAAACATGCTCTCATCACATCCTTCATTTGCGCCCAAGTGGTGATTGATGGTTCACCTTTTGCCTCTCGGCGCTCAATGAGTTGTTCCCACCAAATGAGGATGTAGTCTTGGAACTGAAGGGATGCCATCGCGATCTTCTTCTCTTGTTCATAGTTGTGCAAGCAGAATATTTTGTCAACCTTCAATGCCCATGATATGTACTCTTCGGGGTTACTGCTTCCGGTGAACTTGGGCATGGTGAACTTGAGCTTGCCGTAACGTTGTTCTTCATTGTCTTGGGGTCGAGGGTGATTACGCCCATGTCGTTGAGGATTGACAAACTCATGTTGCTCTTGGCGAGGAGGGTTGACGACCTCATGTTGCTCTTGTCGTGGAGGATTTCCATTGTCTTCATGCTCTCGATGAACTTGATGTTCTTGTCTAGCTTGAGGAGGCGCTTGTCGATCTTGATGAGGAGTTTGGCGATGCACACGTGATTGATAAATCCTTTCTTGAACTTCATCGCGAAGCCCTTCTTGTTGCTCACGAGCTTGCCGGTTGCGCGTGGCTACGGCTCGACTTGAATCTCGGAGGGCACGTTGCGCCTCAAGTGCTTGAGCTTCACGTAGTTGGTGTTCTTGGCGTTGTGCCTCGGCATCTTGTGCATCTTGGTGTTGGCGCGCTCGCTCCTCTTGTTCTTGTTGGCGTTGACGTTGTCGTTCTTATGCTTGCGCAAATGTAGCTTGGTTTTGACGATGTCGATGCTATTGAGAGTCGGTGTCGTGTAGAGGATTGCAGTTGGCTTGACGATCTTGACGCTCGGCATGACGAAGAGTATTCGATGTCGGGGTACTTGAGCCGGAGATGGTGTCGTCGGAGTGTCGAATCGAGCGGCCCCTTCTTGAGTAGGACAAAGTGGTAGAAGAGCGGTTGACCAACAAGGCATGAATCTTGTCCATTCTTGCGTCATTCTCGTGCTTCTGTTGTCGAAGTAGTCTCTTGTACGTTGCTCGAAGAGTCGCAAGTCGGTGGCGAGGTTGTCTATGTGGTCGCTCATTGCTAGTTGCTCTTCATGCAAGGCTCGTTGCATTCCAAATAGGTGTAGCTTGGTGACGTAGTTGTTCGGATCGTCGTCTTGCTCAAGGAAGAGTGGGTTGGTAGAAGTACTTGGCCTATCCATCATTGCAACAAATATGTGAGTGGGAGAAAGAGAAGAACTTATACCAAATGTAGCTTGACTGATGTTGAAGATGGATCAATGATCACTCCAATGTATAACAAGGAAATAGCATAATTGGTACCAATTTTTGTCGGTTTCGCACACCTACACAAGTAAAAGCTTATGGTGGAGCTCGGTTAGGATGGTGGCACAAAATTTGATGCAATTGTAAGTGAGACTCAATAATGTTGGAAAAGATTCACAAATTTGCAAATGCAACAAGTAGACAAATATCAAGATATGGTACACGGAAACACACACGCAAATAGATAAGTGGGGTCGTGCAACCAAGGAATGAGCCAAAATGTGGAATCCACGAAAATTCTCTTGTTGCACAACACTAGAGAGATGCTAGCACGATTGCACAATATGCGGATACGAACTTGTGCATATCCTACTTAGCAAAAATGTAACGACTTCTATCCCAAGTATGCTATATGTATGGTATCCCGGTATGATCGAGTATGACAATCTTAATGTTGTATGATGCTATGGTTCTTGCTTATAAGCTCTTTGCTTATCTTTCCCTTTTGCTTAAAAGCCTGTTTGGCTCTTTCTCATTGGAGCTCTTTTCTCATGCAATGCTTCACGAACCAAGATAGCAATTGAGTGTATGCGATGACAACTTTGTGACACAATAGATGATACCAAGGTATGCACCACGATGATATGGTATGTATGCTATGGGAAGTATGATCACTAATGTGCACAAGTCACGTTGCCGGCAATACTCAAAGGCTAGTCTCGATGGGTAAGCTATGCAAAAAGTAAGGCTATGGGGTTATCAATGCATTGGCAAGAATGTATGATGATATCACAATACCAAGATGAGGTTACCGTTGATGACGAGTCCGTTGCAAAAATGAGCGAAAAGGCGGCGGTGATGTCGATGTCGAACCATACCTAGATAGCCGAAACACAATAGGACACGGAAACCGCAACTCAAATTCACAAAGACCAAAACGTGTCAAAAATCATGATGGAAGTGGTAGCGGAAAAACGTGGTGGTAGGGTTTGGTGTATCGAAGGGGTTGGTGTAAGTTAGGTGGTGTAGGTGGAAGTTGGTATGCGGAGGCGTAGGTGGTGGATGTTAAAAACTGCAGAAAATGCAGTTTCGGCAGAGATAGCCGGATTATCCGGGCTAGGAGCCGGATGATCTGGGTCAAAGGCCGGATGATCCGGGCGGGTCAACTGCTTACAGGGATGGCTCGGGATGAACTCGAACTCGGGGTCAAATTCCATGATTTCGTAGATTTTGGATGGATTGCGAGGTCGAGATGGTGGGGAAAGGTAAGATCCACTTGCAACACAACAAATTCACGGATCAAAATCAATAAAACTCACAAATCACAAAAAAATTGAGGGCTATTTCTGTGGGGAAATTTTGAATTAGGGAAGAACACAACATAATCAAGCTAGAAAACGAAGAGGGGAGGCTCCGAAATCGTGATCAACATGGCTCATGATACCAAGATGATGTAGGGTGGAACCCTATACGGCCGATCTTTCATGAAAGGAGTGGATCCCAACTAAGAACACGAAGAACACACGGGGAAACACAAGGGAAAACACAAGAGGATCTCTCAAACCAACAAGTTATAGTCACACATGTGCTAGATCCGAGTACACATAGAGATCACACGGTCTAAAGCACACAAGGGACGATACATAGGGTAACCGGTTCTTCTCCGTGAGGAGGTCTTCATGGGGCAACCCAAGAGGGGGTCTTGAATCCAACGTGGATCTTCTCCGAAGAGGGGCCGCGGTCTCTCTCGAGGAGTAGATCCATATGGATGAGCAAAGCTCTATCTCACATATGAGCTAAACTAATGCTAACCCTAGAAAAGTGATGGAGGGGTCGTTTATATAGGCAAAGGGGGCGAAGGCGTACATGGGCTTCGGCCCAACACGCACACGCAGGTGGTGGTCCAGATGGACAGCCGGATGATCTGGGCTTCAGGGACCCGGATGGTCCTGGAGGGGGTCCGGTCGAGGCGAAGAGGCGGGCGGCGTCGTCGGAGGCCCGGATGTTTGGAGGGGGGTCCGGACGTCCAGCTCGGGTCTGGATGATCCGGGGCTCATCTCGATGGTCCGGCTTCGAGGTGCAACTTCGGGTGCTCTCGGGTGGATTTGCCGGATTGTCCGGACGGGGGTACCGGATCGTCCGGGCTCTGTTCGGATCGTCCGGGACCTCGTCCGGATCGTCCGGCCAGCCTGGGACTTAGCTGATTTCCTGTCCGTCTTCATGCAAGTCTTCCTCTTCCGATCCTCCTTGCTCCTTAGCTTCTCCATGGCTAATTCCATGGTACCTGAGTATGCACAATGTCTCCGTTTGAGATAGTAACCATGTCTCATGTGCATCGAAGTGGAATTGTGAGAGGAGAGATGTCACCTCGGTTTCGAGAGCTCTTGCACGTGCTCGTGCCATGGGTCCACTAGGAACTTGGTGAGACGATGATATGTCAATGGGAATGACCTTGGGATGCTCCGCATCACCATGCTAGCCAAGTTGTTGCAGCTCCCTCCATCTATGATGACGCGAACAGAACGTTCCTTCACAACTCCCTCTGTATGGAACAAATTATGCCTCTGATTTTGCTCAGCTTGTGTGACCTGCACACTCAAAACATGTTGAGCAACTAAACATTCATTCCTGTCAGCGTCTTCAGGAGCCATGTATTGCGTCTGATGATGACATCAATACCATTGTTACACCCACAGCCCATACTGCTATTACAAGAGCTCGCGCATGCCAATTAAATTATCAGGTACTTCCGTTTCTTGGTAATGATTCTAATGTTCATGAGAATATGATGCTGCCTAAATTGGATATTTTTGTTTTGCTTACAAATGAAGTGCCTGTCATGGATAAGAGGGATGAACACTGGAGCAAGACCAAGCATGGAGATGATGGCATGCGTGAGGGGAACAAGAACGGAGTTACAAGTGATGATTTCAGGACTTTGAAGCCACCATAATGACTGCATGAAGCCTTGGATGAAATATACAAGATGCCACTTCATAATATTCGTCCATAGGCTATTCCAGGTGCTGCGTCACCTTATTATTTGGCCAGACCCATGTAATTTTGAAATACATAACTATAGGCTGTTTTTAGAGTCCGTATGTGTGGGGAAACAAGAGATAGGGTTGGTTTCGGACCCTTCCCCAAGGGCCACGAAATTTCCCCCTCTTCCTCCATATATACAGCCCTTAGGGCACCGTTTAGACTTTGGGTTTTGTTTAAATTAAAGTTCGCCATAGCTGCAACTTCGCGTACTTCGTTTGTGTTCAACGACCAGACAAAGGCGTCACAAAACCCCAGCTTGATCAATAAAGCTTTCCTCTTATATTCGCAATATCCAGATTGCAATCTTAGTTTCTTGCTTGTTCTTCGTTTGCCTGCAGGAAACAGACCTTCGTGGTCAGGTTGATCGTGCTCCGGCGTGGTCAATAACCTCTCGGAGTTGGTTTAGCGATTGCTAAGGCACGATGTCCTCGCACGTTCATAGTCGGATCGTCAAAGTCGACTTCCTCCAAAACGATAGCCACCATCTCATCGAAAGACAGGACACCTTTGCCTCTATTAGCATCTCATGATCAGAATCATCTCCACCGTGTTCTTCACGTGTAATAAGAGCCAAAGTCTCCTCATCATAGTCACTAGCGGACTCATACCCACCATCCTATGTAGCAATCATCACACGCTGAGATTTGCATTCTCTCGCATAATCACCTCTTCCCTTACAACGACGACAAATAATATCACTCGTGTGCCTTGTTGATGCCATGGAAGAAGAAGAGCTCTGCACAGGCCCAGCAAGTGTGCTCTTGGCAGATAGTGGTGGTTGTGCCTGCTTTCTTGTATGACGGTTGGAGGTGGCACCTGATGGACATGCTGGTGCAGTGGAAGTAGAGGATGCACATGGTCTCCATGATGAAGGTCGACCTGCAGAAAAGTTAGTTCGCGCCAATGCTTGTCGATCCTGCACTTCACGTTCATCTTTACAAGCAAGATGGAATAAACGAGTGATATTATTATACTCCTTATACTCTAGAATGGTCTGAATCTCTCTATTTAATCCACCCATAAAACGTGTAAGTATAGCTTCATTATCCTCAACAATACCACATCTAATCATGCCAGTTTGGAAATCCTGATAATGTTCTTCTACGGAATTTTTTCCTTGTCTTAAACACTGCAATTTTTGAAGCAATTCACATTGTTAATATGGTGGAACCCAACGAGTATGCATAGCGGTTTTCGAAGCAGCCCAAGTAGCTGGAATAGGATATAACCTACAATGTTCAGACCACCAAACACATGCAAAACTAGTGAAAGCACAAACAGCAGCAGGAACACGTCTCTCCTCAGGATATTGTAAACATGTAAAACGTTGTTCAGTTTCTAACTCCCAAGTAAGATATATATCAGGAACATATCTACCCTGAAATGGTGGAATATTCAATTTTAGTTTAGGAAGATGGTCATGATCTCGTACCTCAGGTGGTGGTGCAGCCCTATCGTTGTGATGATATGCATGAGGAAGACCTGGTGGTGGTGCTGGTGGTTGCTCGTAGTTGTGATTTTGATTAAACTCATCCTCGTAATGGTCCTCCACCTCTGCAGTAGCAGCAGGAGCTATAGAAGCATCAACAGTAGGTACAACAGCACCAGAATTTTGACCAGGCTCAAGGGGAACGCGCACTGCTCATCCCACTTGATTTGGAAGGCGATGTTGTTGTTGTTGTTGTAGAGGTGCGGCAGGTGCAGCGGGCGGTGGTTGTGGAAAACGCGCGAGCAATTCATTAAACTTGTTATCGAGCTTTGTTTCGAACACCTTCTCAATGGCATCTATCTTCTCTATGGCCTCTTCAAATCTGTTTAGCACATCTTCCACCTGTCCACTCATCATTTGCTGAAACTTATCATGTACCACTTTGTTCGTCATGTTCTCCCAGTCAGTCTCATCGGCTTGTGATCCTGCCATGGTTAGCAGCAAGAGAAAAACACAAGAATATGATCCTATAGACTACTAGGAAGTGGTTGTGGTGTTGTGGAAACTCACAAATCCGTCAAGCGAATCTCAAATTCTTATCAGTTCTTACCAAGCAGCAGGTGGTGATTGGCAACCATTGTAGTCAAAACTCTCAAAGCTTGGATATAGCAATTACCAGGGAGAGTCAAATGCACAATGTAGATGTATGTGGAGCTGGGAAGGCTTATAATATGGTAGCAAAAAGGGTCAGCAATAATCAATTCAGAGATGCAAAGTTGAATAAACGCTCAACGACGGTACTGTGCTAGTCCTAGGCTAGACCGTGCTAGAGACGCGAGCCTAGAACAAAAACGAAATCACGGCGCTGCACGTAAACAAGCGAAAAGCACACTCTGGGTTTTTTTGCTCTGTTTTTTTTGCGCTCCTCTTTTTTTTTGCAAAAAATCACTATAATGGCGAGTGTCTCAAAACTCTTCCCAGGTCAAAATGACAGGATGGGCACGCAATTTTTTTGACTATTTTTTTTGGAAATCAGGGCAGCGGTGACGAAAAAATGCGACAAAAAATCACTATGATGGCACGTGGCTAAAAAGTCTCAGAAAAGCCTAAAAATAGGATAGGGAAAAAATATTTTCGGTCGCCGAAATTTTGGCCTAAAAACTGCCCGGGGGTCTCCTGACATTTTTTCAGAAACCTACTCAGGCAAGGAAACACGAATCGGAAATTAGATGGATCTCGAAAACAAACCTAATATGAAAGGAACTTGGATTGGTGGTGGATATATGGTGGTAGGATATCGCAGCGGTGCTGGTAGCGGTGGTGGTATATGGATATGGATCGGTGGTGGTATATGGATACGGATTGGTGGTGGTATATGGATACAGATTCAGAGCGGTGGTGGATAAGCGGTGGTGGTAGATGGTGCGGTGGCGGCGTGACCACTTATGACCAGAACTCGAACCTCTAAAAGACTAGACGCTAAGACCAGCAACTTGACACGATGATGCAACCGCAAATTCAACAAAGCAAAATACTGAAAACACTATGCAATGGCTCAGACTGGTTCGGATAGGATGATCTAACCATAATTTTTTTGGCTTTTTCGTGGACTATAGGTATGAAGAACAGACTCGATCTAAACTACGAAAAACTGTAAAATCTCACTGAGCAACCTGGAAATCTGATACCACTTGTTAGAGGCGAAAGGTGTCTCGATGTTTCGATGAGATGGAGGCTATCGTTTTCTGTGGGAGTCGACCTTGACGATCCGACTATGAACATGCGAGACGTCGCGCCTTAGCAATCGCTAAACCAACTTCCGAGGGTTATTGAACAGGACCGAGCACGATCAACCTGACCACGAAGGTCTGTTTCCTATGAGCAAAGGTAGAACAAGCAAGAAACTAAGATTGCAATCTGGATATTGCGAATATAATAGGAAATCATTATTAAAGAAGGTGGGGTTCTCTGACGCCTTTGTCTGGTCGTTGAACACAAACAAAGTACACGAAGTTGCAGCTATGGCGAACATTTAATATAAACAAAACCCAAAGTCAAAACGGTGTGCCCTAAGGGCTGTATATATGGAGGAAGAGGGGGGTGATTTCGTGGCCCTTGGGGAATTGGTCCGAAACCAACCCTATCTCTTGTTTTCCCACACATACGGACTCTAGAAACAGCCTATACTTATGTATTTCGAAATTACATGGGCCTGGCCCAATAATAAGGTGACACAGCACCTAGAATAGCCTCTGGACGAAATAGATAAAGTGACATCTTGTATATTTCGTCCAAGGCTTCATGCACCCATTATGGTGGCTTCAAAGTCCTAAAATCATCACTTGTAACTCTGTTCTTGTTCCCCTTGTGATGCGAAGCATCCCAAGGTCATCCCCATGGACCTACCATCGTCTCACCAAGTGCCTAATGGACCCATGACTCGAGCACGTGCAAGAGCTCTCAAAACCGAGGTGACATCTCTCCTCTCACAATTCCACTCAGATGAACATGAGACATGGCTACTACCTCAAACGGAGACATTGTGCATACTCAGGTATCAAGGAGTTAGCATGGAGACACTAAGGAACAAGGAGAATCCGAAGAGGAAGATGGGCGTGAAGATGGAGAAGAAGAAGGGTAAGTCAGCAGAAGCCCGGACGATCCGGACCCCGGCCCAGACGATCCGGCTATAATGCCCAAGGACACCTGAAGCTTCTCCATGAAGCTGGATCATCCGAACCCAGGCCCGGATCATCCGGCAACACCCGGACGTCCGGACCAGGCCCCGGACATCCGGACCTTCTGCGGCGGCCACGACACAGCCGGATCATCTGGACGCCGACCCGGATCATCCGGGCTCCCGAAGGTCGGATCATCCAGACCCACATCCGGATCATCCGGATAGTGCCTGCGTGCATGATGTTGGGCCGAGGCCCATGTACCCCTTCGCCCCCAAACTCTCTATATATGACTCCTCCACCTCTTTCTAGGGTTAGCATTGGTTTAGCTCATATGTGAGATAGAGCTTTGCTCATCCATACGGATCTACTCCACGAGAGAGACTGCGGCCCCTTACGGAGAAGATCCATGTTGGATTCAAGACCCCCTCTTGTGTGGCCCCATCAAGACCTCCTCATGGAGAAGAACTAGTTACCCTTTGTATCGTCCGTTGTTGACTTTGGATCGTGTATCCGCACTTGTGTTCCAAGGATCTAGAATATGTGTGACTATATCTTGTTGGTTTAGTGATTTCTCTTGTGTTTTCCCTCGTTTTCCCCCTCATGTTCTTCGTGTTATTGGACGGGATCTGCTCCTTTCGTGAAAGATCGGCCATTTAGGGTTCCACCATACATCATCTTGGTATCATGAGCCACGTTGATCATGATTTCCCAGCCTCCCCTCTTCGTTTTCTAGCTTGATTTTGTTGTTTTTCATCCTAATCCGAAAATATCCACAAAAATAGCCCCAAAAATTTTTCTTGTGATTTGTGAGTTTTGATGATGTTTTGTTGGTTTTGATCCGTGAATTTGTTGTGTTGCAAGTGGATCCTACCATCCCCCACCATCTCCACCTCGCAATCCACCCAACATCCGCGAAATCATCGAATTTGACCCTGTTTTCGAGTTCATCCCGAGCCATCCCCGAGCGCAGTTGACCCGCCCGGATCATCCGGCTCCTGGCCCGGATCATCCGGCTTCCACTGACGAAACTGCATTTTCTGCAGTTTTTGACCACCGCCACCTACGCCTTCGCATACCCCCTTCGACCACCACCACCTAACTTCCGCAAACCCAAACCATACCACCACTTGATCGCTACCAACTCCGACACTTTTTGCCGCTTTTGGTTTTGAGATTTTGAGTTGTGGCTCACCGTTTCCTAACGTGTTTCGGCTACTTAGGGACGGTTCGACATCAAAATCACCACCGCTCATCTTCGCTAATGACAACTACGATCGGCTACACCATTGTGGTATCCACCTCACCTTGGTATCATCTGGGTATCGTGATATCCTCATACTCTCTTGCATTTGCATTGATAACCCAATAGACTTACTTTCGCGTCACTTACCCATCGAGACTAGCCTGTGAGTATTGCTGGCAACATGACTTGTGCACATTAGTGATCATACTTCCCATAGCATACATACAATATCATCGTATTGCATATCTTGGTATCATCTCTTGTGTGACAAAGTTGTCATCGCATACACAATTGCTATCTTGGTTCGTGAAACATTGCATGAGAAAAGAGCTCAAACAACAAAGAGACAAACAAGCTTTTAAGCAAAAGGGAAAGATAAGCAAAGAGCTTATAATCAAGAACCATAGCATCATACAACATTAAGATTGTCATACTCGATCATCTTGGATCATATCATCAGAACATCATACATAAAGCATACTTGGGATAGAAGTCGTAGAATTTTTGCTTAGTTGGTTGTGCACAAGTTCGTATCCGCCTATTGTGCAATCGTGCTAGCATCTCTCTAGTGTTGTGCAACAAGAGCATTGTCGTGGATTCCACATTTTGTCTCACCCTTGGTTGCACGACCCCACTTATCTTTTTGCCTGTGTGTTTCCGTGTACCCATTTTGCTATTGGTCTACTTGTTGCATTAACAACTTGCGAATATTTTCCAACATTATTGAATCTTGCTTACTTTCACATGAAAAATTGTGCCACCATCGTAACCAAGCTCCACCATAAGCTTTTACTTCTGTAGGTGTGAGAAACCGACAAGAATTGGTACCAATTGTGCTATTTCCTTGTTACTCATTGGAGTGATCATTGATTCATCTTCAACATCGGTCAAGGTACATTTGGTATTGGTTCTTCTATTTCTCCCACTCACATATCTTTGTTTGGAATGATGGATAGGCCAAGTACCTCTACAAACCCACTCTTCCTTGAGCAAGACGACGACCCGAACAACTACGTCACCAAACTCCACCTCTTTGGTACACAACGAGCTTTGCATGAAGAGCAACAAGCAATGAACGACCGCATCGACAAACTCGCCACCGACTTGCGACTCTCCGGGCAACGTACAAGAGACTACTTCGACAACAAGCTCGACGCACACAAGCACGAGAATGACGCAATAATGGACGAGATTCGTGCCTTGTTGGTCAACCGCTCTTCTACCACTTCGTCCTACTCAAGATGGAGCCGCTCGAGTCAACACTCTGACGACACCATCTCCGGCTCAAGTACCCCGACATCGAATACTCTTCGGCGTGCCGCACGTGAAGATCGTCAAGCCAACCACAATCCTCTACACTACACCGACTCTCAAGAGCACCGACGTCATCAAAACCAAGCTACATTTGTGCAAGCACAAGAACGGCAACGTCAACGCCAACAAGAACAAGAGGAGCGAGCGCAACAACATCAAGATGCACAAGATGCCGAGGCACAACGACAAGAAAAACAACTCCGTGCAGCTCAAGCACTTGAGGCGCAACGTGCCCTCCGAGTTTCAAGTCACGCCGTAGCCACGCGCAACCGGCAAGCGCGTGAGCAACAAGAAGGGCTTCGCGATGAAGTTCAAGAAAGGATTTATCAAGCACGTGTACATCGTCAAGTTCCTCGTCAAGCTCGACAAGCTCATCCACAAGTTCGACAAGAGCATCAAGTTCATCGAGAGCATGAAGACAATGACCCTCCTCCAAGACAAGAGCAACATGAATTCGACAACCCTCCTCGGCAAGAGCAATAGGAGATTGTCAATCCTCCACGACATGGGGGTCATCATCTCCGACCCCAACACAATGAAGAGCAACGATACGGCAAGCTAAAGTTCACCATGCCCAAGTTCACCGGTAGCTACAATCCCGAAGGGTACATATCATGGGCATTGAAGGTCGACAAAATCTTCCGGTTGCACAACTACGAAGAAGAGAAGAAGACCGCGATGGCATCCCTTGAATTTCAAGATTACGTCCTCATTTGTTGGGAACAAGTCATTGAGCGCCGAGAGGCAAGAGGTGAACCACCGATCACAACTTGGGCGCAAAGGAAGGATGTCATGCGAGCATGATTCATGCCAAACTACTACAACCGCGACCTCTTCAAGAAACTCCAACTCCTCAAGCAAGGAACCAAGAGCGTTGAAGAGTACTACAAGGAAAAGGAGATTGCCATGATAAGAGCCAATGTCATGGAAGATGATGAGCAAACTATGGCACGTTTCTTGAATGGACTCAATCATCCTATCAAGAAGATCGCCAACTTCCAACCATACTTGAACCTCATCGAGCTAGTGCATCAAGCTACCAAAGAGGAACGGCAAGTACAAGACGACTTCAAATATGCCAAGTTCTCATCCAACTCCTATGGTTTCTCCAACACCCAAGCTTCAACGACTCCAACAACTTCTACCTCAACCAAGCCATCTACAAGCAACGGCGACACGGTAAGCTACAAGAAAACTTCGACAACCTCAAGTCGTCCTCCTACTACAAGCAATTTCAAGCCGCGAGCTTCATCATCATCTGCCCCAACCGATGAGACCATCAAGACAAGTTCATTCAAATGCTTCACATGCGGCAGCCGAGGCCACAAGTCATTCGAGTGCACAAACAAGCGCACCATGACCCTCAACGACGACGACACCTATGACTCAATGAGTGAAGGAGAAATGGAAGCCCTTGAGCAAGTGGCCATGCACCGACAAGTGAACAACGAAGAAGAAGATGATCAAATCTTTTGTGATGAAGATTCAAGCCCCGCTCTTGTTGTCTCCAAGGTCTTGACTCTTCAACATCAACATGAAGAAAACCAAAGATGCCATATCTTCCACACCAAGGCCGGCATTAATGGAAGGTACGTCAAGGTCATCATCGCTGGAGGGAGTTGCCATAACCTCGCAAGTGAAGAACTATGCTCCAAGCTCCAATTGGTCAAGATGAAGCACCCGCACCCCTACAAGGCTCAATGGCTAAGCGACACCGACACCATCCAAGCCGAGCATAGGGTACAAGTTTCTTTCAAGATCGGAGCTTACGAAGACACTTTGGAGTGAGATGTCCTTCGGATGACCATTTGCCACCTCCTTCTTGGACGGCCATGGCAATTTGACCGAGGTGTCATCCACAATGGGCGTACAAACCACTATAGCTTCAAGATGAAAGGAAAGGAATATGTACTCCGCCCTATGTCTCCAAGCCAAGTGATCGCGGACAAGCAAACCACCGATTGTGGAGAGACTAGTGACCGAATGAACCACCAAAAAGAGAGTGAGCGCCACAAGCCCAAATTGAGTGCCTCCACGATGAGCAACAAGAAAACCTTAGTTCTATTTGCCACCAAACGTGAGATGAGAGAAGTGTGTGAGAACCCATCAAGTGTCCTACACTATGTCCTATTGTGCAAGGACGAGGCACCAAAGACTAACACCTGTCACAATCTACCATTGGTGTTATCTTCTTTATTGCAGGAATTCCAAGATGTTTTCCCCGACGAGCTACCTCCGGGTCTACCTCCACTACGAGGCATCGAGCACCACATCGACCACATCCCCGGAGCGCCACTTCCAAACATGGCTCCCTACCGAATAAACCCCGAAGAAACCAAAGAAATACAAAGGCAAGTAAAGCATCTCATAGAACATGGACATGTGCACGAAAGTTTGAGTCCTTGTGCCGTACCGGTCACTCTTGTGCCAAAAAGAGACGGTAGCTTTCGAATGTGTTCCGATTGTAGACCCATCAATGCTATCACCGTTCGCTATAGGTACCCCATTCCACGCCTTGACGATATACTAGATGATCTTAGTGGTGCCACTATCTTTTCCAAAATTGATATTAAAAGTGGTTACTATCAAATACGCATACAAGAGGGTGATGAATGGAAAATCGCTTTCAAAACAAAGTTTGGTTTGTATGAGTGGTTAGTCATGCCTATGGGTTTATCGGAAGCACCGGGTACTTTCATGCGTCTTATGCATTATGTGTTTCGACCTTATATTGGTGAATTTGTTGTTGTCTACTTCGATGCTATCCTTGTTTTTAGCAAATCTCTGAAAGAGCATGTCACCCACCTTCGCACCATGCTACAAACTCTTCAAAAAGAGCAACTCTATGCTAATATGGAAAAATGCCTTTTTGGTGTCGATAAGCTTGTTTTATTGGGTTTTGTTGTATCTTCTAAGGGTGTTCATGTTGATGACTCTAAGTTCAATGCTATTAAAACTTGGCCCCAACCAACCAATTTCCAACAAGTGCGTAGTTTCCTTGGTCTAGCCGGTTTCTACCGTAGATTTGCGAAGGATTTTAGCACTATTGCTTCACCTTTGCATGCTTTGAGTAAGAAAAATGCACCGTTTGTTTGGGGATCATCCCAAGACACCGCTTTCAATGAGCTTAAGAATTTGCTTACTCATGCTCCCGTGCTTGCATTACCCAACTTTGACAAACCTTTTGAAATTCATTGCGATGCTAGTGATAATGTCATAGGAGGTGTGTTAACGCAAGAGAAGCGTCCCATAGCATATTTTAGTGAGAAACTTTCTGAAGCGCAACTCAATTACCCCATCTATGAGAAAGAGCTATATGCTTTAGTGCGAGTTTTGTGTGAATGGGAACATTGCCTCCGCCCTCATGAATTCATCATCCATACCGATCATGAAACACTTAAATATCTTAAGGGTCCAACTAAGTTGAACAAGCGTCATTCTAAGTGGAGTGAGTTTATTGAGTCTTTTCCTTATGTCATCAAGTATATTAAAGGGAAGGAAAATGTTGTGGCGGATGCGCTTTCTCGTATATGCATGCTTGTTACTCAACTTTAATTGAATGTCATTGGCTTTGAGCACATAAAAGACTTGTATGAGCATGATCCTACTTTTGCCATTCCTTATGCCAAATGTTTGACGCACACATCTTGGGAATGCTATTACATCAAAGATGGATATCTTATGCGAGCTAACAAACTTTGCATCCCTGAGTCTTCTCTTCGTTTGTTGCTTTTGCAAGAATCTCATGGAGGAGGACTAATGGGACATTTTGGACGTGACAAGACACTTGCTACGCTTTCCAAGAACTAGTTTTGGCCTAAGATGTTCCCCTACGTCAACCGCTTCACCAACCGATGCTCTACATGTCGCAAAGCTAAGTCTAAAGCTCAATCTCATGGACTATATATGCCTCTTCCAATTCCGTATCAACCATGGGAAGATATTAGCACGGATTTTGTGCTTGGTTTGCCTAGAACTAGAAATGGAAAGGATTCGGTTTTTGTTGTTGTGGACTGATTCTCCAAAATGGCTCATTTCATTCCTTGCAACAAGATAGATGATGCTTCACATGTTTCCAATCTCTTTTGTAGGGAAATATTGCGTCTACATGGACTGCCAAATTCGATTGTCTCGGACCACGACGTCAAGTTCTTGAGTTACTTTTGGAAGACCTTATGCGCCAAGCTCGGAATCAAGCTACTATTATCCACTGCATATCATCCACAAACCGACGGCCAAACGGAGGTGACAAACCATATGCTATCCACTCTACTACGCGTGTTTATAAAGAAGAACATGAAGGAGTGGGAAGAGTGCCTACCTATCGCCGAGTACGCCTACAACCGTGCAAGACATACGACTACTGGCAAGTCCCCCTTCGAAGTCGTCTACGGCTTCAACCCGTTGTCCCCATTGGACATTCTACCTCTACCACTCCAAGAGCGCACAAACATGGACGCGAGTGCACGAGTCAACCACCTCAAGAAGATGCATGAAGATACAAGGCACACCATCGAGCGCCAAGTACAATGACTCGCGACCAAGCTCAACGTCAACAAGCGACCCATGATATTCAACATTGGAGATCTTTTGTGGCTACACCTTCGCAAGGACCGCTTCCACAATGAACGCAAGTCCAAACTTCTACCATGTGCCGATGGACCATTCAAGGTGCTTGGACGCTACAATAACAAAGCCTACAAGATCGACATCCCACGCGACAAGTACTCCGTGAGCGACATCTTCAACGTCAAAGATCTCTCACCCTACCATGGTGATGAAGATTTCGATCCGAGGTTGGATCTTTCCCAAGGGAGGGGAGATGATGTGGAGCATCCCAAGGTCATCCCCATGGACCTACCATCGTCTCACCAAGTGCCAAATGGACCCATGTCTCGAGCACGTGCAAGAGATCTCGAAACCGAGGTGACATCTCTCCTCTCACAATTCCACTTCGATTAACATGAGACATGGCTACTACCTCAAATGAAGACATTGTGCATACTCAGGTATCAAGGAGTTAGCCATGGAGACTCTAAGGAGCAAGGAGAGTCCAGAGAGGAAGATGGACGTGAAGACGAAGTAGAAGAAGGGCAAAGTCAGCAGAAGCCGGATGATCCGGACCGCCGTCCGGATGATCCGGCCATAGCCCGGATGATCCAGACCCCGGCCTGGACAATCCGGCTAACTCGCCCAAGGACACCCGAAGCTTCACCCTGAAGCCGGATCATCCGGACCCCGCCCCGGATCATTCGGCCCCACCCGGACGTCCGTACCAGGACTCGGACATCTGGACCTCCCGCGGCGCCTACGACACGACCGGATTATCCGGACGCCGACCTGGATCATCCGGGCTACCGAAGGCCGGATCGTCCAGACCAACATCTGGATCATTCGGACAGTGCCTGCGTGCATGATGTTGGGCCGAGGCCCATGTACCCCTTCGCCCCCCAACTTCTATATATACTACACCTCTTTCTAGGGTTAGCATTGGTTTAGCTCATATGTGAGGATAGCTTTTGCTCATCCATATGGATCATCTCCTCGAGAGAGACCGCGGCCCCTCTATGGAGAAGATCCCCTTGGATTCAAGACCCCCTCTTGGGTGGCCCCCATCAAGACCTCCTCTAGGAGAAGAACCGGTTACCCTTTGTATCGTCCTTTGTTGGATTTGAATCTTGTATCCCCTCTCATGTTTTGAGGATCTAGCATAGCATATGTGTGACTATATCTTGTTGGTTTAGTGATTTCTCTTGTGTTTTCCCTCGTTTCCCCCCCTCATGTTCTTCGTGTTCTTGGACGGGATCCGCTCCTTTCGTGAAAGATCGGATGCATTGGGTTCCAACCTACATCAGTACTACAAGGAAATGGAGATTGCCAAGGAAATGGAGATTGCCATGATACGAGCCAATGTCACGGAAGATGATGAGAAAACTATGGCACGTTTCTTGAATGGACTCAATCATCCTATCAAGAAGATAGCCGACTTCCAACCATACTCGAACCTCATCGAGCTAGTGCATCAAGCTACCAAAGCGGAACTCCAAGTGCAAGATGACGTCAAGTATGCCAAATTCTCATCCAAGTCCTATGGATTCTCCAACAACCAAGCTTCAACGACTCCAACACCTTCTAACACAACCAAGCCATCTACAAGAAACGGCGACAAGTCAAGTTACAAGAAAACTTCGACAACCTCAAGTCGTCCTCCTACTACAAGCAACTTCAAGCCAAGAGCTTCATCATAAACTACCCCAACCGATGAGACCGTTAAGACGAGTTCCTTCAAATGCTTCACATGCGGCGGCCGAGGCAACAAGTCCTTTGAGTGTACAAACAAGCGGACCATGATCCTCAACAACGACGGAACATATGACTCCATGAGTGACGAGGAAGTGGAAGCCCTTGAGCAAGTGGCCATGCACCGGCAAGTGAACGAAGATGAAGATAATAAAGTCTTTTGTGACGAAGATTTGATCCCCGCTCTCGTTGTATCCAAGGTCTTGACTCTTCAACATCAACAAGACGAAGACCAAGGATGCCATATCTTCCACACCAAGGCCGACATCAATGGAAGGTCCGTCAAGGTCAGCATCGATGGAGGGAGTTGCCATAACTTAGCAAGTGAAGAACTTTGCTCCAAGTTCCAACTGATTAAGATGAAGCACCCGCATCCTTACAAAGTTCAATGGCTAAACGACTCTGACACTATCCAAGTCGAGCATAGGGTGCAAGTTTGCTTCAATATCGGAGCTTTTGAAGACACTTTGGAGTGTGATGTCATTCCAATGTCCGTTTTCCACCTCCTTCTTGGACGACCATGGCAATTTGACCGAGGCATCATCCGCAATGGGCGTACAAATCACTACAGCTTCAAGATGAAAGGAAAGGAGTATGTGCTACGACCTATGTCTCCAAGCCAAGTGTTCGCCGACAAGCAAGCCACCCATCATGGAGAGAATAGTGAGAGAGTGAACCAACAAAAAGAGAGTGAGCGCCACAAGCCCAAATTGAGTGCCTCCATGATGAGCGACAAGAAGAACTTAGTCCTATTTGCCACTAAACATGAGATGAGAGAAGTGTGTGAGAACCCATCAAGTGTCATGCACTATGTCCTTTTGTGCAAGGATGAGGCACCAAAAACTAACAACTCTCACAATCTACCTTTAGAGTTATCTTCTCTATTGCAGGAATTCCAAGACGTTTTCCCCGACGAGCTACCTCCGGGTCTACCTCCTCTACGAGGCATCGAGCACCGCATCGACCTCATCCCCGGAGCACAACTTCCAAACAAGGATCCCTACCGCGTCAACCCCGAGGGAACTAAGGACATCCAAAGGCAAGTACAACAATTCACCGACAACGGCCATGTACGAGAAAGTTTCAGCCCTTGTGCCGTCCCGGTAATCCTTGTTCCCAAGAAAGATGGTACATATCGCATGTGTTCCGATTGTCATCCTATCAATGCTATTACCGTGCGTTATCGTTACCCCATCCCACGCCTAGATGATATGCTTTATGAGCTTAGCGGAGCCACCATTTTCTCTAAAATGGACCTTAAAAGTGGCTACTATCAAATACGCATCCAAGAAGGTGATGAATGGAAAATGGCATTTAAGACCAAGTTTGGCTTATATGAATGGCTTGTTATGCTAATGGGTTTATTCGAAGCACCCGGTACCTTCATGTGACTCATGCATTTTGTTCTTCGACCCTATATTGGTGTCTTTGTTGTGGTCTACTTTGATGAATTCTTGTGTTTAGCAAATCCCTCAAAGATCATGTCACCCATCTTAGAACCGTGTTGCAAACCCTTAAGAAAGAGCGCCTTTATGCTAATATGGACAAATGCCTTTTTGGTGTTGATAAACTTGTTTTCTTGGGTTTTGTTGTGTCTTCTAAGGGTGTTCATGTTGATGAATCTAAGATCAATGCTATTAAAACTTGGCCATAACCAACCAACTTGCAACGAGTGCGATGCTTCCTTGGTTTAGTAGGTTTCTACCATAGATTTGTGAAGGATTTTAGCACAATTGCATCTCCTTTACATGCTTTGAGTAAGAAGAATGCACCCTTTATTTGGGGACCATCTAAAGATAGCGCATTCAATGAGCTTAAGAATTTGCTTACTCATGCTCCCGTGCTTGCAATGCCCAACTTTAACAAAACTTCTGAAATTAATTGCGATGCTAGCGGTAATGGCATAGGAGGTGTGTTAACGCAATAGACGCGCCCCATAGCTTACTTTAGCGAGAAACTTTCCGGAGCGCAACTCAATTACCCCATCTATGACAAAGAGCTATATGCTTTAGTGCGAGTTTTGCATGAATGGGAACATTATCTTCACCCTCATGAATTTGTCATCCATACCGACCATGAAACGCTTAAATACCTTAAGGGTCAAACTAAGTTGAACAAGCGTCATGCTAAATGGAGTGAGTTCATTGACACATTTCCTTATGTCATCAAGTACATTAAAGGTAAGGAAAATGTTGTGGCGGACGCTCTTTCCCGCATATGCATGCTTGTCACCAAACTTGAATTGAATGTCATTGGTTTTGAGCACATAAAAGACTTGTATGCGCATGATCCTACTTTTTCTATTCCTTATGCCATGTGTTTGATGCATACATCTTGGGAACGCTATTATATCAAAGATGATTATCTTATGAGAGCTAACAAACTTTGCATCCCCGAGTCTTCTCTTCGTTTGTTGCTTTTGCAAGAATCTAATGGAGGAGGACTAATGGGACACTTTGCAAGAATCTCAAGATAGCGCATTCAATGAGCTTAAGAATTTGCCACACTCTCCAAGAACTATTTTTGGCCAAGATGTTCCGCGACGTCTCACGCTTCACCAACCGATGTTCTACATGTCGCAAAGCTAAGTCTAAAAGCTCAATCTCATGGACTTTATATGCCCCTTCCAATTCCATATCACCCATGGGAGGATATTAGCATGGATTTCGTCCTTGGTTTGCCTAGAACTAGAAAAGGAAAGGATTCAGTGTTTGTTGTTGTGGACCGATTATCTAAAATGGCACAGTTCATTCCATGCAACAAGATAGACGATGCTTCACATGTTGCAAATCTTTTTTGTAGGGAAATCTTGCGACTACCTGGAGTGCCAAAGACGATTGTCTCGGACCGCGACGTCAAGTTCTTGAGTTTCTTTTAGAAGACCTTATGCATCATGCTCGGAATCAGGCTCTTGTTCTCTTCGGCATACCATCCTCAAACCGACGGCCAAACGCAGGTGACGAACCGTACGCTCTCCACTCTACTACGCGTGTTGATAAAGAAGAACATCAAGGAGCAGGAGGAGTTCCTACCTATCGCCGAGTACGCCTACAACCGTGCAAGACATTCAACTACCGGCAAGTCCCCCTTCGAGGTCGTCTATGGTTTCAACCCATTGTCCCCATTGGACATTCTTCCTCGACCACTACAAGAGCGCACCAACATGGACGTGAGTGCCCGAGTCAACTACCTCAAGAAGATGCATGAAGATACAAGGCACACCATTGAGCGCCAAGTACAACAACTCGCGACCAAGCTCAACATCAACAAGCAACCCATGATATTCAACATTGGAGATCTTGTGTGGCTACACCTTCGCAAGGACTGCTTCCCCAATGAACGGAAGTCCAAACTTCTACCACGAGCCGATGGACCCTTCAAGGTGCTTGCACGCTACAACAACAATGCCTACAAGATCGACATCCCACGCGACAAGTACTCTGTGAGCGACATCTTCAACGTCAAAGATCTCTCCCCGTACCATGGTGATGAGGATTCCGATCCGAGGTCGGATCTTTCCCAAGGGAGAGGAGATGATGCAGAGCATCCTATTGTCATCCCCATGGACCTACCATCGTCTCACCAAGTGCCAAGAGGACCTATGACACGAGCACGAGATAGAGCTCTCGAGACCGAGGTGAATTCTTTCCTTAGTGATATCACATATCATCCACTCGAGACATGGCTACTACCTAAGTCCGGAATGTTGTGCATGATTAGGTACAAAGAGGACCCTCCCGAAGATGCACATGAAGACGGACAAGTCTCCAAGTTCATGGATGAAGAGAACCAACGGAAGGAGTGATATGGGGCTAACCCAGTGTAAGCCGATCTTTCACGATTGGAGTAGGCTCCCTCGAAGAACACGATGAACACGGGGAAGAACAGAGAGAAATCACAAGGGGAAACACTCAAGAACAAGTCCAGTCACACATCCACTAGAAAATCAAACACACAAGATCCACAAGGTACATGAACATAAAAGGGAAAGATACAAGGTAAAGTTTGTCGGGTGGTAGGTGCGACATATGCCAACGGGTGGCTTATCATTGTGGGAGCCAGTAAGACGTCGCCGGTGCCTGGAAACGGGATGAGGCGAAGTCATGCACGCCGGCGGATCTTACCCAGGGTCGGGGCTCTCCGTGGAGATAACACCCCTAGTCCTGCTCTGCAGGGTCTCCGCATGATCACTAGATCAACACAAGTAGCTACAAGTGCTCCTTGAGCTGTCTGGCTAGAGGAAGAAGAAGGGCAAGGCTAGCTCTCCTTTTCTCTCTATGTGGTGTGTGAAACTCTATGAGATCAACCCTTTGCATGGGTGTCCCGGGGGGTTTATATAGGCCTACCCCCCAGGGGTACAATGGTAATCCGGGTGGGCGCGGGTCCCAGCCGTCAACGTCTACGTTGGCTGGCTTCTCCGCCGGTAGTGGGGCCCGCCGAATGGCGGGTCCCACCGGCTACCGGCCTCTCGGCCGGCAGGCCAGCCCCACCGCTTGGGGGCTTTGTCGGTGGCTGGTTATTGTCGCCTCGCCTCTGATGACGAGGGCTTTGTCGAGGTAAGCGTGGCTACAGTGCCGCTGCCTCGCGGGCACTCACTGTAGCCTTACCTCGTCTTGTCTTCTTAATGAGGCACATGTTTCGAGGGAGGGAGGTAGCCGGCTATTGGGAGCCGGCCACACCCCTGGCCGACTAGAGGAGGCCAGGCCGCCTTCGGACGTCTCTCTGGCAAAGGGGGCCCGCCACCTGCGGGCCGTACTGGCACCTGTCGTGGGTGACATCTAGGCCAACACGGCTACAGTGCCGCGCCGGACGGGGGATGGCTGGCCCGTACGGCGCCCTGTGGCCATGCCTGTTCCGGGATTCGGGGGTAGTGGGCGGTACTGCGGCCATGCCCCATCCTATCACCATTACGTGGGTATAGTCTTAGTAGGCGCAGTCTTGGCCGGCTTCTGGGAGCCGGCTTTCTTCATGGCCGGCTTCTGGGAGTCGGTCCTGTTGGGGCCGGCTTCCTGGAGTCGGCTACCTCGTATCTTCCTTGGGGGAGGTTTCTGAGGTTGGGTCGACTTTTGGGAGTCGGCCCTGGGGACAGCCGGTCGGGGGAAGGCAGCCCTATGCTTTGTATGCTTGAAGGCTTGAATGGCTTGATAATTTTTTCAAAGAGCCAGGGGGAGTCGGTTAGGCTACCCGTGGCCATTTACTCCGACAGTAGTCCCCGAAGCTGGTTGGGCTTCGAGGCTGAGAGGAGGTCGAGAAGCTCGGTCAGCTTCTCATCTTGACGAGCCAGCAGCTGGGGGCCGGCTTCGGTTGGGCACGTTGTCTTGGCGCAGTATTTGAAGTCGGAAGGCGGGAGTCTGTTGGCGCGTGCGTAGAGCTGTGAGCCGGCCGCTCGCCACCTGCGAACCACGTGGCGTCCCTTGGCTGAAAAGAGCCTGCCAAGCCACGCGCGCGACAAGACGTCGCTGCAGGTCGAGGGCCCACCACTCCTACGCCCAGGCCCAGGCGCGGATTCTTTGCGGCCCAAGGCCGTCCGCACGTCTTCCAGCGACGGTTTCCGCACGCCGTTAGGGCGCAATAATCGCGGGACGTGGGATAGTGGGCGGAGTTAATCCCATGTTCCTCCCCATGCCTCGCCCCCTCGGCTTCGCCGCACGAGGCTATAAGTAGGGGGAGGAGGGGAAGCGGCAGACGCTCGCACGCTCCTCTCCTCTCCGCCATCTTCTTCCTCCTGCTTTCCCTCGTAGCAGCGCCTCGCCGCCGCGCCGTCCCACCATTATTTTCTCCGCCGCCGCACTCATTCTTGCCAGCCTCACGCCGCTATGCAGTACGGCGGGGACTAGGACGGCTCCAACATCCATATGGACCACATCAAGTTCCTCCGCAAGACGCGGCAGTTGCCCGGCGCGGACCAGGTGCGGGTCCGTCTCGCGCCTGCAAAGGAGATCACGCCAGAGCCGGAGGAAGGTGAGCGGGTGGTCTTCCACTCGCATTTCCTACGCGGCGTCGGCTTGCCGGCGAGCGCTTTCTTCCGCTCCTTCCTCGAATTCTATCAACTCCAGCCGCACCACCTCACCCCGAACACGGTGGTGCTGCTGTCCGCCGTCGTCACCTTGTGCGAAGGCTATCTTGGCGTTCTCCCCACCCTCGAGCTCTGGGGGGAGTTCTTCCAATACAAGCTGGGTACCCGTATGCAGGGCGTGCCGGCCCAGAGTGGCGCCTTCGTTGCGATGCGGAGGCCGGCGGCCGACAACCCCTTCCCCGTCATCACGTTAATCCAGTCGGTGAAGCTCTGGCAGAAGTCATATTTCTACGTGAAGAACGTCGCCCCGCAAGGCGACTACGTCAACTTGCCGGCTTATGTAGCCGGCCCGCCGGCTGGGAGGCGGCCCCAGTGGTCCTATCGGGCCGTGACGCTGTCGCAGGCTAGAGCAGCGGCCGTCGCCCGACTGCGGGTGATGATCTAGTCGGAGAGCTTGACCGGATCGGACTTGCTGGCCGCGTTCGTCGCGCGCCGGGTGCTTCCGCTTTAGAGCCGCCCTCACCTGATCTGTCAGATGAGCGGGCAGCTCGATCCGAGTCGGATGTGCACCAAGGACATGCCGCACGACGAGGTGGCCCATATGGGGAATTACCTTGCGAATTGCAAGCTCTCCGCAGAATGGCGGTTTGGCAAGGAGCCATATTCCCGGGCACATCCGCCGCCCATGGTATGTTCTCTTTTTCCCTTTCTTCTCTTAGTTTTGTCGCCGAGTTCCTTTTGGCCGATTCTGACCAGTCGGCACATCTCGGCAGAGCCCTCTCCTTCGACCTGTAGCCGGGTCGGAGACGGAGTGCCGCTTCCTCCCCGACCGGGCGGAGCATGACCTGGAGGACCACGACTTGGGGGGTGGCCGCCATGGATGACAACACTGAGGCGGGTGGCGGCGAAGCCGGCGGCGAGGCAGGCGGCTCCAGGCTTGGAGCCAGCTTCGACGACTGGCCGGACGACGACGAGGCAGAAATCGTCCCACGCCGCCAGCCGGCGTCCGGCCATGGCGCGGGTTCCTCCGCCGCGCTGCCTGCTCGGGGCGGCGGGCAGAAGCGTCGTGCCGCGTCGGCCTTGTTCGGTAGTCGGCCGAAGAAGCCCAAGGGCGGGGCGGCGGCGACCAGGCGGGATGAGGCGGCCGCTAAGGCGGCCCGCTTCCGCAAGGTAGTGAAGCAGCCGCAGACGGTGTCGGCGTAAGCGTATACTCCTTTGTACATTCTTTCTTCTTTTCTTTGGTGATTTCTGAATCCTTGTCCTTTCTCAAAAAATCAGGGCTCCGCTGTCGCTTGAGCGGGTTGCTGCCGCCTCCGTTGTTGGGTCGCCGGGAGGATCCGGGAGCACCACCCGCCGTGTGGACCCCCATGCCGAGCCTCAGGCGGCAACGAAGCGAAACGCGCGGGAGGCGCGGGAGGAGCGGGAGGCGGAGGAGTTGAGGGCGGCTGCCGCCAAGGCGGCACAGGAGGAGGAGGCGGCGAAGGCGCACGCCGACACAGCGGCCAAGGCCCAAGCGGAGGCTGCGGCCGCGGCGATGGCGGAGGGGGCCTTGCTCGTCACCCCTTGGCGCGTCGCGGCGCCTGAGGCCCCAGAGCCCCCGCCAGAGGAAGCCGGCGGCGACCAGCCGGGATTGGTGAGGGAGGACGACGTCGTCGTCCCGGAGAGGGAGGTGGCACCGGCCCCGCCGACTGGGGCGACCCAAGGCGGCCGGCCTAACTTGCCGCCTGTGCAATCGGCCGGGGGCGAGCCGGCCGCGAGGACGGATTTGGTGGTCCATTCGCCATCACGCCAGCGCGCGGGGAAGGCCGCATCGGAGCCACAGAAGGCCGCGGGCTCTAGCTCGTCGGCCCAGGACATGGAGGCGGCCAGCGCCAGCTCGGGGTGGACGCCGGGTGGAGGGACGGCTGTGGTGAACGTGGCAGCGCAGGACGTCCGGAACCGACTTTAGTCCCAGGCTGCGGCGCTGAGGAAATATAATGACGAATTCCTTGCGACGCGGGCAGCCATTCGGGTTAGTCTTCTTATTTTTGCTTTTTTGATCTTGGTTTCTTCCGTGGGGGCGCGTCAGCGCACCCACTGGGTGTAGTCCCCGAGTTCCGAGTCGGCTGCAGAGCAGGCGGCTTGGAACTTCTTAGCGGGCCTTGTTTTGCTATTCTTGTTCTCATTCGCTCCTCTGCCTGACTTGCAGGACTACCACAACCTCCGCGCTGCTGCCTTCAACTCCCAGGCTTGGGAGCTGACCTAGAAGAATGCTGACGTATCTGAGAGCCGGGGTAAGTGCTTCGTCTTTTATCTCACGTGGGGGCGCGTCAGCGCACCCACTGGGTGTAGTCCCCGAGATTCGGGCCAACTGCTGAGCAGTCGGGTCGGATCTTCCTTGACGACTTCTTCCTTATTGCTTCTTTCTTTTCTGCCATCCCTGCAGCGGCCAACGCCAGTCTGAGGGAACAGCTGGGCGGGGCTCAGGCCGCCCTCCGTGCTAAGGAGGCCGAGTTTTCCGCCTTGGCACAGGAGCGTGACCGCCTGGCCAAGACGTTGCCCGACCAGGAGAAGAGCCACAAGGCAGCCCTGAAGGCGGTGCAGGACAGCGAGGCCGCCCTCCAAGCCGAGTATGAGACAGAGGCGGCCAGCTGGGCCGAAGCGAAGCAGACGCTGATCAACGGCTATGGCCAGATCGAAGACTTGGTTGACGGTAGGCCGCCTTCTTCGTCCTTGCTTCCGCTTGCCGTTTAGCTCATTTTCTGACTTGGTGTTTTTCGCTTCTTTCTCTTTCTTCCTTGCGCAGAGTACTTCCCTAGCTACTCTACCGCCGCCAACCAGGTCGTCGAGGCCCACCGCGAGGCACGAAGGCAGGCTGGCGCCGAGATCGCGCCAAACGCTCGCCGGTCGCTGGAGGAGCAGCTCTTGGCGATTCAGGCCCGCCTCCAGCCGGCTCATCGCATGCTCCGCCGGCTTCAGCGTGTTGGGGCGCAGGTGTTGGCCGCTCTCTGGCCTGGTGAGGTGATTCCCCGCACCCCCAGTCGGACTGCCGACTGGCTGGAGGTGGCGGTCGGCCGCTTCGAGGCCTGGAAGGCTTCTGCGGCTCGGTCCGGCGCCAGGCGGGCGCTGGAGTTCGCCAAGGCCGGGTATCCCGAGCTGAGTCTGGACTAGCTGGCCACCTGGCAGCAGGAGGCCGACACAGAGCTGGAGCCGGCGCGGCCGACTATCATCCAGCGGGCTTCGGCGATTGCCGATTACACCGACACCAGCGCCTTCGCTCCTGAGGTGGACGACAACGGCGTTGCCCAGCCGGAGGAGTGGTTCGGGCTGAACCCGGCAGACGGTGAGGACTCGGCGGAGGAGATCGACTCCAGCGACGAGGGCGAGGAGTAGGAGGAGGGGGTGAAGACACCGCGCCAGATGGTGGAGCGGCTGGTCAGCCTCAGCTTGACCGTGCCTCCAGCAACAAGGCACGCGTGGGTGCACCGCCTGCAGCCGGCGATGATCAAGCCGAGACCCGCCAGCCGGCCACTCCTCCAGCCGGCGGCGCCGTCTCCCCCGACCAGCCCGGCTCCCCTGCCGCACCCTTAGTCTAGTCTGCTGCCTCTACTTTCCTGTTTCACCATTCTTGGAACAGTGTTTTGTTAAGTTTGCACAATTCCACCCACTGGGGGTGTATTCGAACTATATTGACTGACGGCCTGTTTGGGGCCTTATGTGTAAATATAATTATGCATGCGCTTGGCTTTCCCTTGTTCTTTGCTTTTCATCCTTCGGCTGTTTCCTTTGCCGCCCTCCCTTGGTTGCCGCCTTCCCAGCCGGACAGCTGCTCTGCAATCTGTGGCTGGGGAAGTGCTTGGGAGGGCAAGTACTCTAGCTTTGTTGGATTATAGCGTAGTGATTGGGAGGCCGGCCAGCCAGCTGTTTTGATAGCCGGCAGGCGTGGTTGGAGGCCGTCTTTGCGTTATATAAGTTCGTTAGTCCTTAGCCGTTTTTCATGTGGGCATCCTTTCTGCCTTTGGCTCTTGCCAGTCGGACAGTCGGTTCTTCGAGCTGCGACTTTCAACAAGAGAGGGCTCGGGTGCCGGCACACTACTTGTCTGACTTCAGGTAGAACTTTTAATATAACTTAAGGCGGTCAGTCCCCGGGCCGAATAGTCGAACCCGGTGCCAGACAGAAAATCAAATGTAATAATACATTCATGAGTATGACGTTCGTCATTCATAGATAAAGGAGGGCAGTCCCCGAGTGCTCCTCAGGGGGCCCGTTTGTCTCATATTTAATAAAAACGGTAGCATGGTACATACTGCTTTCAACTGTAAAATCTTCTCAGGAGGTTCGCGTTCCATGGTCCCTCCGACTCCTTGTCGGAATCATCCCTCTTGCGTGCTCTTGGTTTTTGTGCGTCGATCAGGTAGTAGGAGTCATTGCCTAGTGCCTTGCTGATGACGAAAGGGCCTTCCCAAGGGGTCGAGAGCTTGTGCTGGCCGGCTATTCGCTGGATCAGCCGAAGCACAAGGTCGCCCTGTTGGAAAGATCTTGGCTTGACCTTTTGGTTGTGGTAACGGCGCAAACCCTGCTGGTAGATGGTGAACCGACTGAGTGCTAACAGTCGGCCTTCTTCCAGCAGGTCGACGCCGTCTTCTCGTGCTTCCTTGGCCTCCGCCTCCGTGTACATGATGACCCGAGGCGAGTCGAACTCGATGTCAGTTGGGATGACTGCCTCGGCACCATATACAAGGAAGAACGGAGTGAAGCCGGTTGACTTGTTTGGGGTAGTACGCAGACTCCAGAGGACAGCCGACAGCTCATCGAGCCAGCAGCCGGCCGATCGCTCCAGTGCTACGACCAGTCGGGGCTTGATGCCGGAGAGGATGAGTCTGTTTGCTCGTTCGACCTGGCCATTTGACTACGGGTGGGTAACGGACGCTAAGTCCAGTCGGATGCCCTGTGTCGCGCAGAAACGTGCCAATGCTCCTTTGGCAAAGTTTGTGCCGTTGTCGGTGATGATGTTGTGCGGCACGCCATACCGAGTAGTGATGTCGGCAATGAATGTCACGGCAGTCGGCCTGTTCAGCTTCTTGATCGGCTTCGCTTCGATCCACTTGGTAAATTTGTCCACGGCGACAAGCAGATGTGTCAAGCCGCCGCGGGCTGTCTTGAATGGGCCCACCATGTCGAGGCCCCTGACGGGAAAGGGCCAGGTGAGGGGGATGGTCTTGAGTGCAGAAGCCGGCAGGTGTTGCTTGGAACTAAAGACTTGGCATCCTTTGCAGCATTTGACTATCTCTTTGGCATCTTCCAAAGCAGTCGGCCAAAAGAGATCATGGCGGAAAGCTTTGGCCACAAGTCATCTTGAGGCTGCGTGGTGGCCGCATTCGCCTTGGTGGATATCCTTGACGATTGCTACACCTTTCTCTGGCTCGACGCAGCGCTGGAAGACTCCAGTGACGCTGTGCTTGACAAGTTCTCTGTTTATTATTGCATATGCTTTGGCTCAGTGTTGCACTAGTCTTGCCGAGATCTCATCAGTCGGCAGCTCTCTGTTGACTAGGAAGTTGAGGATGGGCTGGGCCCATGATGGAGCTGTGACTTCTTCTAGTATTAGTACGGCCACTGTGACTATGGGTGGGTTGGGTGGTGGGGAGCTGGAGTCGGCTACCGCTTCTTGTGTCGCCGCAGTCCCCAGGCCGACTGCTGCAGTCCCCGGGCCGGGTTCTGAAGTCCCCGAGCTGGGTGCGACTACAGCAGTCCCCGGGTCGCATGTCGAAGTCCTCGAGCCGCCTGCATCAGGGGCGGGCGGTACAAAATAGAGTCCGACTCTGGAGACGGCTTGATAGATGGTTTGAGGAGGCGCTGGAGAGAGACACCGGTTGGTATAGCCTGTCGGGTGGAGCCGATCCGTGCCAGGGCGTCTGCTTGGCCGTTCTCGGCCCGTGGTACGTGAAGGAACTCGCACCCTTTGAAGTACCCACTGATCTGCTGCACGAGGAATCCATAGCTCGCCATGTTTGCATCCTTGGCGTCCCAATCGCCAGATGACTGCTGGACCACCAAGTCCGAGTCGCCATAACACAGGATCCGGCGTATGCCGAGCTCTTTGGCTAGCCAGAGCCCGTGTATGAGCGCCGCGTACTCGGACACGTTGTTGGAGGCGGCGAAGCGGATTTGCAGCGTGTATCTGAGCTTGTCGCCTTTGGGAGAGGTGAGGACGATGCCGGCTCCCAAGCCGGTGCGCATCTTGGACCCGTCGAAGTGCATCTGCCAATGAGTAGAGTCGGGAGCCGGTGGTAGGTACTGGGTCTCGGCCGAGTCGACGAGGAAGTCGGCCAATGCTTGGGACTTGATGGCGGTGCGGGGCTGATAGACGATTGTGTAAGGTGCAAGCGCAATGGCCCATTTAGCCACCCGGCCGGATGCATCCCGGCTACCTATGATCTCGACAAGCGGGGCGGTGCACACGACCGTGATGGGATGCTCTTGAAAGTAGGGCTTCAGTTTCTTGGTGGCGAAGTATACTCCATAGCACATCTTCTGCTAGTGTGGGTAGTTTTGCTTTGAGCTGGATAGTACTTCGCTTAGATAATATACCGGCCTCTGGACTAGCTGGGCTCGGCCTTCTTCTGGGCGCTGGACCATGACGACTTTACTGACCACTCGGCTAGTTGCGGCAATGTAGAGGAGCATGGGCTCCTTCTCAGTCGGCGCCGCCAGGACAGATGGAGTGGTCAGCATCTTCTTCAACTCATGGAAGGCTTGGTCTTCTTGGTCATTCCACTCGAAATGAGTGGATTTCTTCATGAGTTGGTACGGGGGAGAGCCTTCTCTCCTAGCCGGCTGATAAAGCGGTTTAGGGAGGCCAGGCACCCGGTGAACTTCTGAACGTCCCGCAACTTGGTGGGAATCTCCATTCTCTCAATGGCCTTGATCTTCACAGGGTTGCACTCAATGCCGCGTTCGGAGACAACAAAGCCTAGAAGCTGGCCGGCTGGTACTCCGAACACGCATTTCTCGGGGTTGAGCTTGATCTGGAATCGGCGCAAGTTGGCAAATGTTTCTTTGAGGTCTTCCAGCAGGGTTCCGCGCTTCTCTGTCTTCACCACAATATCGTCTACGTAGACGTGGGCATTTCTGCCGAGTTGCTTGAGGAGGCATTTCTGCATGCAACACTGAAAAGTGGCACCAGCATTCCTCAAGCCGAATGTCATAGTCAGGTAACAGAAAGCTCCATATGGTGTGATGAAGGCGGTCTTCAGGCGGTCTGCTGGGTCCAACTTAATCTGGTGGTATCCTGAGTAGGCATCCAAAAAACTCAACAGCTCGCATCCGGCTGTGGAGTCTATTACTTGATCAATCAGTGGCAGAGCAAACGGATCTTTGGGGCAGGCCTTGTTGACGCTAGTGTAGTCTATACACATACGCCATTTGTTATTCTTATTCAACACCAAGACTGGGTTGGCAAGCCACTCTGGGAAAAATACTTCCATAATGAAGCCGGCGGCGAGGAGCCGGGCTATCTCTTCTCCTACCATTCTTCTCTTCTCTTCTGATAGTCTGCGGAGGGGCTGCTTGACCGGCTTCGTGTCCGCTCGGACGTTTAATTTGTGCTCGGCGAAATCCTTCGGAACACCCGGCATGTCCTTTGGGGACCATGCAAAGATGTCTCGATTCTCACGGAGGAAGTCAACGAGCTCGCCTTCCTATTTACTGTACAGGTTTGCACCAATGACTGCAAACCTCTCCGGGTTCTCCGGGTCCAGAGGTATCTTCTTCGTCTCCTTGGCCGGCTGGAACGAGCCCTGCGCGTCATACTCCTTTGGGTTGGGGGACAAGGCTGGCTGCTTGCCGGCCATGGCCACAACTCGGTCTAGCATCTTCTTCTCTTCTGCCACTACGAGGGACTCGGCCAGTCGGCTGCTGGCTGCGGCGCACTCGATGGACTTCTTGTAGTCGCCGGCCACTGTGATAATCCCCTTTGAGCTCGGCATCTTCATCTTCAGGTAGGCGTAGTGGGGCACAGCCATGAACTTGGCTAGAGCAGGTCGGCCGAGCAAAGCGTGGTAAGGGCTTTCCAGATCCACTACCTCGAACCAGATCGCTTCTCGGTGAAAGTGATCCTTGTCTCCGAAGAGAACATCCATCTTGATCATGCCGATCGGGGAACAGGACAGGCCGGGTACGATGCCATGGAAAACGGTCCGGCTCGGCATGAGCTGCTTCGCCATGAGGTTCAACTTCTCCATGGTGTCGCGGTACAGTATGTTCATACTACTTCCGCCATCAATCAGAACGCGGGAGAATCGGGTAGCCCGCCTCTCTGTTGCGAGAGTGACATCCAACACCAATGCGTAGGAGCCAGGGGGCGGCATCACTTCTGGGTGATCGGCCCGGCTCCAGTTGATAGGCCTTTCGGACCAATGCATGAACTCGGGGTTGCTGGAGGAGACTGTGTTGACCTCTTGGTGCTGTCGGCGCCGGCTGCGCTTGTCTTCAACCTGGCTCGTGAAGACGACGTAGGCGGCGTGCTCATCAGGGAACTCATCTTGAATGGCTCCGACTGCTGGTCGAGCAGCCAGCTGCTGGGGGGCTGGAGGGGGCAGGCCGGGAGGCGGAGGCGGCACCAGCACCTCGCCCTTGGAGATCCGGGTGAGCCAGTGGCACTTTGGGGTCATGTGGTTGGATGGCTTCGCGCCGCTGTGGAACTTGCAGGGGGCATCGAGCGTTTGCTCGTAGGAGAAGCCCGGCTGCCAAGCCGGCCTGCCGCCCTTCTTCTTGGGAGCGGGCCGCTCTTCGGGCTGCTCGTCTTCGACCGTGGCCACCTGCCGACTGGTGGAAGGCGGCATTGGGGCCTTGCGCTTGTGGTCGTTCTGGTAGGGGCGCCGATTGGAGTCGCCAGCTGGCGTCTTAGGAGCCGGAGCGAGCACCTTCCCAGAGGCGCCTACTCGGAGCTCGGTCTTCATCGAGGAGTCAGCTGTGGCGTACTTGTCTGCAATGACTAGCAGCTCGTCGAGGGTAGCCGGCTCATCGCAGAGGAGTCGGTGCTTGAGCAGGGTGCCCTATCGGCACCCGGCGGTGAAGTATTCGATGGCCTGCACCTCGTGCACCGCCTCGCAGGAGTTGCAGAGCTCGGCCCACCGCGTGAGGTAGTCGCGGGTCGACTCATCGGGCGTTTGGACGCATAGGGAGAGCTGGCGTGGCTTGGGAGGCCGCTTGTACGTGCTGGTGAAGTTGCGGACGAAGACTTCCGTGAAGTCCAGCCAGCTGTTGACGCTGTAGGGCTTGAGGTTGCCGAGCCAGGTGCGTGCCGTGCCTTGCAGCATGAGAGGGAAGTACTTCATGGCTACGCGCCTGTTGTCGTTCGCTATACTGACAGCGGTGGAGTAGTCGATGAGCCAATCTTCTGGCTTCACAGAGCCGTTGTACTTGGGCGTGTCCCTGGGGAGCGAAAATCCTTTGGGGAAGGGCTCGTCGCGGATGCGAGGGCCAAAGCATGGCGGGCCGACATCGTCTTCTTCTTCTAGCGCCAGGGATCGAGCTAGGTGGTCGATCCGGTGGCGGGTGTCGTTCTCGCCGACTCCTTCATAGCGGCCTAGTCGGCCACCGAGAGTCGGATGTGTGACAGGTGGCGGGGTGGGATATCTCTCCCCCCGAGGCGGGGGAGGAGGAGGATTGCCATGGCGCTCCACTGCTCGAGGGCGGCCTTCCGCGTCGCGCTCGATGGTGATCCGAGTCCGGCTGCGGCTAGCAGCCTGCTCCTTGTCTTTCCTTGTGCAGGCGCCGCTCGCAGTCGGCGACCGGGATGTCGCGGCGTGCTCTCGGCATGGGGGAGGACTCTCAGCGCGGGTGCCGGCTTCATACCGTTCTGCGGCCGTGTCGATCAGCTGCTGGATGCGCCTTGTCATGTAGGGGAGCTCATCAGCCCCCAGCCCATTTAGCTCTTCAGTGGCCGCCTGAGCGGCTCACAGATTCTCGAGCGGTGTGGCGTAGACGGGGCGGTCTGCCCCCAGCATGCTGGCGATGGCCGCGCCGCGCTTCTTGACGAGGCCGGCTCGGCACGGCCCGCCATGAGGCGGCGTACCGAAGGCGGCGCGGTCGACTTCGCGCTGGTGAGCCTCGGTGAGGCGTCTCATGGAGGATATCTTCTGGCCTCCACGATGAGGGCAAGGCGGCGTGCCTCCAGGATCTCGGCGTCGGCGTCGGCCGGGATGGGGACGGACAAGTCATGCATCACCGCTTCTAGGGCGTCGTGGGCGTTCTCGCCCGAGTCGGCGACGTGGCTGATGACCAGCACCTCAGTGACAGCGCTGCTGCCGCTGTCAGCTCGAGGGAGAGGGTCGTCGAGGACTATTACGTCGGAGTGGTAGGCGTCGAGCGATGCTGTGTCGGAGTCGACAAGCATCGGGTCGGTGGAGCCGACCGACTCCAAGTCTACAGCAAGCTCGCTGGAGACGTGAAGTTGGTCGAGGAGGCTGACGAGGCGACTCTCGGGGTAGTCCGTGCCCTCGTCGGACGCGGGCTCGTCGGAGATGCGAGTCTCGCCAAGAAGATCGGCGAGGCAGCTCGCTGCGCAGGCGTCGTCAACGCCTTGCAGCGCGTCGGGGCAAGCGCCATCGGGTGCAGCAGGCTGGCTGCGCTCGCGGGGGAGGAAAAGGGTTCCCGTCCAGAACAGGTCTCCGGACGACGGTGCACCTGGTCCCATAGTGGGCGCGAAATGTCAGGTGGTAGGTGCGACATATGCCAACGGGTGGCTTATCATTGTGGGAGCCAGTAAGACATCGCCGGTGCCTGGAAACGGGATGAGGCGAAGACATGCACGCCGGCGGATCTTACCCAGGTTCGGGGCTCTTCGTGGAGATAACACCCCTAGTCCTACTCTGCGGGGTCTCCGCATGATCACTAGATCAACACAAGTAGCTACAAGTGCTCCTTGAGCTGTCTGGCTAGAGGAAGAAGACGGGCAAGGCTAGCTCTCCTTTTCTCTCTATGTGGTGTGTGAAACTCTATGAGATCAACCCTTTGCATGGGTGTCCAGGGGGGTTTATATAGGCCTACCCCCCAGGGGTACAATGGTAATCCCGCTGGGCGCGGGTCCCAGCCGTCAGCGTCTATGTTGGCCGGCTTCTCCGCCGGTCAGTGGGGCCTGCCGACTGGTGGGTCCCGCCGGCAGGCCGGCCCCACCGCTTGGGGGCTTTGTCGGCGGCTGGTTACTATCGCCTCGCCTTTGATGACGAGGGCTTTGTCGAGGTAAGCGTGGCTACAGTGCCACCGCCTCGTGGGCACTCACTGTAGCCTTACCTCGTCTTGTCTTCTTAATGAGGCACATGTTTCGAGGGAGGGAGGTAGCCGGCTATTGGGAGCCGGCCACACCCCTGGCTGACTAGAGGAGGCCAGGCCGCCTTCGGACGACTCTCTGGCAAAGGGGGCCCGCCGCCTGCGGGCCGTACTAGCACCTATCGTGGGTGACATCAAGGCCAACACGGCTACAGTGCCGCGCCGGACGGGGGATAGCTGGCCCGTACGGTGCCCTGTGGCCATGCGTGTTCCGGGATTCGGGGGTAGTGGGCGGTACTGCAGCCACGCCCCATCCTATCGCCGTTACGTGGGTACAGTCTTAGTAGGCGCAGTCTTGGCCGGCTTCTGGGAGCCGGCTTTCTTCATGGCCGGCTTCTGGGAGGCGGTCCTCTTGGGGCCGGCTTCCTGTAGTCGGCTATCTCGTATCTTCCTTGGGGGAGGTTTCTGAGGTTGGGTCGACTTCTGGGAGTCGGCCCTAGGGACAGCCTGTCGGGGGAAGGCGGCCCTATGCTTTGTATGCTTGAAGGCTTGAATGGCTTGATAATTTTTTCAAAGAGCCAGGGGGAGTCGATTAGGCTACCCGTGGCCATTTACTCCGACAAAGTTCATCCCACATCCAAGAGGAGATGAGGTCTTGATGATATCCCGTAGGATCTTCTCACATGCTCACATGGAGGTCATGAACTCCATGGGAGTGGTGGTCTCTCTCTCTCTCTGTCTCTAGAGTAGAGAAAGGTAGGAGCAACACTCACATACAAATGAGCTATCACTTTGCTGACCCTAGAAAGGAGGTGGAGGAGGTCTATTTATAGACTAAGCCACGAAGGGGTAAGTGAGGGGCGGAATGGGTACATGGGCCTCGGCCCGATTCATGCACGCAGGCAAGGCCGGATGATCCGGGCGACGGGGGTCTGGATGATCCGGACGGAGTCCTGGATGATCCGGCTTCGGTGGAAGCCTTCGGGTGTCTTCAGTGCGGTTAGTCGGATGATCCGGGGAAGGGTCCGAATGATCCGGCTGAGCCCGGATGATCCGGACGGCGGTCCCGATGTCCGGCCTGGCTCCAGCAGCCCCTTCGTCTTCTTCTTCTCCTTTCTTTCGTCTTCTCTTCCATGCCTCCCTCGTGGTAGGTGTAGACGTACACTTGCTCCCGCCCTCCTCCTTGACATTCGTGATGTTCCGACAATACCTATGCATGCACACAGGAGGAGTGTCAAGTAGTATACCATCCTCAAAGGGGTCAAGTGAGCACATGTAAAGGAGATGATTCACCTTTGTGTGTGTGAAGTAGATATCGCACGTATTACTTGCCAAATGGACTCTTGACATGGTGATGTCCGTAGGATGCTCCGCATCATCCCCTCCCCCTTGGGAAAGATCCGACCTCGGATCGAAAACCAAATCACCATGGGAAAGAGATGGCGTCGCCGTGTAGGAGTGGTCGATCACCAAGTTCTCGTCATCTTGAAGCTCGAAATGGGCACTCTCCAATGTCGCACCGTCTATTGATTCCTTCAAAAGGAGCAACGACAACAAACACTTGGAAAAACAAATGTGGTTAGCGTTAGTGCAAAACCAAGCATTCAAGTGGTGATTCACCCAACAAGTGTCGTCATCATGCAAAGCATATGGTCTGACAAAGGATTGTGGCATGGCATGTAAGCACATAAATTGAGCAAAATCAAGGTCATCATGGGGACAAGTATGCAATTGTGAGGTAGTGATGCAAATATGTGTGGCAAGAAAATAAGCATCTACCTTGAGGTCATAGAAATCATGCATTAAACAGTCAACAAACGGTCTATGGTAAGCATAGGAAGCATTCACCACACCAAATAAAATGAAGTGTCTAAACACATGAGTCAAGTGCTAGACAATCCAAGCATAACGTGCATAGGGTGTAGTGAAAATAGTGTGGCACTCAACACAATAGAAAGAGCGATTGTTCATCATGTGTGAGGCAATCAAGTCAATCATGTGACAAGCAATGGGACATGGCATATGTGAAGAAGTGACATTGTTGCAACCAAACATATGATAGGAGCAAGTAATCCAAGAATTGGATGCAACACACAAGGTATATATGTGATGAGGCATGGAAAGGTGAAAATGACAAGTCGAAGTAAGATCTCTAACATGTGCGCAATCAAGTGGTCCAAGATGAACAATAAGTCTCATGGTGCAAGCAACACAAGTAGTATGATCCATAATATCCATGCTCATCGTTTGGGGGTTCTCAAAAGAGAAGGATATCACCTTGAAAGCATGTCCTTGTGCGTTCTTCACAATGCCGAAACGCAAGCAAAAGCGGTGTAGAAGCGAGTCGTGGTAGAATGTATGAGGCTCGCTCTCAAGAGCTCGAATGGTCAACTCACGTGACGTGGAATTCAACACAAAGTCCAAGTATCCTAATCATGCACACAATAAATCAAAGAATGTATGCGCATGGTAGATAAACACATCATCCATCATGATGGTTCCCTTCTCTTGACATAACCATTAGAAGCACAAGTGCATGAATAATATTATGCAAGAATGGCCATATTCATGGCACTATGTATATGGTGCAAAGAGGTAAGACAAGAATGCTTCACAAGAAATATGTCAAAATCTCCAAACATATGTGAGAATTCTATGGGGGCAATCTCATGAGCAAGCCTATAATCTGATGAGCACCCGTGAGCACTTCACCGTTTTTGCCCATAACTTCCACATCCGGAGTCCGATTTTCGCGTTCTTTAGCTCGTTGAGTAGCTATTGACATCCCCCATCCATCTAGATAGGCTCCAACATCATTTTACTCCATCAAAATTATGACATTTTGGCATATTTGCCTAGCCCTCCACCATATCATCCGCAAAACCACCATAGCCTTCCGCAACCTAACCCATGTTGCTCCATTTAGTATTTGTGGTTGTTTGAGTTTTGACTTGAGTCTCCTAAGGTGTTTTGGCTACTTAGGGACATTTGCTTCTTCATCAACCACCACCACCACTTCCGGATTTCCATTTCCGCCACCACCATCGCATGTCCGCTACCACCGTTTGACATTTGATGTTTGAGATTTTGAGTTCGCGGTTTTTCACCGTTTCCTAAGGTGTTTGGGTTACTTAGGAACGGTTCGACTTTGACATCACTGCCACTCATCATCGCCAAGGACAGTAACCTCGATGACACCATTGTACATTCTTGCCATGGCATTGATTACCCCTAGCCCATTGTGCGTCACTTGCCAATCGAGACTAGCCATTGAGTATTGTCGGCAACGTTACTTGTCCACCTTAGTGATCATTGCATACATTCCATGTCATCTTGGTTTCATCATATCATCCCTTGTGTCTTAAGATTGTTCCCGCAAATACACAATTTCTATCTTGGTTTGTGCATTTCGTATAAGAGGCCATATATATAAAAAGAGAATAAGCTTTTAAGCAAAATAAGAGAATAACAGAGAGCTTGTAAGCAATAGCCATAGCATCGCCACATTTGCACACCATATACCATATTGATCATATTGGATCCTCGTGTGCAAAACACCGAAACATCATACACACTACTGGAATTAGCTTATTTGCCGTCTGCCAGTTCTTTGTCGTTCGCTTACAGAAAACGGACGACAAAGAATAGGCTGATGGAAAAGAATGTCTTTGCCATTAGCCTATTCTTTGTCGTTCGCTGGCTGACGGCAAAGAGAGAGCTGGACCCCACTAACGAGCTAATTGGAAAAAACTTAACGGACCCCCTCTTTGCCGTCTGCTAGCAGACGGCAAAGAGAAAACAAAGCAGACGGCAAAGGGTGGGCGGACGGCAAAGAAGTAACCTAACTAACGGCCGAGCCCCACCCCGCCCCTTCCTCTCTCTGTTTCTCTCCCTCTCTCCTCCCCGCCACCCGCCGCCGCCCCCGCCACCGCCCCCACCAC